>NC_090439.1:773499029-773802060 GCF_031143425.1 Pleurodeles waltl | reverse complement strand
TTTCAATGTGTTATGAGAAACAGTCCTCAGACCCCAGTGCTGTAACTGCTCTCCCGGCCGTAATGTTTAATTAAACAATCCATCTTCTGTTTTGCCAATTGCCTTTTGTCTTTTGTTTTTTAAGATAAAATCTCATTTGAGCAACATTATGGTGAGCCAGAGAGGAGCTGATTGGTTCTTTGAACTCCACTGAGGCCAAAGGTGGGACAGGTGCTGCAATTGATTGAAAGTTCTGCTGAATCCACAGGGTTGAGGTCTATTCGGAGGCCGCTGTTACAAGGGTAAGAGACTCAGAGCCTTAGCCCTATCATTTAGTAAGTGACAAACTAGGAAAAATCATAGTACGCAGAAGTCACTTTCTTGATTGTCAGCGTCTGGAAGGGTGATTGATTGGACTGCTAGGCATAACACAGTCGGTACTCTTGAACCAGGGGTCTAATACACAGTTTTTGGGTTGCTGGCCACTTGGACTGATAGGCGTGACACAGATGGTACACATAAGGCTCTGGGTGTGACATATGGACAACTGTCTGTTTTAAATGGTTCCGTTGCATGGACCACTGGGCATGATGCAGTCAGTACGCATACGCTCTGGGCGTGATTTAGGGCCCACATCTCAATCTTATTAGGTTATCCTGGTTTTCTCAGTACCACTGGTTTCTTAAAACAAGTGGTATTAGAAAGAAGTGAAAGGTGTGCTTCTCCTGACCCACATGGTGTGACATGGGGTAATTCAGACATTAGGGTACTAGAGCGATAGGGATCCCAAAGATTAGGTATAGCAAGAAGGGTCTATTTCTTTCTTCATATAAATTGTTGCAAACTTTTCCCACAAGCTGGTATCAACAAGATTATCAGTCTCCCCTAGCTTCATGCAGTGCAGAGTTTTCCTTGGTCAGAGGATAACATGTTGTAGCAGTGGGCTGGGCTAAGGTTTTACAGACTGTCCGTAACCCTGGTTTTTGGGGCCTAGTCAGCATCTTCCCTGCCAGTTGAAATAGTGGGATTTTGATATCATGATGCCGGTAGACCAATGTGGCTATGTTTGTCTTAAATATTGAATGTTGTGTTGTTGTCAACGTTTCATGTATACATGAAGAAATTGTTAAGTTGCACAATTCGTTGTTTGATGCCAAAGTAAGGCTCACTATTTTGTTTCCTAATTACAAAGCTGTTGTGAACTAACAATTGCACTTTATCCCAGGATTGTGTCCCTTCCTGCATTTGTTTGTTAAATGTTTATTTTTGATGCATCTATGAATAACGTTGAGCTCATAAATTTGAGGAATCCCTGTGTGTATATCCTCCCCCACCAGATTAGGATTGGTAAACTCCTTGGGGCATATTTATACGCCGTTTGTGCCGAATTTGCGTTGTTTTTTTCGACGCAAATTCGACGCAAAACTAACTCCATATTTATACTTTGGCGTTAGACGCGTCTAGCCCCAAAGTTCATGGAGTTAGCGTCATTTTTTGGCGTGAACACCTTACTTGCGTTAATGATATGCAAGGTAGGCGTTCCCGTCTTAAAAAATGACTCCGATGTATATGCGTGGAATTTATACTCCCGGGCATAAATCACGCCCGGGAGTGGGCGGGTCTAAAAAACCTGCATTAGCGCCGGATTTTAACGCCTGGGTCAGGGTAGGCGTTAAGGGACCTGTGGGCTCAGAATGAGCCCAGAGGTGCCCCCCCATGTCCCCAGGGACACCCCCTGTCACCCATGCCCACCCCAGTAGGACACCCAAGGCAGGAGGGACCCATCCCAGGGACATTAAGGTAAGTTCAGGTAAGTATTTTTTTAAAATATTTTTTGTGGCATAGGGGGGCCTGATTTGTGCCCCCCTACATGCCACTATGCCCAATGACCATGCCCAGGGGACAGAAGTCCCCTGGGCATGGCCATTGGGCAAGGGGGCATGACTCCTGTCTTTGCTAAGACAGGAGTCATTTCAATGGGGGTTGGGAGTGAGAAAAAAATGGCGCAAATCGGGTTGAGGCGATTTTTTTGCCTCAGCCTGACTTGCACCATTTGTGGACGCCCATACGCCATTTTCCCCCTACGCTGGCGCTGCCTGGTGTACGTCGTTTTTTTTAACGCACACCAGACAGCGCAGGCGGCTAACGCCGGCTAACGCCGGCTAACGTCATTCAATAAATACGACGCCCGCATGGCGCTTCAGAATGGCGTTAGCCGGCACTATTTTTTTTGACGCAAAACTGCGTTGGCGCAGTTTTGCGTCAAAAAGTATAAATATGGGCCCTTGTGTATATAGTTCCCATTACCAGGGAGATCCGGAAATACTCTTATGTATAATTTCCTAAACCCATAAAACAGAAATATTAGCAACTTAAGAGAGAAAATCCTATAACAATACAGAAAGCTAGAACTTGCTTAACTTAAAATCCCCTAAAGGATATAAACTTAGTAGAGTTATTGTACACTGAAAAGACTACCCAATTACCACCTTGGGGTCGCGTTTTGAACACATGCAGAGTAAGTTTCCCACTCAGGTTAAAACGTTTAGCAAACTCTGCCATGAGTTAAATGCACATAGCAAGACTCACATGTTCCCCTGGCCAAAAGAACACTAATATAATCACACACACAAGGATGTACGTACAAAGTATACAGGGCAAATGAAGGACACACATGAAGCACTGCTAGAGCTCTAGGCCATTTTTGAGGAAGTCGAGGCCAATAACCTTGACCCATCACCAGGAAGCAAGGCATCCACACTGCCCCCACCATATGTAGGTATACAGGTGCTCTCTCTGATGCCTGCTATCCCCACATTGGAATGCAATAACCCACCAGTCAAGGGATCTCAAGGGGCCCCTACAGAACAGCAGTCTGTAAGGTCTAGGCATGGAGGATCATCAGGTCTACAGCCCCAACACTCCCTGCACTACCCGAGACCAGGGTCAGAGCACCCGGAAGCTCGACCTCCCATCCTTCACAGTTGGCAGACTAGGCCTCAGTGGCACAGGGAGCACGCACCTGTGCTGGTTTCGGGAAACAAACACAAATGAAGGAAAGGTTTAAAGTTGTCTTGTGTAGTGAGATAGCTAGCGAGAGTGAGGGTAGATGACCCAGCCCTCTGAGATCTGGCACTGAGGAGAGAGCCACAGGTTACACTCAGGTAGTCGAGGAGACAACAGAGAGTGAGCATGAGAGCAGGTCCCAAATTTGAAGGACAGCACATAGCTCCGAGAGAAGGAGGCGATCAAGATGGAAGTCAGAGGAAAAGTATGAACGAGGGTGAGAGAGAGAGAAAGCTTGCGCCCTGAAAGTCCAGCATGAGAGCAGGGTTGTGTGCCCTCCACCTGAGGAGAGCGTGAGTAGGTATAAAGCCTTTTTACTGAAGAATCTGAGGTAGAGTCGGAAGGGAGGCTTTTGACATGGGTCTGTGCCTCACCAGAATGCAAGTGAAGGAGAGGAGCTGACTAGAATGTTAGGGACCAAGGCAGCCTAGGGTAGACCCAGCTTAGATACAGGATGACAAAAATTGCACCACTGCATACACACAAGGAGATCGGTGACAAGGACTTCCACTGCTCCCCCGGGGCATGCAAACCAACCCCCAGGACTTAGTAACTCAGGAGGAAGGCAAAATATTCTTTCAAACCTTTTGCTATCTACTAGCCTGCTGGACCACAAGAAGTGATCAGTAGGATAGGCCCTCGCTGGAGGAGGGATCCTTCGAACTAGAGGACATAGGGATTGCCAAAGACTGCATCTGGCACGGAGGGGGAGATCCCAAGTGGAACTACCTTAAATGCAGGAGTATCTGAGGAGATGGGAATGCTATGTAGAGAGAAAGTTAGTAGAGATGTGTGAAGTGAGAATAACCCCATTACTATAGAAGGGCCTGTGAGGATCTATCGATGTGCCATGGGCCCAGATGGATTAGGAGGGGCTAAAAGCCAAGCTGCCACCTTTGTTGGATAGGGCCAGAAAATGGATCTCATGCCTTGAGAAAACCACTGCAGGGATCACTCTAGCACAGTGGTTCCCAAACTGGGAGCCGCGGCTCTCTGGTGCGCCATCAAAACTAGCCAGGGCCGCCGCACACAGTTTGGGAACCACTTAGCTATTTCCAGTTCGGACACAATAGCGACTGTAAGGCACTGTGTGCGCTGCCCCTTTAATGTGTATTGTGTAGCCTTTAAGCCTATACGCTACATCTGGACGACTGCTCGTCATCAGAGCTCCCACGGCCCCCTCCATATTCACCTATGAATGATGCAGCATTGTCTCAATGAGTCCTCAAGCCTTCGGAGTCCTGGTTGACAGATGCTTCCCTCACTACTCTGTTTCCTCTTCAACATGCGATCGGAGATTCCTGCTGCCTTTCACAAAGAATAAAGGCAGTTTTTAGGCAGAAATCAATTCTGATAACATAATTTTCCTGTATTAAGATACAGGGTAAACTTATCTGAAGGATTATCTGTAACCAGACATTCCACTGGCCTCTTCATCTTAAAGGAAGAGAAATATAAACCTTGAGTGAACTATATAAAAACTGATTCCCTAAGACATGATTAGGAATACAGCAACTTGAACAAGTAACATTGTATTTACTACTTCTACTGTGACGTTAGGAAATAAGAGCTAACCTTCTGTGGACTACATATAGGCCCTCATTACAACCCTGGCGGTCGGTGATAAAGCGGCGGTAACACCGCCAACAGGCCGGCGGTAAAAAAACTGGGATTACGACGGAAACTGGCAACACAGACAGCCACCTTAACACTCCGACCGCCAGGGTGGTAGCAACAAACACCTCAGCGGTCACCGCCAACAGACAGGTGGAAGACAATGTACCACCCACCCTATTATGAGAGGCCAATCCGCCAGTTTTTCCGGGGCGGTACTAATGACATCAAAAGCATGGCGAAAACAGTACACTGAAGGGGAACCACTCACCTTCCGACACTCCACGCAGAACCAGGATGCCGTGGAGTCCAAATTGCAGGTCCTCCCCATGTTGGTGTATCTACTAATACACCAGGAAGTAGAAAGAAGACGGTGGTGGCGACGATGAGTACTGCACCTAGCACACAGGGGAGGTAAAAGAGAGTTACACACACACCCGGCACGCAACACCCCCACCCTCACCCTCACCCACAACACCATACACACAAACACATCCAACAACATGACAGATACACCCCGTCACCCCCTGGAAGAACGCAAGGACAAAAGGAAATTAGTTCAACCAGTGATATTTTGGAACATTCAGATATAACAATTGATTAAAAATAATTCAGTATATACAAATACTTACATTATGTACAGAAGGCCGTACACTGGCCCTTGTAAATGTCCGTGGACCAGTGGTCCCAAAAATCATAGGCATAGCCCCCAAATGACACCTGCCTCAAAACAGAGAGAACACTGCAGGGGCATGAGGTCGAAAAAACACAGGCACCTCAGAGGGAAGGGGGAGCCCAGCAGCCGGAAGATGGTACGACGCCACTGCTCCTGGAGGGGGCACCATGCCCACTGCCTGGTACTGGGGAGTGCAAAGCCACAGTCTCTCAAGTGGGTGGTTTGCCCACTGCTTGGTCCTGGGGAGTGCAAAGTCACAGTCTCTCTAGTGGGAGGTTTGCCCACTGCTGGGTCCTAGGGAGTGCAAGGTCACCGTCTCTCAAGTGGGTGGTTTGCCCACTGCTTGGTCCTGGGGAGTGTAAGGCCACAGTCTCTCAAGTGGGTGGTTTGCCCACTGCTTGGTCCTGGGTAGTGCAAGGCCACAGTCTCTCAAGTGGGTGGTTTTCCCACTGCTTGGTCCTGGGGAGTGCAAAGCCACAGTCTCTCTAGTGGGTGGTTTGCCCACTTCTTGGTTCTGGGGAATGCAAGGCCACAGTTTCCCTAGTGGGTGGGCTGCCCACTGCTTGGTCCAGGGGAGTGCAAAGCCACAGTCTCTCTAGTGGATGCATCTCTCCACTGGTTCTGGAGGGGGCCTTTTGCCCAGTCTGCTTTATCCTGCCAAGGAAGGTGTGAGTGGATGCATCTCTCCACTGGTTCTGGAGGGGGCTCTGTGCCCAATGATGCTGCACCTGGGGTCTGGCAGTTCCCATACCCTCAGCTGGATGTCTGAGCTACAAGATGTGCAGGGAACAGGTAGCATAATACTCCATGGAGGCAGAGCCATACTCCATCCTGCAGCGACTTAGGCTGCAAACTGCTAGTAGTGCCAGTGCTGGTGCCTCATCTGGTGTGTGCAGGGTCCAGGATGTCTCCTGCAGCCTCATACGGCTGCCCACTGGGGATGCTGCTGATGTCCAATGTTGTGGCACCAGCTGGGCACGTGGCATGGCAGATGGCTGTGCAGGAGGCAGTGGCTGCGGTGGTTTCTGCAGCGGAGATGCTGCCGGTGCTGCCCGTGGTGTAGGTGTCTGTAGCAGTGGAGGGAGACACCAGACTGTCTCCGGCAGCCTCAGACGGCTGATCAGTGTGGAGGATGGTGGTGACTGGCTTTGTGACAGCGGCGGTGCAGGGGGTGGTGCAGATGGCGGGGCAGGTGGCGGTGCAGGTCCCGGTGGGTGCGGCAGTACTGACCGTGGTACAGGTTGCTGGTCTGTTTGTGGAACTGGTGGTTACCAGCCCATCACAAGGAGGCTGGCTTCGTGCCCTGAAATGACTTGCCCTTGCTTTTGTGGGCATTCCCCACCTTGGTAGTTGCTGCTGGTACCTTGGCACTGTCCTCTTTGTGTTTGGATGAGGCCTTGCTGGGTGGGTTGTGCAACATTTCCCTGCTGCATGCCGGTCCCTTCTTCACCTTGGCAGGTGGTGGACTTGGGTGCTCCTTGCCATCTGTAGGTGGCACACTGGGAGCCCTGACGGGTGCCCACTTCGATCCTCCTGGACTTGCAGGGACCACAGCAGATGCCGATTTGGTGGCTGACGTGCTGGCCTGGGATATAGACATCTTGGCCCTAGGGGAAGGACGGGGGGAGGTGTAGGGAAGAGGTCAACGTTAGCTAGAAAATGTTTTTGGACACACTGGGATGGGAAGATGGAGGGGGTGTGGGAGTGGAGGAAGAGGTAGTGGTTGTTGGAGGTGTATGTCTAGTGGGTTTGGGTGAAGGTGCATGGGTTGTGAGGTGGATGGCTGTTGAGTGGGTGTGTGCCTGCGTTTGTGTACTTTGGAAGGAGGGCTCACAGACACACCAGGAGAGGGCACAGGGGACATGTGAATGGTTGTGGGGGTGGTGATTGCACGTGAGGGGTGTGTTGTGATGGGCGTGCTGGTGATGGAGGCAGTGGTTGATGATATAGTGCATGCAGGTGTGAGTGGAGACGATACTGGGAGGGAGGTGGACGAAAAGGAGGGGGGGGACACAGTGGAGGCAGTGGATGTTGGTATGTGTGCATGGGTATGGTGCTTGTGTAAGTGCCTGTGTGATGATGTGTGGTGCTTATGTTTTCCTGAGCCTCTTTTGTGTGTTGATGTGTGTGTGCATGCTGGTCTGAAGGTGTGCTTGGGATAGGCCGAGGTAGAGGGGATTGGGTCTGGGTAGTGGAAGTTGGAGGGGGGAGGCTGGACACAGGGACAATGGCTGCCATCAGTGCTGAGGCCAGAGCCTGAAATGAATGCCCTCCAGGTATGCATTTGTATGTTGCAAATGCTTCTCGGCATCCTGGATGGCATTCAGAATGGTTGACTACTCACAGTCTCGCAGTCGGGATCTCAGGAGGTCAATAGCCTCCTCACTGAGGGCAGCAGGGCTGACTGGGGCAGGGCCTGAGGTGCCTGGGGCAAAGGAGATGCCCACCCTCCTGGGTGAGCGGTCACGGGAAACACATTGAGGGGCTGCTGGGAGGGCGGTGCTGGTAGAGGGGGGTGGCGGCTGTACCTGTTGTTGGGGAGGGCACAGACGTGTCCGCCACCACCAGGGAGCTTCCATCAGAGGAGGAGTCACTGTCACTGGTCTCCCCTCCTGTCCCCGTCGTGGAGCTCCCTCACCCTCCATCCCACTGGTGGCTTCACCCTCCGTGGATTCACCCTCCTTGGCCATGTGGGATGCATCTCCCTCCGTCGCCGGTGCCTCTGCTCCTCCACCAGATGATGCACACAAGGACAGGGTGACAAATCAAGAAGGGAGGGATAGACAGAGGACACACATGGTCAATGCCAGCAACACCACTATCGTTGGCATAAACAACGCACACTGAGCTGGCCTATGCACTAGGCCATGCTCAACCACTCACTAAGGTAGTGACCAGCCCATGGTGTACAATGCCTAACACCAGCACCTGCACACCTGACACCCACAGGACCCTGCACACTAGTAGTTGGCCGCTTGTACCATTGGGATGAGGGTGCTTCAGAGCCTGCAAACAAGGGACCTACCCTGGCATGATCGCCCTGGCCTAGGGGCACCCACAGCCCACATCCCCCAGCCATCTAGTTCCTAAAGCACGCAAAGTCAACAGTCAGAAACGGTACTCACCCCCTTGTGGCTGCTGTGATGCCCTCAAGCGCCAATCCAAGTCCGGATAGGCCACCGCCAGGATGTGGAACATCATGGGGTCATGGTGCGACGGGCACCCCTTCCACGATGGGAGGCCAGCCCCAGCTGGGCCTCTGCTGTTTTCTTACTACAGCGGCACACGTCCTCCCATCTTTTGCGGCAGTGGGTGCTCCGCCTGTGATAGACCCCCCAGGCTTCGCACCTCCTTAACGATGGCATACCAAATACCCTTCTTCTGGTGGGCGCTGACCTAGAGGCTAAAGACAGCGGAAAATGTAATTACTCTCTTGTCCGGAGTGTCATAACCGTTTCCCACCAGTTCCCACCCATGCCCTGATGCATGTACAGTGACCACCTCTCAAGCAGCAGTCAGGCCAGGATGCCTTAGCACCCCCCAACATGTGCCTTCCATGCACACCACTCCAAACAGGCATTGCCCACGCATCATGCTCACAGTGTACTCACAGTGTACTCATCTGTTTGTCTGGATGACCATAGAGTAACGTGTGCTGGGGGAGCACCCCATCCACCAGTTTCTCCAACTCCTCTGCAGTGAAGGCAGGGGTCCTTTCCCCAGACACATGAGCCATTGTCCCTTCCAGACTCAGGTTACAGCAGCACTTGCAGTGTAGGTCTTCTCCTGTTGATGGTCAGGTATTAAGTAAGTGAATGGGTATCAAATGGTGGTGACGTCCGTGGAGGTGCGTACCATCATCGCCGCCGTACATCGCCATTGGCTACTGGAACCAATAGGGCCCAATGATAACCAATGCAGAGTTACGTGGTGGTCTTCCACCGCCTACTGCGATGCTGCACATTGCCAGCGCAGTTACCTCTTTTCCCCTTGTCCCTCCTCATAGGTCAGGCAGCCGCCATTTCAGGGGGGCACATGACATGGCACCTAACTGCGTCACAACACATATTGGCACATATACTGACTATCGAGTTCACACCCTGCTTCTGTAACATTGATTCAGACATTGTTGTTCTATCTATGTGGTGAATTACCTTCTGCTCACCGTTCTCCTCCATAGGCTACAACCGATGAGGCATGTGATGAGATGGCGGCATCCTCTGGTATACAGACCCCTGGTCGACCTGTCTACAATGGAGGACAGACACATTATCATCACATACAGACTTGATAGTTCCACAATCCAAGAACTGTGCGCCCAATTGGAGCCAGACCTGATGTCAGCTATCTGGCAGCCCACAGGAATCCCCCCTCTAGTGCAGGTCCTGTCAGTGCTCCATTTCCTGGCAAGTGGCTCCTTCCAAATTACAGTGGCCATGGCATCAGGGATGTCTCAGCCAATGTTTTCAAACGTGTTGAGCAGGGTGTTGTCTGCCCTGCTGAAACATATGCGCAGCTACATCGCGTTCCCCCAGGTGGAGGATTTGGCCACAGTGAAAGCTGACTTCTATGCACTGGGACATATCCCCAACATCATTGGTGCCATTGATGGTACACATGTGGCATTTGTTCCCCCCTGCAGAAATGAACAGGTGTACAGGAATAGAAAAAGCTATCATTTGTTGAATGTCCAAATGGTGTGTTTGGCGGACCAGTACATCTCCCATGTGAATGCCAAATATCCTGGCTCTGTGCATGACGCCTATATTTAGCAAAATAGCAGCATCCCTTATGTGATGGGCCAACTCCAGAGGCACCGGGTGTGGCTAATAGGTGAGCCCAAGGTCCCCACACAGTATGAGTAGGTGTCTGGGTATGGGGTTGTCCCTAAGGAGTAGTGTGTGTCTAACAATTGTCCCTCGATATTTGCAGGTGACTCTGATTACCCCAACCTCTCATGGCTACTGACCCAGTGAGGAGTCCCAGGACAAGGGCAGAGGAACGTTACAATGAGGCACATGGGCGAACTAGGAGGATTATTGAGAGGACATTTGGCCTCATGAAAGCCAGATTCCGGTGCCTCCATCTAACAGGTTGCTCCATGTACTACTCACCCAAGAAGGTGTGCCAGATCATCGTGGCATGCGGTATGTTGCACAACCTGGCATTGATACGCCAGGTGCCTTTTCTGCTGGAGGATGAGCCTGATGTTGGTCTTGTGGCAGCGGTGGAGCCTGTGGACAGTGAGGAAGAGGAGACAGAGGAAGAAGATGTTAACAACAGAGCAAACATTATCCTGCAGTACTTCCAGTGACACACAGGTAAGAGACTGTAACTACTCTTCACGTTTCAGTATACTTTAGGACATTGTACATGGCAGCCTCTTACACTCTTTCTATGGACACGGACTGTTCCCTTTGGGTTTCCTTTTTTCAAATATGTGTACCCTGTTCTGGCTTATGCTAAGCGTACTGATGCCCAACAACTGTCATACATTGGCATGTGTAAATGAACATAAACCTTGCAATGCTTTGCTAATGTTGTAGTAATACATGTGTGAATCATCAGACTGACTCCAGATTGGAATTTGTTTCAAGGGTTTTTATTGAAGGTGCTAACAAGTATAGGGGTATGTGCAAGGGGCTGGGGGGATGGTGGAGGACGGTCCATGGTAGAGTCCAGTCTCAAGACATCACAAGTGCATTGTCCAGGGGGCATAGTAAGGGGCACAATGGCAGTTCAAGGTGGACAGGGTAACAGAGTGGGACAGAAGGGTGACAATCAGGAGGGTCCTATTTCCTGGCGGGGGTCTTGACAATGTTCTCTGTCTTCTGCCTGGATCGCAGGGACCGTTTGCGGGGTGGTTCTCCTTCTGCAGGGGGTGGGGGGCTGGTGGCCTATTGGTCCTGTGGTGGGGCCTCCTATTCACTAGTGCTGGCGGAGGTGGAAGGCTGTTCATCGGTTTGGCTAGTGTCAGGGGCCCTTTGTTATGCCACTGTCTCCCTCATGGCCTTGCCCATATCAGCCAGCGCCCCTGCTTTGGTGACCAGGATGCTGTAGATTTTTGTGAGGTCCTCCCTGATCCCCATGTACTGTCCCTCCTGCAGCCGCTGGGTCTCCTGAAATTTGGCCAGTACTGTGCCCATGTTCTCATGGGAATGGTGGTATGCTCCCATGATGTTTGAGAGTGCCTTGTAGAGGGTCGGTTCCCTGGGCCTGTCCTCCCCCTGTCGCACAGCAGTCCTCCCAGCTTCCCTGTTGTCCTGTGCCTCTGTCACCTGAACCGTGTGCCCACTGCCACTGACCCCAGGTCCCTGATCATCCTGGGTTAGTGGGGTTGCCTGGGGTCCCTGTAGTGGTGGACACACTTCTAATTGACATGTCCTGGGGACAGTGGCATGGGCCCGCTGGGTGGGTGCTGTGGTGGTATTTCCTGAGGGGTGAGGCACTGTGGTGGGTTGGGACTGTCGCAGGGTAACCAACTGTCCAGAGGTCCCAGATGGGCCACGTTGGTCATCATGATCCTGGCGTGCAGAGCTGCTGTCATCACTGTGGCCCTCTTCTGTGGTGGGACTGGATGTAGCTGGCACCTCCTGTCCGGTGACATTGGGTAGGGGTCCTGTTGGGATGTAAATGCAGTGTTAGTGTATCTGTGTGTGCCATCTTGTGCAATGGGTGTGTTTCCCTTCTTGATTTGTGCTTTCCCTGTCGCCTTGGCCTTGTGTGATTGCTGATAGTATGGGATTGGTGAGTCTCTCTACTGGGCATGCTGTGGTGATGGGTGTCCATGCAGGTCTGTGATGGGTGTCCATGCTTTGTTGTTGCATGCAGAGCTTGGTATTGGGATGGGTGGGTTGTGATGGTGGGGTAGATGTGAGGTGATGGAGTGATGAGAGTGACGGTCCGGGTGGGGGTATGTGATAGCATGCAGGTAGGGTGGGTGGGGATAAAGTAGTAATGATTTGCCTTACCAGAGTCCAGTCCCCCTGCTACTCCTGCAAGGCCCTCAGGATGCATGATCACTAAGACTTGCTCCTCCAATGTTGTTAGTTGTGGGGGAGGAGGTGGGGATCCACCCCCAGTCCTCTGTACTGCTATCTGGTGTCTTGATACAATGGAACGCACCTTACCCCGTAGGTTGTTCCACCTCTTCCCGATGTCATCCCTTGTTCTTGGGTGCTGTCCCACGGCATTGACCCTGTTGACAATTATCTGCCATAGCTCCATCTTCCTAGCAATGGACGTCTGCTGCACCTGTGACCCGAATAGCTGTGGCTCTACCCGGATTATTTCCTCCACCAGGACCCTTAGCTCCTCCTCAGAAAAACTAGGATGTCTTTGAGGTGCCATGATGTGGTGTTAGTGATATGTGTGTGGTGATGTGTGGGGTGATGGATTGGGATGTATAATGTGATGTGCGTGGATGGTGTATGGGTGATGGTGTTCTGTGCCTCTGAGTGTGTGCTCTTTTCTTGTCTCTCTGTGCTTGGGCTCTTCTTTTTTACTGTAAGGGTTTGTGGGTATTGTGGGTGTGTGTTTTATAGGGTTGTGGGTGTGTGGGTGTGGTGTGTGTATGTGTATCAGGTGTGTGTATTTTGATTTGTCCCATGTGCTTGTGTTTTGTAAGTGTGTGTGTGTATTTTGAGCGCAGCAGTGTGTACCGCCAATGGTTTTCTGTAGTTGAAAGACCGCTGTGTTGATTTGTGGGTCGTGATACTGTGGGCGGATTCCTGTTGGCGTGACGGTCTGGGTTTGGATATCACCAGTTTATCACTGACCTTTGGTGTGGCGGACTTGTGTCAGTGTCTGTATTGTGGCGGTATTCTATGTGTGGGTCATAATACCCATGGCGGATTACTGCCGTGGTCACGGTATGTCGGCAGCTGTCAGCACGGTGGTAGGTGCCATTTACCACCAGGGTTGTAGTGACCCCCATAATCTGTACTTAACTGACTTGGCATTGTTGCCTGACTTGTAGAAGTACTATTTGCTGAATAACTCTTTTGTCTTCTAGTTACAGGAAAAAAAACTTGTACATAAGGAAACCTTGATGATTATACGCATAAACCTAGGTATGAGTTGTTTGAGAATGCTTATATTATTTTTTACATTCTTTATTTTGTGTAGTAATATTGTGAGTCTTTTCTAGTTATAGAGTGCATATCCATATTGAACACAGGACCTTTCACTCTTAAGGAAAGGGAGAAGGGATGTGAGATGATCATTTTTAGGGAAACGTGTTCACTAAATAGAATCTTAGAGGGCCATATCATTTAGTTAGGGTAAGAGAAAGAGATAGATGGTAAATGGCATTCTGTACAAAGTTTGGTTCATATATTTGATGATGACATTTGATTTGTGTAATTCACTTGCTGCTTTCCAGTTTTTTATCACTGAAGTATTGTGAAGCTTTTCAGATGTGTGTGCTTTGGTATATTTAGATGATATCCTGATCTATTCTGCATCTATGACTGACTAAGAGAAGCATGTTAGAACTGTTTTACAATAGCTACATGATAACCAGCTGTTTGTCAAATTGGAGAAGTGTGAGTTTCATGCCTCTAAAGTTAACTTTTTTGGGTATCTTCTGTCTGCACAAGGGGTGGGTATGGGCCCTCAAAAAGCTGATGCAATAGCACACTGGATATCACCTAAAAATGTGAAAGAGATTGTAAGGAAATGCCTCCTTCGCATGGTGACCCCCTGACTTTTTGCCTTTGCTGATGCTAAGTTTTGATTTGAAAGTGTGCTGAGGCCTGCTAACCAGGCCCCAGCACCAGTGTTCTTTCCCTAACCTGTACTTTTGTTTCCACAATTGGCACACCCTGGCATCCAGGTAAGTCCCTTGTAACTGGTACCCCTGGTACCCCTGGTACCAAGGGCCCTGATGCCAGGGAAGGTCTCTAAGGGATGCAGCATGTCTTATGCCACCCTGGGGACCCCTCACTCAGCACAGACACACTGCTTGCCAGCTTGTGTGTGCTGGTGAGGACAAAACGAGTAAGTCGACATGGCTCTCCCCTCGGGGTGCCATGCCAACCTCACACTGCCTATGCAGTATAGATAAGTCACCCCTCTAGCAGGCCTTACAGCCCTAAGGCAGGGTGCACTATACCATAGGTGAGGGCACAAGTACATGAGCACTGTGCCCCTACAGTGTCTAAGCAAAACTTTAGACATTGTAAGTGCAGGGTAGCCATAAGAGTATATGGTCTGGGAGTCTGTCATGCACGAACTCCACAGCACCATAATGGCTACACTGAAAACTGGGAAGTTTGGTATCAAACTTCTCAGCAAAATAAATGCACACTGATGCCAGTGTACATTTTATTGTAACATACACCCCAGAGGGCACCTTAGAGGTGCCCCCTGAAACCTTAACCAACTACCTGTGTAGGCTGACTGGTTTTAGCAGCCTGCCACACTAGAGACAAGTTGCTGCCCACATGGGGAGAGTGCCTTTGTCACCCTGTGGCTAGTAACAAAGCCTGTACTGGGTGGAGGTGCTTCACACCTCCCCCTACAGGAACTGTAACACCTGGCGGTGAGCCTCAAAGGCTCACCCCCTTTGTTACAGCACCCCAGGGCACTTCAGCTAGTGGAGTTGCCCGCCCCCTCCGGCCACGGCCCCACTTTTGGCGGCAAGGCCGGAGGTGATAATGAGAAAAACAAGGAGGAGTCACTGGCCAGTCAGGCCCTAAGGTGTCCTGAGCTGAGGTGACTCTGACTTTTAGAAATCCTCCATCTTGCAGATGGAGGATTCCCCCAATAGGGATAGGAATGTGCCCCCCTCCCGTTGGGAGGAGGCACAAAGAGGGCGTACCCACCCTCAGGGCTAGTAGCCATTGGCTACTAACCCCCAGACCTAAACACGCCCTTAAATTTAGTATTTAAGGGCTCCCTGGAACCTAGGAACTCAGATTCCTGCAACCTCAGAAGAAGAGGACTGCTAAGCTGAAAAACCCTCCAGAGAAGACGGAGACACCAACTGCTTTGGCCCCAGCTCTACCGGCCTGTCTTCCCCCTTCTAAAGACACTGTTCCAGCGACGCTCTCCCCAGGGACCAGCGACCTCTGAATCCCCAGAGGACTGCCCTGCTCTAGAAGGACCAAGAATTCCAGAGGACAGCGGCCCTGTTCACCCAAGACTGCAACTTTGTAACAAAGGAGCAACTTTAAAGCAACTTGCGTTTCCCGCCGGAAGCGTGAGACTTGCCACTCTGCACCCGACGCCCCCAGCTCGAACCAACACTTCAGGGAGGACTCCCCGGCGACTGCGAGACCCTGAGTAGCCTGAGTTGCCCCCACAGCAACGCCTGCAGAGGGAATCCTGAGGCTCCCCCTGACCGCGACTGCCTGCTCCTCAGATCCCGACGCCTGGTAAAGACTCTGCACCTGCAGCCCCCAGGACCTGAAGGATCCGAACTCCAGTGCAGGAGTGACCCCAAGGAGGCCCTCTCCCTTGCCCAGGTGGTGGCTACCCCGAGGAGCCCCCCCCTTGCGTGCCTGCATCGCTAAAGAGACCCCTTGGTCTCCCATTGATTTCAATTACAAACCCGACGCTTGTTTGCACTCTGCACCCGGCCGCCCTCGTGCCGCTGAGGGTGTACTTTCTGTGTGGACTGGTGTCCCCCCCGGTGACCTACAAAACCCCCCTGGTCTGCCCTCCGAAGACGCGGGTACTTACCTGCTGGCAGACTGGAACCGGGGCACCCCCTTCTCCATTGAAGCCTATGCGTTTTGGGCACCACTTTGACCTCTGCACCTGACCGGCCCTGAGCTGCTGGTGTGGTAACTTTGGGGTTGCTCTGAAACCCCAACGGTGGGCTAACTTGGACCCAAACTTGAACCCCGTAGGTGGTTTACTTACCTGCAAAAAACTAACAAACTCTTACTCCCCCCCAGGAACTGTTGAAAATTGCACTGTGTCTAGTTTTAAAATAGCTATATGTGGTTTATATGAAAACTGTGTATGCTATTTTGATTATTCAAAGTTCCTAAAGTACCTACCTGCAATACCTTTCATTTGAAGTATTACATGTAAATCTTGAACCTGTGGTTCTTAAAATAAACTAAGAAAATATATTTTTCCATACAAAAACCTATTGGCCTGGAATTGTCTTTGAGTGTGTGTTCCTCATTTATTGCTTGTGTATGTACAACAAATGCTTAACACTTCTCCTTTGATAAGCCTACTGCTCGACCACACTACCACAAAATAGAGCATTAGAATTATCTCTTTTTGCCACTATCTTACCTCTAAGGGGAACCCTTGGACTCTGTGCATACTATTCCTTACTTTGAAATAGTGCATACAGAGCCAACTTCCTACAGAGATAACGTTTTCTTGATCTTGCCAATTTTGTTAGGCAATATGTAGACCATTTTTCCACACTGGTGTCTCCCACAACTCAGTTACTAAAGATGGGTATGCTAATTTAATGGTCTGAGGCAGCAGAAAAGCTATGTTAATTAATACTCCCATCATCCATATATTACGCAATCTTTAATTCATGAGGATAACGCTTTTCAGGTAGCAGTAGGTGGTGTCTTATCCCAAAGAGACAAGGAAACAGGAGAACTTCATCCAGTCGCTTATTACTCACACAAACTCAGTCCAGCTGAAGTGAACTATTCTATTGATGATAAAGAACTATTGGCTATTAAAATATCTTTTGAGAAATGGCATCATTACCTGAAGGGGGCCTTACACACTGTCACTGTCATCACTGATCATAGAAATCTTAAATTTTTAAAATCAGCTAGAGCCTTGTCCAGGAGACAGTTACGTTGGACTCACTTTATTACTGCCCTTGAATTTGTTATACAATTCCAAGCAGGCCGCCATCATGGAAAAGCGGATGCACTGTTATGTTTAGGTCATGAATCAGGAGAACAGGAACCAGAAAGTCCAATGATCATACCATATGAGCATATATTAGGAACAATGTTTAAATATACACTGGCGGTTATGAAAACCGTGTTATAATTACAAATATATTGTTGTGTTGTTTTCTAGATATCAAAGGAAACACCTATTACCTGGTGAAGTCTGGTTGGGTCCTGATCAAAGGTTCGTCCCTTCATCCCACTGAGATGACTTCTTAGAGGTCTGTTTGTCTCATAGGAATGTTGAGGTTATTGTCTTTGTGTCTGTTTTATCCCTGGGGAAAGGAAAAATCTGACTGCGATAGCCAATGTTATGAGTCTGCTAGGCAGCATTATCAGTGAGCAGACCAAAACAGTGTTCACCCGTGCTCGCATCCCAGTGGTCACATTGACCAGCTGAGAGCATGCTGGGCCGAATAAAATTCATACAGGAACCAGATATGGATGGCCCTGAGGGAAATATTTCCTGACTGCCTAGAGGTAGGTGGGTTGATGGCAGAAACAATGAAACCTTGGAGACCATAATAGATTTCCTAGACAAGAGGAGAGAATGATGGAGACAGGAGACAGAACAGCCATGGACAGATAGAGGCCTCAAGTCATTTTCTTTTATAACATCCTCAAGAAGAGGCTGCCCACCGAAATACAAAGCGAGTTGGACAGCATAGTGAGACTACAAACGAACACATTACAAGAACACATACACCACTTCCACAAGAGAAAAGTAGTGAAGGATAAGGATAATCAGGAACAGGCCCAGAGGGGCAATACTAAATAGATCCATACGCTAAGCAAAACCACCCTCGAGGGGGCCTCTTTGGCAGCAAATGGCACCAGTCATTAAGGGAACTCCATTACAGGACCCCCTTGGGTTTCAAAATGGTTACAGTGATGAAAACCAATGTGGCTGGCAGCAGCCAAAACCCATACAATGCTACTATTGCCATAAAATGGGCCACATGGCTGACAGATGCTGGGTCAGGGCACAGCACATGCATAAGTCATTGAGGCAAGGCCAGGCCCCGCAGAATCCCCATCCACAGAATCAGGCTCAGTGAAACATAGCAGCACCTTATGTTCAAACACACGGGAATGAGTCCACCACCACACCACTGCAGCAGTCATCAAGTATTTGGACCAGTTCATGGCATCAATAGCCGCAGCCGGAGAACCAGGCGCATCATGGACCGGGATCTCAGCTGAGACAGGGAGGAGTAGCCGTTTGGGGAAGCAATGCTTTCATGCAGACACAGAACCCAAATGCAGGGTAAGCCTTAGCTCCCCCAGTACAAATTATACATTTGGAGCACACCTTACAATTCACTGCAGTAGGATTCAAAATAAAAGGCAAATGAGAATAACGTTAGGGATTTCAACTTTTTACTTGTTTTTGGGACATGCAGGAATTTTGAATGTCTGCACTAGAGTATGCCATCCCCGGCTGCTGTGCGGCTGCTGATCTGGAATCTTCACCAGAGTTTTTCATTTAGGGTGACACCAGAAACTGGGCCTCGCTCCACTGCTGGTCCCCAAGGGCAAGGCTAGATGTCCACTCTTCCGGGGAGGGCAGTCTGACTGAGAGAGGCAGGGTGGCTCCCCAACAAACTCAGTCCAGCTGAAGTGAACTATTCTATTGATGATAAAGAACTATTGGCTATTAAAATATCTTTTGAGAAATGGCATCATTACCTGAAGGGGGCCTTACACACTGTCACTGTCATCACTGATCATAGAAATCTTAAATTTTTAAAATCAGCTAGAGCCTTGTCCAGGAGACAGTTACGTTGGACTCACTTTATTACTGCCCTTGAATTTGTTATACAATTCCAAGCAGGCCGCCATCATGGAAAAGCGGATGCACTGTTATGTTTAGGTCATGAATCAGGAGAACAGGAACCAGAAAGTCCAATGATCATACCATATGAGCATATATTAGGAACAATGTTTAAATATACACTGGCGGTTATGAAAACCGTGTTATAATTACAAATATATTGTTGTGTTGTTTTCTAGATATCAAAGGAAACACCTATTACCTGGTGAAGTCTGGTTGGGTCCTGATCAAAGGTTCGTCCCTTCATCCCACTGAGATGACTTCTTAGAGGTCTGTTTGTCTCATAGGAATGTTGAGGTTATTGTCTTTGTGTCTGTTTTATCCCTGGGGAAAGGAAAAATCTGACTGCGATAGCCAATGTTATGAGTCTGCTAGGCAGCATTATCAGTGAGCAGACCAAAACAGTGTTCACCCGTGCTCGCATCCCAGTGGTCACATTGACCAGCTGAGAGCATGCTGGGCCGAATAAAATTCATACAGGAACCAGATATGGATGGCCCTGAGGGAAATATTTCCTGACTGCCTAGAGGTAGGTGGGTTGATGGCAGAAACAATGAAACCTTGGAGACCATAATAGATTTCCTAGACAAGAGGAGAGAATGATGGAGACAGGAGACAGAACAGCCATGGACAGATAGAGGCCTCAAGTCATTTTCTTTTATAACATCCTCAAGAAGAGGCTGCCCACCGAAATACAAAGCGAGTTGGACAGCATAGTGAGACTACAAACGAACACATTACAAGAACACATACACCACTTCCACAAGAGAAAAGTAGTGAAGGATAAGGATAATCAGGAACAGGCCCAGAGGGGCAATACTAAATAGATCCATACGCTAAGCAAAACCACCCTCGAGGGGGCCTCTTTGGCAGCAAATGGCACCAGTCATTAAGGGAACTCCATTACAGGACCCCCTTGGGTTTCAAAATGGTTACAGTGATGAAAACCAATGTGGCTGGCAGCAGCCAAAACCCATACAATGCTACTATTGCCATAAAATGGGCCACATGGCTGACAGATGCTGGGTCAGGGCACAGCACATGCATAAGTCATTGAGGCAAGGCCAGGCCCCGCAGAATCCCCATCCAAAGAATCAGGCTCAGTGAAACATAGCAGCACCTTATGCTCAAACACACGGGAATGAGTCCACCACCACACCACTGCAGCAGTCATCAAGTATTTGGACCAGTTCATGGCATCAATAGCCGCAGCCGGAGAACCAGGCGCATCATGGACCGGGATCTCAGCTGAGACAGGGAGGAGTAGCCGTTTGGGGATGCAATGCTTTCATGCAGACACAGAACCCAAATGCAGGGTAAGCCTTAGCTCCCCCAGGACAAATTATACATTTGGAGCACACCTTACAATTCACTGCAGTAGGATTCAAAATAAAAGGCAAATGAGAATAACGTTAGGGATTTCAACTTTTTACTTGTTTTTGGGACATGCAGGAATTTTGAATGTCTGCACTAGAGTATGCCATCCCCGGCTGCTGTGCGGCTGCTGATCTGGAATCTTCACCAGAGTTTTTCATTTAGGGTGCACACCAGAAACTGGGCCTCGCTCCACTGCTGGTCACCGAGGGCAAGGCTAGATGGCCACTCTTCCGGGGAGGGCAGTCTGACTGAGAGAGGCAGGGTGGCTCCCCAACCGCTGCAGAAAAAGGCAGGCACCTCAAATCCTTGAACCTATAAGTAGAGTGGACAGGTTCCTGATAACAAATTAAAAAGGCCTTCATTCTGGAGCCCTCAGCTGGGACTGAAGTGTCTTTTTAGTCCTAACAGCAATAGTGCCTCCAATGTCTCCAGCCAAATGGGGGCCCTCTTTTTTGTTCCAAACAAAAGCAGTTTTCCAGTGTCGGGAGACAGACCTTTCATGCACTCTGGGTAGCCTGACCACATAATGCTCACAGTGTACACATAAGTTTCAATGAGGCACCACACAACATTGAGTCAGTAGATAGGGAGTTCACCAGGACATCCAGCCACCCCCGGCCATCCTCATAATGTGGGCAAAAGAACTCCAACAAGTTTCCAGCATTGCTCTAGAATCTCTACACTGTGATGTCTTTGCCTCCTCCTTAACTGCAGGGTGTCCAACAACAGTAGGCCTAAAAAGATATGGTCCGAGCAGAAGGGGTACTTGGGAGGGAAGTCCAGAATATTCACTGCAGCCCCGAGCAGAGCAGAATACAGAAGTAAGTTCACCCCCTCAACAGATTTAGCAATTGGATTGCATGCAATATTATTGATCAGTATTCTGTGCTAGTGCGGCTGCGGTGTTGCTTTGTGTTTGATGGATGTCTGCAGTTCCCCCAACTGATCAACCCCTCTAAATCCCATTAACTTCCCCTCCCTGTGCTGTACCAAGTATAGTTTGTAATCTCTCCCCAGTCCGCCCTGGTGTCTCATCTATCCCCCAGGGTGGTATGATCAGGTATGCCCCTTGCCTTTTTCAGTGATCCTCTCAAAACCAATAGTGTGTTGTGCCCTGTTAGCTAATCGTTGTATGAGCTCATTCTGCCTCTCCCGTTGTGGGGGGTCCAACTCCTCCTGCAACTTAATTAGGAGCTGATCCCAGGCCTATTTCAATTCTGGGGATCCCCCAACCCTCCTAAGTTCTGTGTGTATAGCCATCCCCTCGCTTTCCGACCATTTTCGAAGCTCCCTTCTCCAACCAGGGAGGCGAGGACTAGCCTCGCTCTCCCAGTTCTTTGTCAGTTCCCGTTTGGCCAATATAAATGCTAGATCTTGAAACCCACCAGTTACTCAGTTTTTGGGGTATGGGGGAACCAGTGCAATAAGCAGTGCATGGCATCGACAGGGACCTAACGGTCTATGTCCGCTGCTACTTCATTCACCACCGAGCTCCAGTATGTCCCCAGCTTGGGGCAAGACCAGAGCATATGGAAGAATTCTGCCGCCTCTATACCACAGCGAGGGCACTTTGCAGCTAGAATCTGGAAATGATTTCGAAGTCTTTGCAGGGTGAGGTATGCTCTGTGTATAATGTAAAATTGGATGAGTTGAAATCGTGATTTTCTAGATATCTTCGGGACTCTCCCCAGGACCCGTTCCCTGTTGTCGTCTGAGATATGGGTCTCTAGGTTTGTGTCCCATTTGTGTTTCAGTTCCATTAGAGGTCCCTCTGACCCAACCATGATTGGTCTGTAGAAAGTGGTAATCACCTTACGCATACCATCCGAGGTTATAATGTAGGTGCTCGGGTGATGGAGAGCCAGCTCGTTCGCTCCCTCCGGCCAATGCGCCCGAACACCTTGAGTGATCACCCAATGTAATAAGAACTGACCCCGCGATAGTCCATGTTCCTGCCGAAAGTCCTCTCTATAAAGGTCTCCCATCTCCAGGGCTCCCGCCTCCTCCCACGCCAGTAGTCCCCTCCAGTCCCCAGCCCCAGGCAGCCAACAAAGCCATGTCAATGGGATCTCTGGCGCATACGGCACCGCAAATCCTGAACACCGGAGATAGCGCCTCCAGCATCGAGTCAACACTCCAGCTTCAGGGGAGTGTCCTAGTCCTTGGGCTGTGTGTCCCAGAAACATCCCTGCCAATAAGGATTCAGGAGGTGCAAAGATATCCTCGCCCCCCTCTCCGATCTTTCTTGCTGCTACCCACCGGGCTAGCCACTGCAGCTGAGCAGCCAGGTAGTAGGACTCAAAATCAGGAACCGCCAAGCCTCCTCCTGCTTGGCGTTGCTTAAGCTTAGCGAGCGCCACTCTACGTCTCCCCTTTCCTCAGATAAATGACATGAGCATGGAATCCAGCTCCCTAAACATTGCCACAGGGATCCAGATTGGCGAAGGCGCAAAATAATACAGCAGGTGGGGGAGTGCCACCATCTTAATGACCGCCACTCTCCCCGCTACTGAGATCGGGAGTATGCTCCAGAAAGCCATGCTGCTTCTCAAGGCCCTTTAGGCACTGCTAATGTTGCCATCCAATAGGTCAGATCTGGAATGGTATATTTTAACCCCTAGGTATGACATACACTGAGGCTCCCACGGCACTCTCCTCAGCCCCTCTGGTGGGTCTTCTTGCGTAGTTAAGGGGAACAGGAACGATTTCTGCCAATTGACCTTTAATCCCATCAGCCGGCCAAATAATGCTAACAGGGACTGGGCTCCATTCAATTCTCCGCCAACGTTCTGCAGGAAGAGCAATAGGTCATCTGCATATAGTGCCATGGTATGTCTCCTTGAGTCCTGCTGCAGTCCTTGATACCAGGCTGTAGTCCTAGCCTGAGCCGCAAATGGCTCCATCGCCAGCGCAAATAATAGCGGTGACAGGGGACATCCCTGCCTAGTGCCCCTCTCCACTGGGTATTGCTCTGATATAGTAGCTCCCGTTCTAACTCTCGCCTACCTCAAGAGCTACTATGATGCCTAAGTTATGTGTATTATTCCATTTCTACATTCTCTGGTTGTTAGCAATGGTACAGCATCCATGTATTTTCAACTAATAATCCGATCTAATGGAGTCTATTCATGAGTTGTCATGCTTGCACAGGGACCTCACTCACATTACTTTTAATTACACTGGACCCAACACTAGCAACCCAAACGCACTACACAGCACAGTTTAACACAACACGTGCTATCAGCACGTGACGGCCCTGGGAGATAAGACATTAGCCAGCTCATGTCATGTCTGCTCGTTGATACCACATGCACTAGGCGTTGATATATATTGTCCTTATCCCGAGAGGTAGCCCCAGATAACGCAAAATGCCTTCTCAATCTGTACCTGTGTAGAATTAGGGCTAAAAAGCATCCTAATAGAGCAGAGCCCCATAGGTTAGTAGTAAATCTGACACATTATGAAATCAACCCTACAGCACTGTACCTTCTGAATGAGCCTAGCAACATCCAAGCCAAACTAGATAGGATGCGCAGGAAGGGATTTATAGGGGAAGACACTGTTTAGTACCCAGGATTTTCATGAGGCCACCTAGCCAAGTGTTCAAACACATTTGTCCCCACTTCCATCTGCGTCCCAGGGTATCCCCCTAGAATCTCTGGAGCTGTCTTCATTCACAACAAGTGAACCCCAGACATGAAGATTCAGGTGGTCATTTTGACTACAGCAGTCTTTCACACAGATCGCCGAAGCCGTGGGTGCCAGAAGATCACCAGTGCTGGCAGTATTCCGACCGCCGTATTATGAGTACTGCAGGATTTCCGAAACAATTTGGGTGGAAATCCTTCAGCAGTCGTGCTGGTGGTCCGCGGCGCAGAGGCGGTTCCAAAGCCGTCATTACCACGGTACAAGGACTCGTCCCGCCGTATTACAAGCAGTAATACAGTATGCCACTGTCCTGATGGTGGGGCGCTGCCAGCGGTGGAAGTGCCTGTTTCCGTTCCCTGGCAGACAACCTCCTCTCCAGACAATGTAAGTCGATCACCTGACACAGGAGGGGAGTGGGAGGGTGGGGGTGTTGTGTATGCGGGTGTGAATGCACATGTGAATGTAAGTGTATATGCATGTTGGCAATTGCGTTTATGTATGCGTGTTGGTGAATATGTCTATGTACGTGTGTTGGTGAATGTGTGTATGTAGGGTGCGTGTATATGCGGGGAGGGTGGGGTAGGGGGAGGTGGATGCTGTCTTGGAAGGGGTGCTGTCTTGGAAGGAGGTGGGGGGAGTTGTTTGCCGGTGACAGGAAAGGAATTTCCTGTGGTCAGAAGCCTTTCCAACAGGGTTTCATGAAGGTGCTACTGCCGTGGAAACCCTGGCAGACAGGCAACTCCTAATACTGCCGGCGGTCTTCATTGAATGGCCGGCCCGGAGCCGCTGTCCTCTGGCCTAGCTGTCCTACCGCTCTGGCGGTACCAACAGGGATATGGTGGTTTGGCAGACGCCAAACTGTCACACTCGGAATGTAGCAATCTTCACTGCTGGCCCATCTGTGGTGAGACTGCCATCGCAGCCCTGGTGGCCTTTGGTCAGGGGCAATATGAGGCCCTCAGTGCAGGATGATCCACCTCAATGAAATGAAGGGAATTGTGTCTCATGGTGGAGAGTTAAAAAACAGTGTAGAAACCCAGGATATCTAGGACACCGAGGTAGACAGGTACACATGGATAGAAAGGAAAGGTCGACCTCTAATTGTATAGAAAATCACATTGTGGGGGTCATTCTGACTCCCGCCGGCCGCGGTAACCGCAGGGCCGGCGGGAGCCGCCAGAATACCGCTGTGCGGTCATAAGACCGCCGCGGGTATTCTGGGTTTCCCGCTGGGCTGGCGGGCGACCGCCAGAAGGCCGCCTGCCAGCCCAGCGGGAAACACCCTTCCACAAGGATGCCGGCTCCGAATGGAGCCGGCAGAGTGGAAGGGGTGCGACGGGTGCAGTTGCACCCGTCGCGATTTTCAGTGTCTGCATGTCAGACACTGAAAATCTTGGTGGGGCCCTGTTACGGGGGCCCCTGCAGTGCCCATGCCATTGGCATGGGCACTGCAGGGGCCCCCAGGGGCCCCACGACACCCCATACCGCCATCCTGTTCCTGGCGGCCAAAACCGCCAGGAACAGGATGGCGGTATGGGGGTCGGAATCCCCATGGCGGCGCAGCAAGCTGCGCCGCCATGGAGGATTCCCCAGGGCTGCGGAAAACCGGTGGTACACCGCCGGTTTTCCGTTTCTGACCGCGGCTGTACCGCCGCGGTCAGAATGCCCTTGGGAGCACCGCCAGCCTGTTGGCGGTGCTCCCGCAGTCCCCGGCACTGGCGGTCATGACCGCCTGTATTCCTTATGTTTCAGAGGCAAAGGAACAATTCTGCTCTGCCTAAATGAGAATTGTGGCACAATACTGTACATTTCGGACTTGCAGTGGGACATCTCCATGCTAACGGACATCTACTGGCAGTGAGATCAATCTGTACTGTACCGAATCCCGCTGAGGAAGGAAACAACACTGCTGCATCAGGCTCGAAGAACAAGAAATTCTGATTATTTTGGTTGGGCTCAGTACAAGGACATTACTGAGGAATTTAGACTGTTCACCGATGCTCAAGTATAGGCGGAGAGTCCATACCCTTCTACACCTTGAAGACAAAAGCAAACTCATGCTGGTTGCAGATAACACAGTGGGGGTTGCTCAAAATGATGAACAGTACTGAGCCAGGCCCTCAGTCTATCGGAGAGGAACTAAAAGCCATTCGCCTCATGGTGATGCAACATCGGTATGTTTTGGACTGTGCTGAATGGTGGGGTGTGTGCCAAGATCAGCGTATTCTGCTTCACCTTTATAGCTGCCAATAACATGGACAATGGATCTTTGACACTTGCCATGCCAGCAGTGCACTAATTGCAGAGAGTCATGTGTGAGGAGGGAGTTGCCCTTGAGCAGGAGTGGTTCACAAACAGGTCTTCGCTTACTGGTGGCTGACAAGTTTGTGCACGTCATTGTTGCCTGTTATCGTCATATTACTTTTTTGTGTGGTTTCCTACAATTGGGGGTTTTCTACTATAAAAACATAGGCCCTCATTACAACCCTGGCGGTCGGTGATAAAGTGGCAGTAATACCGCCAACAGGCTGGTGGTAAATATCCCCAAATTATGACCATGGCGGAAAGAGCTCAGACAGACACTTTAACCGCTTCTATGCCTTGGACGAGATGATCTCGTCCAAGGCTACAGTTCCCCTGTGCCTTGGACGAGATCATCTCGTCCAAGGCACAGGGGAACTTGGGGGAGCGCTAGTGCGCCCCCGTGCACCCCTCTCCCCCCCCAAGGCGGGGATGGAAGGGGAAGACCTTCCCCTTCCACCCCCGCCCCCCCACCCCCGGCAATCTGATGACGCCAGCGCGCGCACAGCGCGCCGACGTCATCTAGTGTTGCCGGGCGCGCTGGAAGCCATTTGCTTCCAGCGCGTCGTCGTGAAAGGACACAAAAGGTGAGTCCTTTCTGTTTTTGGCGGGCGGGGGGTGGTGAAAACAGACACGGGGGGAAGGAAAGGGTTTTTCCTTTCCCCCTGTGCCTGTTTTCACATGATTCCTGCTCCACGATCGCGGGCAGGGCCTGCGATCGTGGAGCAGGAATCTCCACTAGACCCCAGGGATTTATAGAAATAGGTTTATTTTGGGGGCGACCCCTTGGGCAAGGGTCGCCCCCCTGGGGGGCAATTTTTTCAGTATTTCGCCCCCCCCCGGGCGCCGCTGTGTTTGGGGGGGAGGGCCCACCTTTGTTTTTGGTCCTGGGTGCAGCCTTCATCTAGGGAAACCTACAAAATCCTGATTTTTTTTTAAACTAGACACCCCAAGGAGTCCAGGGAGGTGTGGCTTACGTGGCACCCCCAACATTTTCTTACCCAGACTCCTCTGTAAACCTCAAAATTTGCATAAAAAAGCATATTTTCCTGACTTTTCTTAGTAGGATCACCGCTCCAGCACAAAATTCCTACTCCCCAGTTTTCCCCTCAGTCTCCCAAGTAAAATGACACCTCATTTATGTGGGTCCCCAAAGCAGAGTCCGTCTAAAGATGTATATAAGAATATGCCCGTATAAACTCGCTGTGCTATCCCTTCTATCCCTTCAAGTTTTGGGCCTTATTCTGTTGCAGGCACCTGGCCCACCCACACAAGTGAGGTATCATTTTTATCGCGAGACATGGGGGAATGCTGGGTGGAAGGAAATTTGTGGCTCCTCCCAGATTCCAGAACTTTCTGTCACTGAAATGAGAGGAAAGGGTGTTTTTTTAGCCAAATTTTGAGGTTTGAGGTTTGCAAAGGATTCTGGGTAACAGAACCTGGTCCGAGCCCCACAAGTCACCCCATCTTGGATTCCCCAAGGACTTTAGTTTTAAAAAATGCACAGGGTTGGTAGGTTTCCCTAGGTGCCGGCTGAGCTACAGGCCAAAATCCACAGGTAGGCACTGTTTTCTTTCAAAAAATGGGATGTGTCCACGTTGCGCTTTGGGGCATTTCCTGTCGCGGGCGCTAGGCCTACCCACACAAGTGAGGTATCATTTTTATCGGGAGACTTGGGGGAACGCTGGGTGGAAGGAAATTTGTGGCTCCTCTCATATTCCAGAACTTTCTGCCACAGAAATGTGAGGAACATGTGTTTTTTTCGCCAAATTTTGAGGTTTGCAAAGGATTCTGGGTAACAGAACCTGGTCCGAGCCCCGCAAGTCACCCCATCTTGGAATCCCATAGGTCTCTAGTTTTCAGAAATGCACAGGTTTGGTAGGTTTCCCTAGGTGCCGGCTGAGCTAGAGGCCAAAATCTACAGGTAGGCACTTCCCAAAAAACACCTCTGTTTTCTTTCAAAAATGTGGATGAGCCAACGTTGCGCTTTGGGCGTTTCCTGTCGCGGGCGCTAGGCCTAACCACACAAGTGAGGTATAATTTTTATCGGGAGACTTGGGGGAACGCTGGGTGGAAGGAAATTTGTGGCTCCTCTCAGATTCCAGAACTTTCTGCCACAGAAATGTGAGGAACATGTGTTTTTTTAGCCAAATTTTGAGGTTTGCAAAGGATTCTGGGTAACAGAAGCTGGTCCGAGCCCCGCAAGTCACCCCATTTTGGATTCCCCTAGGTATCTAGTTTTCAGAAAAGCACAGGTTTGGTAGGTTTCCCTAGGTGCCGGCTGAGTTAGAGGCCAAAATCTACAGGGCGCACTTCGCAAAAAACACCTCTGTTTTCTTTCAAAAATTTGGATGTGTCCACGTTGCGCTTTGGGGCGTTTCCTGTTGCGGGCGCTAGGCCTACCCACACAAGTGAGGTATCATTTTTATCGGGAGACTTGGGGGAGCGCTGGGTGGAAGGAAATTTGTGGCTCCTCTCAGATTCCAGAACTTTCTGCCACAGAAATGTGAGGAACATGTGTCTTTTTAGCAAAATTTTTAGGTTTGCAAAGGATTCTGGGTAACAGAACCTGGTCCGAGCCCCGCAAGTCACCCCATCTTGGATTCCCCTAGGTCTCTAGTTTTCAGAAATGCACAGGTTTGGTAGGTTTCCCTAGGTGCCGGCTGAGCTAGAGGCCAAAATCTACAGGTAGGCATTTTGCAAAAAACACCTCTGTTTTCTTTCAAAAATTTGGATGTGTCCACGTTGCGCTTTGGGGCGTTTCCTGTCGCGGGCGCCAGGCCTACCCACACAAGTGAGGTATCATTTTTATTGGGAGACTTGGGGGAACGCTGGGTGGATGGAAATTTGTGGCTCTTCTCAGATTCCAGACCTTTCTGCCACAGAAATGTGAGGAACATGTGTTTTTTTAGCCAAATTTTGAGGTTTGCAAAGGATTCTGGGTAACAGAACCTGGTCCGAGCCCCGCAAGTCAACCCTCCTTGGATTCCCCTAGGTCTCTAGTTTTCAGAAATGCACAGGTTTGGTAGGTTTCCCTAGGTGCCGGCTGAGCTAGAGGCCAAAATCTACAGGTAGGCATTTTGCAAAAAACACCTCTGTTTTCTTTCAAAAATTTGGATATGTCCACGTTGCGCTTTGGGGCGTTTCCTGTCGCCGGCGCTAGGCCTACCCACACAAGTGAGGTATCATTGTTATCGGGAGACTTGGGGGAACGATGGGTGGAAGGAAATTTGTTGCTCCTCTCAGATTCCAGAACTTTCTGCCACAGAAATGTGAGGAACATGTGTTTTTTTAGCCAAATTTTGAGGTTTGCAAAGGATTCTGGGTAACAGAACCTGGTCCGAGCCCTGCAAGTCAACCCTCCTTGGATTCCCCTAGGTCTGTAGTTTTCAGAAAGGCACAGGTTTGGTAGGTTTCCCTAGGTGCCGGCTGAGCTAGAGGCCAAAATCTACAGGTAGGCACTTTGCAAAAAACACCTCTGTTTTCTTTTAAAAAAATGGGATGTGTCCACGTTGCGTTTTGGGGCATTTCCTGTCACGGGCGCTAGGCCTACCCACACAAGTGAGGTATCATTTTTATCGGGAGACTTGGGGGAACATAGATTAGCAAAACAAGTGCTATTGCCCCTTGTCTTTCTCTACATTTTTTCCTTTCAAATATAGGAGAGTGTGTAAAAAAGACATCTATTTGAGAAATGCCCTGTAATTCACATGCTAGTATGGTCACCCCGGAATTCAGAGATGTGCAAATAACCACTGCTCCTCAACACCTTATCTTGTGCCCTTTTTGGAAATACAAAGGTTTTCTTGATAGCAATTTTTTACTCTTTATATTTCAGCAAATGAATTGCTGTATACCCGGTATAGAATGAAAACGCACTGCAGGGTGCAGCTCTTTTATTGGCTCTGGGTTCCTCGGGTTCTTGATGAACCTACAAGCCCTATATATCCCCGCAACCAGATGGGTCCAGCAGACGTAACAGTATATTGCTTTCGATAATCTGACATTGCAGGGAAAAGTTACAGAGTAAAACGTAGAGAAAAATTGATGTTTTTTTCACCTCAATTTCAATATTTTTCTTTTTCAGCTGTTATTTTCTGTAGGAAACCCTTGTAGGAAGGGGGCTGAAAGCACAAAAAATTGCAAAAATGGGGTATGTCCCAGTAAAATGCCAAAATTGTGTTGAAAAATTGGGTTTTCTGATTCAAGTCTGCCTGTTCCTGAAAGCTGGGAAGCTGCTGAGTTTAGCACCGCAAACCCTTTGTTGATGCCATTTTCAGGGGAAAAACCACAAGCCTTCTTCTGCAGCCACTTTTTCCAATTTCTTTGAAAAAAATGAAATTTTCACTGTATTTTGGCCAATTTCTTGGCCTCCTTCAGGGGAACCCACAAAGTCTGGGTACCTCTAGAATCCCTAGGATGTTCGAAAAAAAGGACGGAAATTTGGCTTGGTTAGCTTATGTGGACAAAAAGTTATGAGGGCCTAAGCTCGAACTGCCCCAAATAGGCAAAAAAAGGCCTGGCACAGGAGGGGGAAAAGGCCTGGCAGCGAAGGGGTTAACACACCAACTGCCAGGGCAGAATCGACAGGCACCGCAGCTGTAGCCGCCTACAGCCAGTCGGAAGTCAATGTTCTGCCCACCATATTAAGACAACCCAATCCTCCACCTTTTCTGAGCAGTACCAAAGACATCAAAAGCCTGGCAGAAACACTGCACAGAAGGGAAACAACTCACCTTTGGAGACTCAGGGAAGAAACACGCCGCCGTGGAGCCTCAACTGCATATATTTCCAATGCTGTTCAACGTCCTGCTCCACCATGAACACCAATGACGGCAAAGACGACCACGGTGAGTACAGCCGCCTAGCACACAGGGGAGGAGGGAGGAAAAAGAGAGTGACACACTCACGCAACATGCAACACCCTGACCCCCAACACCATACACACAAGCCGATGCAGTAACATAACATATACATCCCGTAACCCTCAGGAATAAATCAAGGAAAACACGAATAGATAAAAAGTGAGTGTAATAAGATAAATAAAGTAATAATATGTGCATCTAATCTAAAAGTACATACATATTTACAAATCAAGGAACAATGTCCAGTTCTCAATGTTCGTGGGCCACAGGGCCACATCACAAGGTCAAAGGCCCCACTTGTCTCCTGCACCAACATGGAGAGAACACTGCAGGGGCATCAGTTCGAAAATAGGCAGGCACCTCAGGGGAATAAGGAACGGGGCGACACCTCAGCTGGCAGATGGAACAACACCGCTGGTCCTGTATGGGGCAACATGCCCTGTGCGCTGTCCTGTGGAGTGCAAGGCCACAGTCTCTCAAGTAGGTGACTTGCCTACTGGCTCTGGATGGGGCAACATGCCCTGCAAGTGGTCATGGAGAGTGCAAGACCACAGTCTCTCAAGTGGGTGACTTGCCCACTGGTTCTGGAGGGGGAATCGTGCCCTGTGCTCTTCATCCTAGGGAGGATGGGGTGAGTGGATGGCTTCTCCACTGGTTCTGGAGGGGGCATCGTGCTCTGTGCTTCTGATCCTGGGGAGGATGGGGTGAGTGGATGGTTTCTCCAATGGTTCTGGAGGGGGCATCGTGCCCTGTGATCTTCATCCTGGGGAGGATGGGGTGAGTGGATGGCTTCTCCACTGGTTCTGGAGGGGGCATTGTGCCCTGTGCTCTTCATCCTGGGGATGATGGGGTAAGTGGATGACTTCTCCACTGGTTCTGGAGGGGGCATCATGCCCTGTGCTTCTGATCCTGGGGAGGATGGAGTGAGTTGATGCTTTCTCCAATTATTCTGGAGGGGGCATCGTGTCCTGTGCTCTTCATCCTGGGGAGGATGGGGTGAGTGGATGGCTTCTCCACTGGTTCTGGAGGGGGCATTGTGCCCTGTGCTCTTCATCCTAGGGAGGATGGGGTGAGTGGAAGGCTTCTCTACTGCTTCTAGAGGGGGCATCGTGCCCTGTGATGCAGGTCTTGGGGAGTGCAAGGTCACAGTGTCTTAGGTAGGTGTCAATCCCAAAGGATTTGCAGGGGCAGCCCGAACAACAGCCCATGGATGCAGGACTACACACTGTCTGCAGGCAGTGATGGCTGCTCAGTGGTGGTGATGGAGATGTTGGCGATGGTTGTGGGGGGAAGCTCCTGCCCATCCCCTGCAGCCTCAGATGGCTGCCCCCTACTGGTGGTGATGCTGCTGCTGGTGGTGGTTGTGGGGAGAAACTCCTGCCCATCCCCTGCAGCCTTGGACGGCTGCCCACTGCTGGTGGTGGTGGTGCTGCTGCTGCTGGTTGTGGGGGGAAGCTCCTGCCCATCCGCTGCAGCCTTGAATGGCTGCACCACCATGGTTGGTGGTAGGGGCTCCGACTGAATATTAAAACCAGGCCCCTTGTCCTTTCTGCCTGCGGGTGCAGACCCCTTGCCCTTCCTGGCAGCAGCTGGTGATGGCTTTTTGCTACTCTTGGCAGCAGCTGGGGATGGCTCTTTGCTCTTCTTGGCAGCAGCTGGGGATGGCGCCTTGCTCTTCTTGGCAGAAGCTGGGGATGGCACCTTTACCTTCAGGGTAGCAGCTGTGGGTGTATATTTCCTCTGCAGGTCAGCGCCCATCAAAAGAAGGGTATATGGCGTGCCACTGTCACGGGCGTGCGGACCCTGGGGGTCTAAAGATCACCCACTGTTGGAAATGGTGGCAAGATCTAAGACGCTGGGCACGGAAGAAGGCGAAGGCCCAGCTGGGGATGGCCTCCCAATGAGGAAGGGGTACCTGTCAAACCCTGACCCACCTGATGGACCGCATACTGGCTGTGGCCTATCCGGAGCTGGATGGGCACTTGAGGGCATCACAGCAGCCACAAGGGGTTGAGTACAGTGCCCATCATTACACCTTACCCATGAACGGGTGGTTTCCATGGGGGGGATATGTGTCTGTGGGTGCCCCTAGACCAGGCTTGACATTGCAGAGTAGGTTCCATGTTGGGCAGTGATCTGATGTGAAATTCCTCCAAAATAGCTAGTAAGCATCCTCTACTGGGCAGGGCTGTGTGGGTCCCAGGTATGCTGCAGTTGGCGGTATGTGTCCCTCCCCATGACCTGGTGTATAGCACTGTTACTGGTAGTGCATTGCACAGTGCGGAGGGCTGTTCTCTGTGTGTGGGTGTGGTATGTACGCCAACAGTAGTGTTGGTGTAGCCATTGACACAGTGTATCCTTTGTCTCCCCCTTTTTGTTTTGTAACCCTGTCTTTATGTGCATTAGCATCATCTGGTGGAGGAACAGAGGCACCGGCGACAGAGGGAGCTGCATCCCACAGGACCCAGGAGGCAGAGTCCACCAATAGTGAGGGCACCAGTGGGACAGAGGGCGAGGGGAGCACCATGGTGGAGACTGGAAGGGACAGTTCGGACACAGATATCTCCTCCGATGGAAGCTCCCTGGTGGTGGTGGACACCTCTGTGACCACCTCAGCTCAGGTACAGCCACCACCCCCATACCAGCACAGCCCTCCCAGCAGCCCTTCATCGAGTTGCCCGTGCCCGCTCACCCAGGAGGGTGGGCATCTCCTTCGCATCAGGCACCTCAGGCACCTCAGGCCCTGCCCCTTTGAACCCTGCTGCCCTGAGTGAGGAGGCTATTGACCTCCTGAGATCCATCTCTGTTGGGCAGTCAACCACTGTGAATGCCATCCAGGGGCTGGCAGCCTAAATGCAACAGACAAATGCATTTCTGGAGGGCATTCACACTGGCTTGGCGGCCCAACAGAGATCAATCCAGGCTCTGGCCTCCTCTGTGATGGCAGCCATTGTCCCTGTTTCCACCTTCCCACCTCCCACCTCCTCTTCCCAAACCCATTCCCCTCAACCCCAACCTATCCCAAGCACACAGGCAGACAAGCATACACACAGGACAACACACAAGAGTGGACATGGCAAACACAAGCACCACACATCATCCCACAGGCACTCACACAAACACCATCCAGAGGCAGACATAGCAACATCCCTTGCCTCCACTGTGGCCCCCTACTCCTCGTCCTCCACCTCACTAACAGTTGCATCTATACTCACACCTGTGTTCACTACATCCTCATCCACTACCTCCATCTCCAGCACACCTATCAGAATACACACCTCACTGGCAGTCACCACACCAACATCCATGCACACGTCCTCAGTGTCCTCTCCCAGTGTGTCTGTGCCCCCTCCTCCCAAAGTATACAAACGCAAGCACTCAGACACCCAACAGCCATCTACCTCACAACAGCATCCAGCCCATGCACCTGTGTCCAAACACAGCAGACAGACACCTCTTACAACCTCTTCCGCTTCCTCCACTCCCAAACCTTCTCCCTCTTCCCACCCCAATGTCCCGAAGAAACCTTTCCTCTCCACCATTGAACTCTTCTCTACTTGTCCCCACATCCTTCACGTCCGGCCAGGGTGACTAAAACCCAGGCAAGCACCTCAGCCACCAAGTCCACGGGACCAGTAGTGTCCACAGCAACTCATGGTCGAAAAGGATCCGGGCACCAGGCAGCCACAGGGAAAGAGTGCCTGTCCCAAGTGCTGCCAGGAAGGACAAGGAGTCCTCCTCAGCTGCTGCCATGAAGGTCAAGGTGCAACCCCCAGCTGCTGCCAGGAAGGTCAAGGTGCCAACCCCAGCTGCTGCCAGGAAGGACAAGGAGCAATCCCCTGCTGCTACCAGGAAGAGCAAGGAACAATCCCCAGCTGCTGCCAGGAAGGGCAAGGGGCCTGCACCAGTAGGTAGAAAGGACAATGGGGCCTGGTGCTGGGACTCAGTCAGAGCCCCCACCACCAACCATGGTGGTGCAGCCATCGGAGGCTGCAGGGGATGGGCAGGAGCCTCCCCCCACTACCACCAGCAGCAACAGCACCAACACAAGCACCACCGCCAGCAGTGGGCAGCCATCTGAGGCTGCAGGGGATATGCAGGAGCCTCCCCCCTCTACCACCAGCAGCAGCACCAGTGGGCAGCCATCTGAGGGTGGAGGGGATGGGTTAGAGCCCCACCACCAACACCAGCAGCAGCAACCGCACCACCAGCACCAACACCAGCAGTGGGAAGCCATCCGAGGCTGCAGGGGATGGGCAGGAGCCTCCCCCAACCACCAGCAGCAGCAGCACCAACACCATCAGTGGGCAGCTGTCTGAGGTTGTAAGGGATGGGTAGGAGCCTCCCCCCCAACACCACCAGCAGCAGCACCAGTGGACAGCCATCCGAGGCTGCAGGGGATGGGCTGGAGCTTGCCCCCACCACCACCTGCAGCAGCACCACCACCACTGAGCAGGCGTCACTGCTGGTGGACAGGCTGTAGTGCTACGTCCATGGGCTGCTGTGCGGCCTGCCCCCTGCAAATCCTGTGGGTATGACACCCACCTGAGAGACTGTGACCTTGCACTCCCCAGGACCAAGCACAGGGCATGTTACCCCCTCCAGAGCATGTGGGCAAGTCACCCACTTGACAGACTGTGGCCTTGCACTCCCCAGGACAAAGCAGTGGGCAAATCACCCACTTGAGAGACTGTGGCCTTGCACTCCCCAGGACCAAGCACAAGGCATGTTGGCCCCTCCAGGGCCAGTGGTGTTTTTCCATCTGCCGCCTGAGGTGCCCCGATTCCCCATCCCCCTGAGGTGCCTGCCTATTTTCAAACTGATGCCCCTGCGGTGTTCTCTCCATGTTGTTGCAGGAGTCAAGTGGGGCCTTAGACTTTGTAATGTGGCCCTGTGGCCCACACGGATTGAGGACTTGGCAGTGTCCCTTGATTTGTACATATGTATATACTTTTAGATTGGATGTACATATTTATGATGTATTTATATTATTACACTCACTTTCATCTATTCCTGAGGTCCTTGCATTATACCTGAGGGGTACCGGGTAAATATGTTATGTTACTGCATATGCTTGTGTGTATGGTGTTGGTGGGGTGTGTTGTGCGTGTGTGTGTCACTCTCTTTTTCCTCCCCTCCTCCCCTGTGTGCTAGGCGGCTGTACTCACAGTGGTCGTCTTCACTGTCATTGGTGTTTGTGGTGGAGCAGGACATAGAATACCATGGGGAAGATCAGCAGTTCAGGCCCCATGGTGGGGTGGCTCTTCCCTGAGTCTCCAATGTGATTCTTTTCCCTTCTGTGCAGTGTTTCTGCCAGGATTTTGATGTCGTTGGTACCACCTGGGAAAAGGTGGCGGACTGGCTTGTCATAATACAGCGGGCGGAACGCTGGCTTCCTCCTGGCTGTTGGCGTCTACCACTGTGGTCCCTGTTGATTCCACCCTGGCGGTCGGCGTGGTAAAGTGGCTGTCTGTCTGGGCTCTTTACGCCATGGTCATAATTTGGCAGTATTTATCGCCAATGTGTTGGTGGTATTACCGCCGCTTTATCACCGACCTCGAGAGTTGTAATGAGGGCCTTAGTTCTGTATTTGATAATTTTGATGTGTCCACATAGTGTTTTGAGGCATTTCCTTTAAAAGGCACTAGGCCTACCCACACAAGTGAGGGACCATTTTTATTGTGAGAATTTGGGGAATGCTGGGTGGAAGAAAATTCGTGGCTCCTCTCAGATTCCAGAACTTTCTGAAACCAAAATGTGAGGAAAAATGTATTTGTTTTGCCAAATTTTGAGGTTTGCACAGGATTCAGAGGAACAGGACCTGGTGAGAACCCTGCAAATCACCCTATTTTGGATTCCCCTAGGAGTCTATTTTTTAAAAATGCACAGGTTTGGGCACTAGGCCTACCCACACAAGTGACGTGCCATTTTTATCAGGAGACTTGGAGGAACGCTGGGTGGAAGCAAATTTGTCGCTCCTCTCAGATTCCAGAACTGCGTGTCACTAAAATGTGAGGGAAAAGTGTTTTGTAGACAAATTTTGAGGTTTGCAAAGGATTCTGGGTAACAGAACCTGGTGAGAGTCCCACAAGTCACCCCATCCTGGATTCCCCTATGTGTCTAGTTTTTAAAAATGCACAGGTTTGGTAGGTTTCCTTAGGTGCCGGCTAAGCTAGAGGCCAAAATCCACAGCTAGGCACTTTCCAAAAAACAGCTCTGTTTTCTTTGGGAATATGTGATGTGTCCACGTTGTGTTTTGGGGCATTTCCTGTCATAGGCACTAGGCCTACCCACAGAAGTGAGATATCATTTTTATCGGGAGACTTTGGGGAACACTGAATGGAAGAAAATTTGTGGCTCCTCACAGATTCCATAACTTTCTGTCATGCACCACATTTTGAGGTTTGAAAGGATTCTGGGTAACATAACCTGGTGAGAGCACCGCAAGTCACCCCATCTTGGATTCCCCTAGGTGTCTAGTTTTCAAAAATGCACAGGTTTGGTAGGTTTTCCCAGGTGCCGGCTGAGCTAGAGGCCAAAATCCACAGCTAGACACTTTGCAAAAAACACCTCTGTTTTTTGGGGGGGAAATGTGAGGAGTCCATGTTGTGTTTTGGGGCATTTCCTGTCATGGGCACTAGGCCTACCCACACAAGTGAGATACCATTTTTATCCGGAGACTTGGAGTAATGCTGGGTTGAAGGAAATGTGTGGCTCCTCTCAGATTCCAGAACTTTCTGTCAGCGAAATGTGGGGAAAAAGGTTTTTGTTAGCCAAATTTTGATATTTGTACAGGATTCTGGGTAACAGAACCTGGTGAGAGCCCTGCAAGTCACCCCATCTTTAATTCCTTTAGGTGTCTACATTTAAAAAATTCACAGGTTTGGTAGGTTTCCTTAGGTGCCGGCTGAGCTAGAGGCCAAAATCCACAGCTAGGCACTTTCCAAAAAACAGCTCTGTTTTCTTTGGGAATATGTGATGTGCCTATGTTGTGTTTTGGGGCATTTCCTGTCATAGGCACTAGGCCTACCCACAGAAGTGAGGTACCATTTTTATCGGGAGACTTTGGGGAACAATGGATGGAAGAAAATTTGTGGCTCCTCACAGATTCCAGAACTTTCTGTCATTGAAATGTGAAGAAAAAGAGGGGTTTTTTTGCCACATTTTGAGATTTGAAAGGATTCTGGGTAACATAACCTGGTGAGAGCCCCACAAGTCACCCCATCCTGGATTTCCCTAGGTGTCTAGTTTAAAAAAATTTACAGGTTAGGTAGGTTTCCCTAGGTCCCTGCTGAGCTAGAGGCCAAAATCGACAGCTAGGGACTTTGCAAAAAACACGTCAGATTTCAATGTAAAAATGTGATGTGTCCATGTTGCGTTTCCTGTCAGAAGCATTAGGCCTACCCATGCAAGTGAGGTAACATTTTTATTGGGAGACTTGGGGGAATTCAGAATAACAAAACAAGTGTAATTTCCCCTTGTCTTCTCTACATTTTTTCCCTCCAAATGTAAGACAATCTGTAAAAAAGACGTCTATTTGAGAAATGCCCTGTAATTCACATGCTAGTATGGGCACCCCGGAATTCACAGATGTGCAAATAACCATTGCTTCTCAATACCTTATCTTGTGCCCATTGTGGAAATACAAAGGTTTTATAGATACCTATTTTTCACTCTTAATATTTCAGCAAATGAATGGCTGTATAACCGGTACAGAATGAAAACTCATTGCAAGGCGCAGCTCATTTATTGGCTCTGGGTACCTAGGGTTCTTGATGAACCTACAAGCCCTATATACCCCCACGACCAGAAGAGTCCTACTGACATAACAGTATATTGCTTTAAACAACCTGACATCCCAGGAAAAAGTTACATAGCGAAACGTGAGAAAATGGCTGTTTTTTCACCTCAATTTCATTTTCATTTCAGCTATTATTTTCTGTAGGAAAACCTTGTAGGATCTACACAAATTACTCCTTGCTGAATTCAGAGTAGTGTCTACTTTTCATAAATGTTTAGCTTTCTGGGATCCTGCATTGGTTTCACACCCATTTCTGTCACTAACTGGAAGGAGGCTGAAAGCACAAAAAATAGTGAAAATGGGGTATGTCCGAGTAAAATGACAAAGTTGTGTTGAAAAACAGGGTTTTCTGATTCAAGTCTGTCTGTTCCTGAAAGCTGGGAAGCTGGTGATTTTAGCACTGCAAACCTTTTGTTGATGCCATTTTCAAGGAAAAAAACACAAGCCACCTTCTGCAGGCCTTTTTTTTGCTGTATTTTGACTAATTTCTTGGTCTCCTTCAGGGGAACCCACAAAGTCAGGGTAACTCTAGAATCCCGAGGATGTTGGAAAAAAGGAAGAAAACTTGGCGTGGGTAGCTTATGTTGACAACAACTTATGAGGGCCTAAGCACAAACTGCCCCACATAGCCAAAAAAAGGCTTGGCACCTGAGGGGGAAAAGGTCTGGCAGCGAAGGGGTTAATGTTTCTTTGAGAATGGTGGTGGGCAAGATTTAAACATTCCATCCATCAGCCAACTTTGCACTGTTTTAGATTTCTTAAGCTTCAAGGGCATATTTATACTCTGTTTGCGCCGGAATTTCGTAGTTTTTTTTTACGCAAATCCGACGCAAAGCTAACTCCATATTTATACTTAGACCCGTCTAGCGCCAAAGATCTTGGAGTTTGCATCATTTTTTTGCGTGGACACCTACCTTGCGTTAATGATATGCAAGGTAGGCGTTCCCGTCTAAAAAATGACTCCAAGGCATGTGCGCCTTATTTAAACTCCCGTGCAAAAATGACGCACAGGAGTGGGCGGGCCAAAAAAAATGACGTCCAGCCGCTTTTGCGTCATTTTTTAACGCCTGGTCAGGGCAGGCGTTAAGGGACCTGTGGCTCGGAAGGAGCCCAGAGGTGCCCTCCCATGCCCCCAGGGACACCCCCTTCCACCTTGCCCACCCCAGGAGGACGCCCAAGGATGGAGGGACCCATCCCAGGGAACTTAAGGTAAGTTCAGGTAAGTATTTTGTTTTAAAAAAAATGGTGGCATAGGGGGGCCTGATTTGTGCCCCCCTACATGTCACTATGCCCAATGACCATGCCCAGGGGACATAAGTCCCCTGGGCATGGCCATTGGGCAATGGGGCATGACTCCTGTCTGTGCTAAGACAGGAGTCATTTCAATGGGGGTTGGGAGTAAAAAAAAATGGCGCAAATCGGGTTGAGGCCAATATTTTGCCTCAGACCTGACTTGCCCCATATTTTGACGCCCAAGCTCCATTTTCCCCTACGCCGGCGCTGCCTGGTGTGGGTCATTTTTTTTGACGCACACCAGTCAGCTGCGCCGGCTAACGTCATTCCATAAATAAGGCGCCCGCATGGCGCTTTGGAATGGCGTTAGCCGGCGTTAAAATTTTTGACGCACAACTGCGTTGGCGCAGTTGTGTGTCAAAAAGTATAAATATGGCCCTCAGTTTCTTGGCAGATCAAATACTATAGTTCATGAAAATTTTAAAGTTAAAAACGCGTCAGAAAACATTCTGTCATAAACGGACCATAAAATGCATTATTCAAACAAACCCTTAATATTGATTAAATTAATGTGAGACAGAACGTACAAATGTTAAGGAAAGAAGCCTTACAAGAGTAAAATGCAATAGAACCTCTGCAGTAATGCACTCAACTCACGGTACTAGCAAGTGGAATATTTTAGGTGGCTATTACTTTCTGTCTAATCAACCAAGCTGCACACAAACCTTTTTCAAACCGCGATCATTATCCCTTCATGGGGGTCAGTTTTACACTTTGTCAGCGCATTTAAACGGTCTCTCGAACTCAGTAAACGACACAGAGGCACTTCCCACCTAGATCATGTTTTAGAGTACGTCAGGAAGAACAATAACAAACGTGCTTCAGTCTCATCAGCATGGCACACGTTGGGTTTATCCGGCGAAGATGACCATGTTGAAGTGAAAGTGGGGGCTGGCAGAGGGCATACCTAAGTTCCAAAAAAAAGAAATCTTCCATGCGAAGGACTGATGAAAACTAAGAATTCCTCCGCCCTAAAGACATTTCTGTGTAAACAAAAGGACCTATGGCAACTACCCATAAAATGTGATAGTTCACAACGGGAGGCAAATAACGCTCCTTACCTCTGGACAGCTGTTGTGGATGTGAAAATATGAATCGTTCCAGTAATTACCTAACCCCAAATCAATTTAACTTCAACACCAGCCAGGGGGTCTTCTGGATGCTATGAAAACTCAAAATATCACTAAGAGCTTCTCTGTAACATTGTAACTGCTCTATGAACCATACGAGAAGTAAATGGAGTATGTCTTGACCTAGCCAGCTCTGTGATAGGCTTAAAAGCGAGCTCTAGCCTAAGGGGAAGTAGAGGCATACTTCACTACATTCAGACAAGTGTTTTTATGAAGTTGTTCTCTCCCCCCTGTAACAAGCAGTCGAGCACTGGCACCAGAGCTCTGCAACATAGAGGGCGCCACTCCTAACTTAAGCATTAAATATTTCTATCGCTGGAAAGATCAGCTGTGAGGGGGCCGTCTTGGTGAATCTAAGAATAACAGAAGCCTGATGCTTAATCAAAAGGTTACTCTTTTAAAACTGGGGTACCCACGACTCTGAATCCAACAAGCAAATGCCTAGATAATCGAATGTCTTTACCCCCTCCAGTGATTCACTTCCCAGTCTAAGGGTTCCTCTAGCATTCCAACACTTATGCTAGTCCATCAAATTGTTTTTTACTGTTGATTTCCAACTGGTGTAGCTCACCGAACTAATGAAACCTATTGACAAGGGTTTGCAACCCAGAGCATGTTTTTTAAAGAAGAAAGATATCATTGGCAAAAAGGAATCTATGGTTAGTCAAAATTGGCATATCATTTGCACAATTCATGAAATATTCTGTGCAACTGCTAGTGGATAAAAGAATGAAAGTCGGGCCAACACACAAACCTTACAACCTCCTTTTTCAGCACTGTTCTCAGTCAGTTCGCCATTAGGGCCCCATCAACCACATACATAATTCCCCTTGTGGAAGTCCATAATGACATTGAGTGAACTGGTTGGGATTCCCAGGCCAGATAGTACCTACCATCATTTTCCTCTTGGGACCAGGTCAAAGCCTGCTTGGGAATCATGGCAGGGAGCAAAGAGTGCCCCCCAACGATATTGACTGTCTTCCACTAGCCATCAGACAATGAAAACATTATTCTTTAGTTCCAGTCTTGAGTCTAAATCAAGCCTAAAGTTAGTTAGAACTTTGTTCTCATCAATCCACTTCAGTGTCTTCCCCAGAACATGTTTACAAAAACAATATTATGTAAGTTATCTAATACCTTAATAGGGCAATAGTTACTTTGGAGATTAGGGCTTCCCTTTTTTTCAGATCTGAACAATCTTAGCTCCCTTCCAGGTTGGTGGCGTTGCAGCACCAGCAGCTATTGCACTTGAGGCAACATTAACGTAGGGTACCCATATATCCAGTGTTAGAAATTAGGTTTCTAGTTGGCACAGGTATGCACCCTGTCCACGTAGGGACCACAATGCTAGTAAGGGCAAGTTACAACACAACCTAAATTATCCTGTGCTCACCCTCCAGTAGCTTGGCACAAAGGAGGCAGGCTTAACTTAGAAGGCCATGTGTAAAGTATTTGTGTAATAACTCATACAGTAATACAGTGAAAACACCACAAAAATTACTCCACACCAGTTTAGGGAAAATAGATAACATTTATCTGAATAAAATAAGACCAAAATGTCAAGAATCCAATATACACAATTAAAGATATGAATTTTACAATATTAACTCTTAGTATAGAGCTTAGAAACGCAATAGCTCCAATTGGGGCTATTATGCTGTTTAGACGGAGTCGTTCCCAACAGCCCCATGCCATTTGCAAGGGTGTGCAGACCGGTCATGGAGTCGCACGGACCCCAGGCACCATACCTTTGATAAAGGAGGAGACAAAGTTGTAGCATGGAGTCTGGGAGTTGAGGCGTTGCTGGGGCCAGTGCGGTCTCAGTTCCTGGCTGTGGCCGAGGAAGTGATGCATTGGTTCCTTACTGCTGCGCAGGGGTTGTGAGTCATTGGTTCCATCCAGTTGCAGGGGAGGTGACATGGCATCGGTGGTGAGGCGTTGGTTCCTTGTGACCCACCATTGTCGATGAGTCCAGCAGGCCAAGACGCCATGTTTCACCTTTGCAGTATTGCGAACACACCGCAGGACATCAGTGGCATTGCAGCAATGTCGGGCTTACTTAGCAGGCGGCGGTTGTTGCATTCAGCGAGGACCATGGAGCCGGAGCAGGCAGCGGTGTGGAGTCGGACAGCAGCATCAGTTCTGGAGTCGCTGAAGTCAGTGGACAAGCTAGGAGCTAGTAGATTAAGGGGGTCATTCTGACCCCCGCCGGCGGTGGAAGCCGCCCGCCTGGCGGGAACCGCCAGAAGACCGTACCGCGGTCAAAAGACCGCAGCGGTCATTCTGACTTTCCCGCTGGGCTGGCGGGCGACCGCCAAAAGGCCGCCCGCCCGCCCGCCCAGCGGGAAAGCACCAGCAACGAGGAAGCCGGCTCCGAATGGAGCCGGCGGAGTTGCTGGTGTGCGACGGGTGCAGTTGCACCCGTCGCGATTTTCAGTGTCTGCTAGGCAGACACTGAAAATCAATGTGGGGCCCTGTTAGGGGGCCCCTGCAGTGGCCATGCCATTGGCATGGGCACTGCAGGGGCCCCCAGGTGCCCCACGACACCAGGTTCCCGCCAGCCTGGTTCTGGCGGTGAAAACCGCCAGAACCAGGCTGGCGGGAAGGGGGTTGGAATCCCCATGGAGGATTCACATGGGCAGGGGAAAACCGTCGGGAAACCGGCGGTTTCCCTTTTCTGACCGCGGCTTTACCGCCGCGGTCAGAATTGCCCTTGATGCACCGCCAGCCTGTTGGCAGTGCATCCTCCAACCCCGGCCCTGGCGGTCCATGACCGTCAGGGTCGGAATGACCCCCTAAGTCTTTGTTGGCCCTGAGACTTCAGAACAGGAGTCAAGCTCAGTCCAAGCCCTTGGAAAGCACTTGCAGAGGAAGGCAGAGACTTTCCAGCAGAGTCAGGAGCAGAAAGCAGCAGGGCAGCAAGCAAGATGGCAGTCATTTTAGAAAAGCAGTCCAAACGAGTCCTTCAGGCAACTCAGCAGTTCCTCTGACAGAGTTTAGCTGTAGATCCAGAAGTGTCTGATTGGATGGGGTCATAGACCCAGTATATATATCCAAAAGTGCCTTTGAAGTGGAGGAAACTTCAGAAAGTGGTTATAAAGTGCACTGGCCAGGAGCCCTGTTGGGGGGGTTATCATTCCTTTGTGTGAGTGTAAGAGAGAGCCCCTCCACCCTTCCTGCCCAGGGAATCCCATTTATATGCAGACAAATGCAGATGCTGCTGAGTGTCCTGTGTTTATGGCTGTCTGGGTGAAAAGCACAAAGGGAGCTGTCAACCAGCAAAGACCGGACATGGATTGGAGACAGGCTGTAAGGCACATATGGCAGTGAAGACAGAGAAATGCCTATTGGCAGGGAAAAAGTTAGGGGTGGCAACCCTAAGGCTGTCAGGTCTAACAGACTACTTTCTAAAAGTCCCATTTCTAAAATAGTAATGTAAATTCCAGTAGGATTTCTCACTACCATTTCAACCATACCAAATATGACACAGAAACTCCCCTTAGGTCAGAAATGACCAATTAAAAGCATGAAAGGGAATCTCTAATGCTGGCCTATGAGAAGAACAGTCTTCATATTAGTGAAAAAATAACTTTGGGAGTTTTCCACTACCAGGGCATGTAAAACATATAAGTACATACCCTGCCTTTTACTTACATAGCATGCTGCCCTAAGGGCTACCTAGGACCTACCTTAGGGGTGACATATATAATAAAAAGGGTAATTTATGGCTTGGCAAGTAGTTTTAAATGCCAAGTTGAAGTGGCAGTGAAACTGCACACACACACAGGCCTGGCAAAAGCAAGCCTGAGCCATGGTTAAGGGGCTATTTATGTGGGTGGCACAATTAGTGCTAAAGGATCACTAGTAGAATTTAATTTACAGGCACTGGACACTTTGAATGCACTTTACTAGGGAAATATAGGTAAATTAAATATGCCAATTGGGTATAAGCCAATGTTACTGCTAACACAGATGTATTAATTCGAATTTTTTAATGAATGTTTATGTATTCTGAATAATGACTTATGTAGAAAAAGGAATAACGTAGAAAAAATAATGTGCATGTTTGAAATTGTGACCTCAGAGATTGGCCACCAGTGTTCACGAAATGTACCATATAGTGATTAATCCACATGAAATATTGGAAATGTATTAGATTAATGTAGTCATATGTCACATTAAGGGTTATGAATTATGCTCTTGCTTATTAATTGTAGACCTTAACTTCGTAAGGGCCTGCTACTCAATGATAGGATTTCAACGCTTAATCCTAAATGCCACCAGAAGACCCTGTTTTGTGGTAGTGCTATCTGGTGGCATAATGGCCCATTTGGGTTTGTCCATATAAATGAATATTTGTCCTGACGTAAACACACGGATACAGTGAACTTAGGCCCAGATGTATATTCTTTTTTAGTGCCACATTTGCATCATTTGTTGACGCAAAAGCTGCACAAATTTGCAAAAAATATTTGTATGTTGCAAGTTTGCGCTACTTTTGTGTCAAGAAATTACATAAATGCAGCGCTAAAAAAGTAGAAATATGGGCCTAAGATAATAGTGAAGGTTACGAAGAGTTTGGTACACATGGCCCTGAATACCGTTCAGACATGGCTGAACAAAACTGTGGATTGCATTGTCACCATGTATTACCATGTGTAATACATCACATTCCTGGTACACTTACAGTTTGTTCAACTTGCATTCCACATGCCCACAAACATTGCATGACGAATGTCAAGACATCTGCTGTCACTCCAGAGCATTGAACTGTACACATTTTTTAATTTTTTACTCACCAACAGGGCCACTAATCATCACACCCAAGTGGTCCAGCAGGTCCTGCTCTCGGGCCACCAGGTCAGCCCAGTGATGCTTCAGCTGGTGCTCATTGCGTACGGTGTAACAGGTGGAACAGCACCTTTGCCCACCGCAGCTGTCTTGCCTCCATGTGATACCCCTGTATCATATGGCCCCCAGCCTCCAACATCATGGGGATCAAATGTCACACCAGCCACACAAATGCCCCAAGCTCCTCCTCACCCATGCGCCCAGCCGTGCCCTCCTGACATCATACAAAACATTATTTATTATAGTAAATAGGGAAAAACAGGGAAAGGAGGTAGAAAAAACAAAACTTATATACCCAATTAAAGCCCCAAACTACCCCAACTAATACTACCAACAAACAGACCCCCAACAGTACCAATACAAATCTAACTACAATAAAAGACACAAAAACAGTTACACAGGTACAAAAAACAGTTACTAAAAACCAAAAGACAAAATATAGACCACACAGTAGACAAAATTACAAAATCCCCAGAGAAACAATCCAACACACAGTATAGAAAAATCACAGACTGCAAAGTGAAAGAGAAAGTAGACAGACTGTAGCATTTCTGTAAACAGGATATCCTATTTCATCACTTCCTGTCTCATTTGCGGCCCTTTTTTTGTCTTGCGTGTACATTTTTGATGCTTACGTAGTTTGCAGCAATTAGTTTTATGCAAATGCGTCAAAAACCCATGCATTCATGGATCAATACATTTTCAATGGTATCGGCATGCCTGGGGTGCGCTGGTGGAATTAACGCTAGGGACTCATTGATGTATATTGTTCATTTGCATCAATATTTCTGATTCAAACTGTGTTTGCATCATTTTTCATATTTTAACATGCATGCAGCCTATAACTAGACAAAAAAAGGATGGTATGACCTGCAGTCTGTTTTCTAGTGTTTGGCCATATGTGTAAGACATGCTACTGCGACCCACAATACTCATATCATTGTGCAGGATTAGCTTTCTTAACTGACACAACAGCAGCACAAACTTTGGAAATTAAAATGGAAATTGCCAGCTGTTGCATCAATAGAGGACAGCAAGGCTGTGCTACAAAAATATGACTCATGGCCTGTGTGTTTTGTGTGTGACTTGAGTGTTAAAACTATTTGTGTGCTTCTGTTGGAACAGCATGCAATACATTTGGTGTAATGTTCATGTATGAATATGTTACAAATGGGTATCACTATCAGACGCCAATCAATGAGGTGCAACGGTCATGAGATGTGTTTGTAATATCTGTTGCCTCTTTTGCTGTGTGTAGTTGCTTGACTTTGGGGACAATACATTTCCCATGACAATATACAGGAAAGATCGAGGATGGCTGATGAGGGCTATGTCAGATATGTTACCCCTCACAAGTCATGAAATGTTGGCTACCACTTCACGGTCACTTGTATGTATACTACCCATGAGTCAGGCATTTGAACATGTTTGGTAGGTTCAGTGTTTGCGACACAGAGCCTCAAATCCAATCATAATACTGTTATATACACCAGAGTTTGACTAATGTAAATTACCTGTGTTTCTCCTGTGGCTGTGGAAGACCAGCAGCCCAGGCTGCATGTGTTCACATATTTGCAGTGGTTCATTGCACAAAAGTGTCCAGTTCAAGTGTGTGGCCATGTGTACCCTTTGTCAGTATTGGCCTCCATGGTGTAACGGTTACATGCAGGTCTAGTCAGGAGTCTGTGGAGCCAACCCTTGAGTTAACAGAGTATCTTTCAAAGCAGATTTGACCTAAAGCCAAAGATCAGCTGAAGGCATACAAGGGGATAGGGCAGCTATGATACAGCAGAAATTACAGAAGAGTGACGACAGAGCAACCTTGTTGTGGTCAAATATGTTGTGGATCAGTAATAGACAAATAAGCAGGTTTCATCACTACATTTGTACACAGGGTAGGGCTCTGAACTTCTCACAGCAACGAGAAACATCAGTGCCTCTGTGCAGATTAATCTCACAGCTAGTCACCACGCAAGCTCCATCGAAATGTGGCGGCTGAAGTGAATCTGAGTCTGGACCATGTATTGTCCTTACATACACATTACCAGGCTTTGTTTGTTGAGCTGGGGGCACAGTACCAAATCCAGGAATACAGCCATAGCACACTATCACTGTTTGGCACTAATGAATACATGCAAAACCAGACAAAGGATGGGGGCTGGATTTTCCCCCTGGAAAACATGTCCCGGTGGATAAAAAAAAGCAAATTAAACTATTCTATACAGTTGAGGGCTGATTGTAGACTTACCAGACACTATACCCCACGAGGAAATGGAGGGCATGGAAACCAACAATGAGGCAAATGTAGGCACAGGCTCTTGTTAATGCAAAGACTGGAACCAGTCTGGCTAAGAAGAAGCAGTCTCTGTCAGGAACAAACAGGAACAAGGCAGAAAAACAGGGAGCAGAGTCTGACTGAAACAAGCAGGAACAACACTGTGGAAACAAAGAACAGTTTCAGGTGTACTCAGCACTGTAACAGAATCCAACAAGGGCTCTGGTACACAAATGAACTGTACTCCAATGCACAACGAGGAGCTTCAGGGAATGGCAGCTTCTAAGCAGTTCCATACAGCAGCAAGGGCAGGGCAGAGTCAAATGGCTGGGCTGCATGAGAGATCACAGGTGTGTGCAGCTTCAGTCTCTCACAGGTCCTGGAGTAAAGAATCCAGTAGAAGGGGCCAACTGGACTTTTCCCATGGGAAGCAATGGACAGACGATTACAGGTCTTACCGACTACCAGGCAATGCATCATGGGACCTGAAGTCTATGCAGGCTGATGAAGTTGAACTATGGCATGCCATACTGAAAAGGGAAGCACATAGGAGTCAGAATTGGAGTCTGGGTGAGTGTAGATGATGATTCCCAGGGTACAGAGAGTCCATTCACAGTGCCCCCTAGAGAAGGGTGGGCAGAGACTGAAAACATGGCAGTGGCAGGACTTATTACCGAGATGGACTGCGCAGGGCATGTCTTGTGAGCATTGCTTGTCATACTTGGGACACTCATGCTATCCATTTACAGTATTGATGTACCACTTGTCACCCAGACTCCCTCACAGGTGTGTGCAGCTTCAGTCTCTCACAAGTCCTAGAGGTGAGTATGTAGTATAAGGGGCCAACCAGGCTTTCCCATGAGAAACAATAGACAGAAAATTGCAGGTCTTACCGACTATAAGGCAGTGTATTATGGGACCTGAAGTCCATGCAGGCTGATGAAGTTGAACTATGGCATGCCATACTGAAAAGGGAAGCACAGTCAGAATGGGAGTCTGGGTGAGTATAGATGGTGATTCCCAGGGTACAGAGAGTCAATTTACAGAATCCCTTAGAGAAGGGTGGACAGAGACTTAAAACATGGCACTGGAATGACTTATTCCCTGGGATGGACTGCGCAGGGCATGTCATGTGAGCATTGCTTGTCATACCTGGGACACTTGTGCTATCCATTTTCAGGATTGATGCACTTCTTGTCACACATGCTCCTTGCAGAGATAGCTGATGTCACACTTACTGATGTCAAAGGTATGGTCATACATTCCTGTTACCAATGCTATTTCACATCCACTGCCTCATGTATGATGTGCTTTTTTACCTTATGATTGATGGTGTCATAGTTGGGTGTCATACGCTGCAATAGACCATGTTAGCTGTGGTCCTATGAACTTGCCCTTGAAATGTGAAATAGACAAGATGTTTTTCATACAAACTGTGTGTGATGTTTGCTGTACATTCATACCATCAAATGTGATGTGGCATCAGAAGTAGTCAAATTTGTCTTTCTGCAATGCTCCCTGAGGTAATACTCTGATTCCTAGAGAACATGTGATGCATAAATAATTACAAAGAGCATGACTGAGTGATAAAGTGAGGTGTTTAATTCCATATCGTAACAAAGTGTTGATAGTGACTATTGTTGAAAAAAGTTTTGTACAGTCTGGTGTCTGCAACGCATTCCTGCAGCTGTGTTAGGATTTTCTCCCTCATTTTCCCGGACAGCATCCACCTCCTCCTCCTCTTCAGGCAGTTGTTGTTCAGGTTCATATAGGGGAATGTTCCTCCTAACACAAATGTTGTGCAGGATGTCACAGGTTAAAATGATCTTGCAGACCATTTCTGGGGAAAATAGGAGGCTGCCTCCGGTGATGTCCAGGCACCTGAACCTGGACTTCCGGATGCCAAAAGTCCGTTCAACTATGGTGCATGTCCTCCGATGTGCCTCATTATAGGCACGCTCTGCTGCTGTGTTTCGGTTGGCAAAAGGGATCATGATCCATGGCTGGATCCGGTAACCCTGATCAGCTGCAAGAGAAAATAGGTGTAAGTATTTTGTGTTTGCTTGCACGAGGAATGTCATTTTGCATGGCAGTTGTTATCTTGAGTCGTCTGTGACTCATATGTGTTTGTGGTATTGTGTGGGATCCTGGACTTCTGTGAGGTTCTTTCTGCATTGGGTTGTTTGACTTGAAAAACTTGTTTTTGGCTAATTGACCTGATTTCTCTGTTATATTTTCAAACTTGCAGTTCAGTGTATATCTCCCATGCGTTCTTTAGTGAGCAAGATGTTTTAGTGTGCATTCACTGGAGGTGACAAGATACTTCCACACACACAATAGATTCCACTGTGGTGCAGTACATGGCCTGGACATCCCATCTAATTAGAAATATGTAATTGCAGATGAAATGCAACAGTGAGGCCCTTTGATTTGGCTGGTTGACAGTGCACAACACATCTCCATAAGTTGGCAGCACTGAGGTGTTCAGTATTGACAATGCACAATTGTCCCATGTGTGACTAGTTCTATGCAAACCTTTTTTGTCCCCTCTGCCAGTTGGCTCATGTGCAACCATGCAACTACACTACTGAACGTGCTCCAGCTGAGCTGGCTAACTTGATTGTGGATCTCCCTGTACATCTGTTATGTAGATTGGGAATTATCTCTTTCAGTATGTGTAGCAGTGTGCACTTTGCATTAGTGTCGCAACAACATGTTTTCATAGCACAGTCCACTTCCTTATTGCTAGCTGGCACTGTCATCCCAGGAGTGATGTGAGATGTTGGTACTGCCTCAGTAATTCCATGTCACCTTCGTTTGAGTCAGCAACATCACATGTGTCTCATGGTGTTTGACCTGCAGCAACACACATTGCACTCCCCTTACACAGTACATATTGCTTGGAAAGGTGTGGGATTGACAAAGTGGCCTTATGTGATATTGAATGTTTAATCTTCCAAGTTGTACTGCCAGTGCAGGCCATGCCATTGTCACTGTGTGGTTTTAAATTGGTCCCTTGTGGCTTTAGAGTGGCATCTATTGTTTTTGACAGCAGTCATTTGTCCATAGGTGTGAATCCCTTGGGGTTCGGATATCAAACATAACTACCAGTGTCACACCTCAGTGTCTTCCTGCCCACGTGTCAATGTAGTGGTGTATGTATTGTGTGTCATACAGGGTTGCTGTGCTGTGTGTATATTACTAGGTTTCTGGACTTACCGACTAGTAGGCCATTGTCATATCATCAATCCTGGAAATGCCGATTGATGGTGCTGTAGCGGAAGATGAAGGAATTATGTACACTCCCAGGATACTTTGCCATGATGTTGGTGAACAATCACTGTTGATCATCAATGGCCTGCACATTGATAGAGTGGTTGTGCTTTCTGTTGCAGTATGGGTGCTCGGTTGCAGCAGGTGGTACAACCGGACATGTGTGCAGTCAATGGCACCAAGCACATGCGGGAAGCCATTTATTTGGTAAAACCTCTGTTTGGTCTCCTGCTGCTTCTGCTGTGTGTTGGGATAGCTGATGTGGCGGGGTGTGAGGGAGATGATGGCATCAAGCAACCTGGGAGGAAGGTGGAGAATGAGGGCTGTGAGACCCCAGCAACCAGGCACCAGTAGTTTGAAATGAGCTACTTGCCAACATGTGCAGGACAGCTAGCAACTTGATCTCCAGTGGAATAATGTGGGGTGTCTGCAGGCTCGCTGTTTTCTGTGGCTCAATTTGGCACACCAGCTGCTGTATGGCTTGCCAGTTGAGTCTGTACCTCTGGATGATATCCTGTTCCCTGAGGCCCAGGAGGCTTGCCTGGTCCTGAATAGCTCTCCTGCCTTCTGCATTGCCTTTGGGGTCCACCTTGGTGTGGTGGTAGCTGCTGCTGTTGGTCCTGTGCTCTGCGTCATCTGACATGCTGCATGATTAGCACCTCCATGTCGTCCTTTTTAATCAATGATGTTGCTTGTGTGAGTTTTCCTTAAGTAGTGGTGTGTTTGCCCCAATTTTAATGCCTGCCGTGCATCATTTTTGCCCGGTTGGATAAATATGGCGTACAGGTGTTAGAGTCATTTTTTGGACGGGAACGCCTACAATGCATCTCATTGACGCAAGGTGGTTTCACGCATCCAGCAAATTATGCAAACTCTGAAATTCTGATGCTAGATGGATCTAGCATCAAAATATAAACATGGTGTTATGTTTGCACCAGATTAGCGTACAAAAAAATGGCGCTAATCCAACACAAAGGGAGTATAAATATGGGCCACAATATCTCCAAATCTCAGGCTTCTTGGAAGGAAAGACCACACTCGAGCTTAGATGCATTTTTTTGTTTATTCCACACACAAATAGTCGGCAAAGAACAATGCCTAATGCTTTCTGTTACTAGGACCCTGATCACAGGCACAGTTTCCGAACACCCCACTGTGTCAAATCACCTTTCATTAAACAAAATACAACCATGGATTTGTGATTAAATTAAAACAATATGACAAAAATAAATATAGATAACAAAATGCCACAGTACACTATTGACACTTTGACATTAGCCCTACATAAAGCGCTGGTGGCTGAAAACATACCAATACAGTGCATTCTGGTACACATGTCTCATAATTGAGGACTGAGTGTTGTTCATTGTGAATGTTAATGATGCTCCTATTTTTGTAATATTGTTTTAATTTAAACAAGAATCCATGATTCTATTTGGTTTAATCAAAGGTGATTTGACACAGTAGGGCATATAGGTGCAGCCAAACACTAATGAGGGACTATGGAAATTGTGCCCATGATCAAGGTCCTGGTGACAGAAACACATTGGATATATAAATGCATATATATATATATATATATATATATAGAATTATAATGGTTTCTTTCATTTTATTTTTTTAGATCTCCGATAAGGGATTATTGTGGAATCAACAGACCAAATAGGGGGTGAAACATCATTCCTGTGGGGGGGCTTTACTTCCTTTTCCGATCCAACAGGAGAACCGGGGGACCTGGAAGTTTTAAAAAAAGACTTGAGGTACATTTTATTTACACTTCAAACGGGAAACACCCAGAAGAATGTGTCCGGAACCACGAAGTTGTGAAACACGAATGCGAAACAACACTTTGTTTTCCACAGCTTCCTGGTTTTGGTACCTTAACCACACATGTCTGAACAACATACATGCGTGGTTAAGGTACAGAAAAAGGAAGTCTGAGTGGACGCGGTGAAGGAGGAGGTAAGTTAGGCTGGGACTAGGGCTGTTTTTTTGAGGGGGTGGGGGGCTCGGGGTGATTAGGGTTTGGGGGCAGGGTTTAGGTTTAAGGGGGGGTTGGGGTGTTTAGGTTTTAGGGGCAGGGGTGGGGACCCGGGGTATTTTTAGTTTTTGGGTTGGGGTGGGGGGCTGGGTGTGATTAGAAATTAGGGGAAGGGGGGTCAGGGTTTAGGTTTAAGGGGTGGGTTGGGGTGTTTAGGTTTTAGGGGTGGGGACTCGTGGTATTTTTAGTTTTTGGGGTGGGGGCTGGGGTGATTAGGGTTTAGGGGGTCAGGGTTTAGGTTTAAGGGGTGGGGTGGGGGCTGGGGTGGTTTTGGTTTTGGGGGGGTTGGGGTTCTGGTAATTTGGGGGGTGGGGGTTGGGGTTGTTGTGGGGATGGGGGGGTCGCAGTAATTTTTGGGGGTTAGGGGGGAACCATGCTGGATCATGCATGCTGATTGCTAATGCCTTTACCAGGAACGCGTTTACAACTGTAAATTCGTTGTAAACGCAGTTGTGGTAAAGGCATTAGTTGTTAGAACGAGGTTATTTTTCCGAACTCGTTGTTGAGCTACGGGTGGTTGAAGCACCTGTGGTTCCGACATATAACCCTTCAAATCTTAGGTCTTCCTCGCTGGTACAAATAAGGAAGATGTCTTCTAGTTTTTATTGAAAGTTTTCCTATTTGAGGTACAGCGGTACCTAAAAACCATATCATGTTACCTGTGACTCACAGTCAAAATACATCTCATTGGTCTATGTCATTTTTTTGGTGAATTTTCATGAAGTTCCAACCTGCTTCTTGTTAATGATTTCAAGTTGTTTACATTTTGGAATTTGTATGGGGATTGAAGTAAAAACAGATAAAGGTCATAAAGGTTACATCAAAAAAATTAAATAAAAAGTAATTTTAATATACGGATGTTAGGAGCCTACTCACCGTCTCTGGCTTTGGTATTTTGTTCTCGAGCAGAGACACATGCAGTAGAATGCACTGTTTCTGTTTGAGGGATTTACGCTGCAGGTCAGGACAGCAAAAATAGTACTCTTAAACTGAAAAAATGCATTGGAGCAGATGATGTGGAGCTTATTTCATGCTCATGATGTTTTCTCTTGACTGCAGTTAGTTGTCTGCTAAGCCAAGCATTGAGATGCTTTAGCATTACTGAGGTAGCAAAGAGATATTTAGGCCCATATTTATACTTTTTGCCGCACAACTGCGGCAACGCAGTTGTGCGGCAAAAATGTTACTGCCGGCTAACGCCATTCGAACGCGCCACGCGGGCGCCTTATTAATGGAATGATGTTAGCCGGCGCTGCGGACTGGTGTGTGTCAAAAAAAATGACTCACACCAGGCAGCGCCGGCGTATGGGAAAATGGGGGTTGTGCGTCAAAAAACGGTGCAAGTCAGGTCTGAGGCAAAATTCAGGCCTCAAACCGGACTTGCGCCATTTTTGTTTACGCCCAACCTCCATTGACATGACTCCTGTCTTAGCAAAGACAGGAGTCATACCCCCTTGCCCAATGGCCATGCCCAGGGGACTGTCTCTGGACCAATAGCTACCTTTCTGCCAAATTTGATCTAATTTCGTCCAATGGTTCAGGAGCTATTGCTCTTCAAAATCCCTTGGAGAACTTACATCTGAAACACACCCTTTTTGACTCTCCTTGTTTCTTGACCCCTGCTTGACAGATCACCTCAAAACTTACCAGAGAGCAGCTGAGGTGACTGTCAAATTTTTGGGTGAAAATTTTGTGAAGATTCGTCACTCGGCACCCACGATATAGGCAAGTCAAAAAATGCTTTTTCTATAGAAACTAGGTCCTAACTCCAACTAGCTAGTATATATATATATATATATATATATATATATAGAGAGAGAGAGAGAGATAGAGATATATGTATTCGGCAGTGTGCTGTGCAGGGTTAGGTAGTTATAGGGGTTGGCCGCAGGCCTTGCGGCCAACCGCTGCCAAGCATGGCCAAAGGCCGTGCGCGGTGGTGGTTGGATTAACATATAGTAAAAAAAATTACTTTACATTAGAAAAACCATAGAAATTCACTGAAAAAAAACAAAGGCTACTGGGACGTTATAGTTAGGAAATAGAATTAAAAACAAACAGAGAAATTCACTCAAAAAAATAAAAGTTACAGGGTCGTTATAGTGGGGCTCACATTTGAACCTTTGAAATGCATAGAAATTCATTAGATATATTTAGAGTTATCTCAAGTAACTATAACTTGTGCACTAAGGTAACTATAATTTGCGCCCTCGCCATGCACTGCTAATTACCCTACAAATTACAGCACTCATGACATCTTTGATATCATTGATAATGTCAATGTAATATTTGCAGTAAATTGTTTGAAAAAAACTATGCATATCAACGGCGCGAGTTATAGTTACCTTAGGGCATGAGTTATGGTTACTTGAGATAACTATAACTGCTGAATTTCTATGCTTTTGTACGTTTCAAAGAGGAGCCTGTATAACTAAAATGTCCCTGCAACATTTGTTTTTTTAAGAGAAAAAAATAAAATATATATATAGTGTGTTAGAGAGAGGGAGAGAAAGAAAGAGAGAAAGAGAGTTACACAGAGAGAGTGAATTAAATGTCACTTATGGACTGCTGCACATATTGTGCCATGCATTACAGTGGCAGTGCATTCCATTGTAGCTTGACTCAAGCGCTGTAAAAACTGCAATTCGACCAGTAAAAATAAACCCTTATGACACGTATCCCTTTTAAATATTAAAAAGCCACCCCTAAGTAGGCCTTGTTGCTCACAAGGCATAATGCATGTTATTGAAAAGTAGAGCATGTAGGAATTTAATGTTAACATGTCCTTACAGGGACTAGCACGCAAACGCTATATGCCCTATAGGAAGGCTGGCTGGCCAAACGTGAAAAACTGAGAAGCAATATTAAATATTGATTTTGCTATCTCAGGTTGGGGATCATCTAGTGTAAGGAATTATGATGTTAGTAAAGGGGGAAGACACACACTATTAAGTAGCAAGCATAATCCTCTTCAGGGTGAATTACTAAAGTCACTAAATGAATCTGAGCACCCCCACTGCTGGCTATGGCACAGAGCAGACCAGCCTTAATTTAGAGGCGATAAAGCGTCTCACGCCGGGAAGCATGCTGCATTGGAACCCGACGTCAGCAGTTAGTCCATTGTTCTTAGCTATTGAAATTAGTCTTGTGCGCTCAAGGATTCTTGCTTCTCTGAATTAAGAATAAGGCAGGAATCAGTAGATTGTGAGTGCAGGATTCTCTTTGGTCCATAATTTCTTTTCACTTAAAATGGGAACTAACCGTAACAATCAGCGGCTCAATGCCCCGTGTTTTCCACAAATACTGGTCATTTTCTCCAAATTCACATTTCTCTAGGTTTTTCCTGCCACATGTGAATGGAAAGATTCCTGATTTACAGGTTTCCCCCCATTACCTGTCATCCCGATGCAGTCATTATCTCCTAATACTGGCCGAAATTGAAAACATCGCATTCTTAATAAGAGCCTTTATGCTTGCACTGTCAGAAAATGATCAACAAAATATTGAGTTTGCAGGCAAAACGAAAAAAAAAAGATTGCACACATCAATTTTTCTGAAAATGGATGTGAAAATTTTCTTTCATATCCGGATTCAGGTGAATTTTTTTTTCAGTAAAAGCAAAACCTAAAGAGAAGTCTAAGTTTTGACACATTCTGTTTCTGTTGTGTTAAAAATGTTTACACTTTTGATTTGCCAGCAGAAAAGTGCTCTTGTGGTAGCAAAAGCTCAAGAAGATGTTCATGTGTATCCATCTCAGGGGGTAAACTGTTCCTGTCTGTTCCAGCTACTGTGTGGAAGGATACCCTTCCAGTACAAAAAACAATGACTAAACAAGTTTAAAAAAAAATCCTACTTTGCATGTGTGCTGTACAGTACAGCACACATGCTAATTAAGAAAAGAAAGGGGAAATTAAAACATATCTCGTTTTAACGCCTACTTTCCAGCAAAGTTATTTTTTGGTGCAAAACCCTGTCTAATAGTACTAGTAGAGGGATTTGCATAAAAAAAACATTGGTTGTTACATTGGAATGCCCATATACCACCCATGTAACTCCCCCTTGATGTGAAGTAACACAAAGCAGCACTTGGCTTGATTTGTGTCACTTTTCCTTGCAAACTATCACAAATATCAATCTGCATTGGTTTGTAAATCTCCAAGGTTTGCGTTAGAAAAGGAAGGCTGACCCAATGCAAAACCTCTATAAATCTTGGCCTTAATGTCAGAGATTGCTGCATGCATGTACTCATTTGACAATGCAATTGGCGGATTATCGCTTCTAGCAGTTTGCATAACTAATTGCTAGATGTGCGTGGCAAATGCACCCCTGTACATTACAGGCTGAAAGACCCTTGGTGGATTTTTAAATTGATTCTAATTTGAGGTCAAGGCATTAGCAGAAGATGTCCTTTACAAATACTTGCTAACATAAATTTGACATGTACAAATTGGAAGGCTTTAATTAACTAATCTTATATTGTGCAAAAGTCCCGTGACCCCTCAGCTATGCCGAAGAACTCTAACAAAATGACAATGAATAAACAAATAAAGTGAATAAGTACATTATTCCCGGATATAGCTAAATCCTCTCCATGATTGAAAAAAAGAACTGTAAAATACAAGTATTCACAACCAGAACTGTTTTGGCAAGTTGTTCACTCATCAGGGTACCATTTAGTACTCTGTCATAGATGCGCCACAATTTTTATTCGTACGATGAAGTAGGTTAGGTTCTTTGCTTTGAAAACAGAGATTTGGGGTTCGTCTGAAATATAATGATATGCTCATCACCCCCACCAATAAACATTGGCCAAATGCTGCATTTCCTGTACATTGTAAACACGTCTCTCAATACCGATCTGGGGTTTACACAGTTCAGCCTGATTTATTGGAACAAGAGCATATGGTTATAGGATTCCACATTAAAAGTCAGTTCACAAATAAACAGGTCACAAAGTCTATTAGCTACAGTTCATTCCCTGCTACAGATCAATATTTCGCTGCTCACACAGTTAAGACTGGTTCCCTTTGTGTCTCTTCTTTTACATTTAAAGAGGCATTCCTCAATTGATTTTAAGCTCTGCAGGCCTTCTCGTTCTCTGGGCGATAATCACCCATGATTTAGACAATTACATTTTATTCTGTTCTGGATCCCAACCCAGTACGAAACAAGCACTGGCAAAGCAGATAGGTTTAAAATTTGAAATTACGAGCTGTTGGCGTCCCCAGTGCTTATTTTCCAATTTCTTAGATGTGCATGCATCAGCATACACACAGATTCATGTCTGGAAATCCTTGAACAGGTTTTTAACCAATGAAAACCCATTTCAAGATGGCCACCAATATTTGTGTATGATTCGCTACAGGTGCGTGTAATAACTTATACAATTAGACATTTTTAATTCACCAATCTAACTATGCAGATGGCCATGCTTGACCGGTAAATTAAACATTAGCGAAAAGAGATGAAGGAAATTAAAAAAGGTGAGCAAGTGGTCAAGCAGTGCCTTACAGCTGCTGTATTTAGCTACAAAATGCGGAATGAAGAACTGCACAGGCAGTATTGGGGAGTGAGGAAACGAAAGAGGCCCCTAAACAGAGGGACATGGGTTGGTGTGTCCAGGTGCATGGGGAATGGACGGCCCTGGGGGAAGCTAGTCGCAGACTAGTCTCCCCCCAGGAAGGCTCGTGAGGTAGAAGGAGGGGGACAGTATTGGCTAGACTTGGGGCAATGGGGTCACATGGGGGAAGGAAAGTGTTAAAAGGAGCTGGGAGAGGAAATTACATAATCTACCGGCTCGCAGCAGTGCAGGCAAGTGGATTGATCTCTTAGCAGAGCTCCTTTTCAGTGGTGTTGGGAGCTTTTTGTTTTGACAAAGCCTACCACAAAGCCATAGGGCTGCTGACACTGCCCTCAGCAGCATTGATGCGGGGAGGGATATGGAGACGGTGCATGCCACGCACCCTCAAGGAAGTTGAGCATGCCAACCTCTTGCGGTCCAGCATGCTGGAGGAGGCCTGGGTTGGCATGGAGCGATCGACCCGAGCTGTGTTGTGGGGCGTAGTGGTGGCCTGTAGCTCGTCCAAAGGGAAAAGTAAACAGAAAGTTAATGGGAGAGAGGGATGAGCGCTTCTCCAGGGGTGGGGGGCACCAAACTGTCAGGGAGGCGTAGGAGCCTCAATGTGGCACTAGTGAATGAGGACTCTGGGGTACCCAGAGTGGGGGCATACAGGAGGCCAGTGGGGGAAGAGCCCATGTCTAAGGATGGCCAGTAGTTGCAAGGGGGAGTTCGAGGGTCACAAGAGGGCACTAGGCTGGAGGGCCTGTTGGACCTGAGTTTGGTCAAGACAGGTGACAGCCAGCAGGGGACTGGGGCCTGGGATCCATGCATGGGGGGCAAGAGAAAAAAGGCTAGGGATGGTGGTGGCAGCCTCAGGCAAGGGGAAGAGGCAGCTTCTCACTCACAGGGGCAAAGGAGAGAGGGCACGGTAGCAGGTGTGAGTGAGATGAGGGGGGCAGGAATACTAAGTGGATGGGGTCTTACGTGGCTTTGGACAGTGTGGCCTGGTGAATGGCAATTGTAGCAAGCAAGTGGTGGATTTGGAGTCCAGTATCAGAGAACAGTGGAGGGCAGTGGAGGAGATGGAGGCCCTTTAGGAGAGAATTGCAGGGGCAGGGACAGAACAGTTGCAATAGGTCAAAAAGTTGAATGGGGCACCAGCCAAAGGTGGGGCTGGGATGCTGTCACAGAGTCAAGACCAGAGAGGGTACTGGCTCTTGGTGCTTGCCTAAGCAGAAGAGGGAGGCCATCCCGGGGGAGCTGGTGGGACCGTAAGTGGTGGGTACATGCTAGGCTGGAGCAGCCAGGGGTGCAGGGGCTCAAGACTAGCAGATGAAGCTGGCAGAAAGATGGTGACGCCAGCGGGGAACATGAGGGCCCCAGGATATTGGTCTGAAGAAATAGGGGGTTTACTGCAGCCCTCCCTACAGAGAAGGACCACATGCATTTTACACCTAAGGAGCAGACGGTCCGGGAAAGGTCCATGCTTTCTTCTACGGAAGGATGAATAAAAGACCAATTGATGAGTGAGGCGTTTGAATGTGATGTGGAACTGGAGTTTGATTATGAAGAGACAAGTGATGAGTGGGAGGAAGGGAAGGTGTGTGAGGGAGAAGGGTGTTTGAAAGGTGATGGTGGGGGCCGGGATAAAGTCACATGCAGCAGGTGTTGGTGTCTTACAGGAGCCAAGTGCGGACGCTGGAGGCACGCAAGGGTGATGGAAGTAGTCGGGCACAGCAAACAGACACCAGAGGAAGAGTGATGCTGGCATGCCAGCAGGTAAGGAGGATTTATGGGCTGTTTGAGATACAGAGGAGGGTGGATCAGGAAAAAAGTCATGCAAATCAATGAGTGGGTGACGGGGTGATTGGAAAGTAAGGTGAAGCTCAGCTGGAGATGGAGAACAAGGCAGAGGGAGGCTGTACAGGAGTCCAGATGGATTCAAAAAGGTAGAGGAGGGGAAGAACTAGGAGTCAAAAGAGGAGCCTGGCACAAGAAACTTTTACACAACATGGATTTGGCCATGCCGCTGGGGTCCCACCTATCTGACAAGACCGACGGTGGAATATGGAAACATGAATATACAAGTCCTGTTATCTGCGTCCCACCTTACAAGGGGTGGGAAATTCAGCCAGCAACATGGACAGAAGTAACTATGCAGGCGGAACATTGGGGGCCTGCTGGAATTTTAATAAGGGACTCTCAATAGGACCCCTTTCAGGTGCAAACACAAGTGCTCCAAGTGCAGGGGCAGACATCCCATCACAAAATGTTTCACGGTGGCCAGTCCGGCAGTGCAATGGATGATGGGGAGGGTCAGAGGACAGCAGGGCCCTGCTGGTCCAAAAGGCTCCTATGCCAATTAAGCTGGAAGTGTTCTTGTTGTGCCTGGCACCATATCCTGATGTAAACGTGCCATTGAGACTGGAGTGGGGCTTTTTGGGAGGGTTTTTATGTGGGCTAGCAAGGACCTAGAGGTCGCAGGTGGGCTGAAAGTCTGCGATCAGCCAAGGAGCTCCCGGAGGTGGTGAAGATAAAATTGAGCAAAGAGGTATCAGAAGGGAGGATTGTGAGCCCCTTTTTGGACTGGCCGCTGTCTGATCTAATTATATCTCCTTTGGGGGTGGTACCTAAAACACAGGAAGGGGAGGTCTGGTTAATACATCACTTATCTTGGCCCAAGGGTACATCAGTCACCGATTTCATAGCCACGGAGGAAACTAAGGTTGTGTACACTTCAGTTGACGATGCTATTGGCTTGGTCAGGCAGTGTGGGCAGGGAGCACAGCTGGCAAAGTGTGACATTAAATCAGCATTTTGTTTGTTACCTATACATCCCGGGGATTTCTATTTGTTGCAGATGCAGTTTGATGGAGCCATCTATGTTGACATGGTGCTAAATTGGGCTATTTTATGTGCCCTCTTTGAGGCATTCAGCTCCTTTTTGCAATGGGTTTTCTTGAAGGATGGATGGGTATAGAAAGGTCAAACACTACCTGGATGATTTCTTGTTTGTTGGTAAGCCGGTGTCTGGTGATTGTGGCAGGGCACTGTGACAGTTGGGGGTCATGGTGGATACTTTTTAGGGTGCCTTTGGCTGATGAAAAAATGGAAGGCCCAAGTACAACATTGTATTTTCTGGGGATTGAGTTGGACACAGTCAACAGGATTGCAAGGTTGCCAGGGCAGAAGGCATGGCAGATCCAGTCTTTCTTGGAAGAAGTGGTAGGTGAAAAATGCCTGGAGCTTTGGAAAACATAGCAATTGTTGGGTTTCCTTAACTTTGCTTTAAGAGTGGTGGTTGGGGGGGGCGTACATTTTTCAGATGGCTAGGCATGGCTATGTCAGGCGCCATGTTACTACATCACAGGATTCTAATTTCCATGGTGGTGAGAGCAGATATAGGGGTCTGGCACTTCTTTCTTAGGTAATTCAATGGCAGGTCAATGTGGTTCAGGAGGAGAACATGGTGTGTCACGTACAGATGTGCTCAGATGCGGCGGGCACATGGTTTTGGCTTATTCTGGGATGCCAGGTAGTGTGTAGACCTCTGGCCACAGCAGTGGTTGCAACAAGTGTGCAGGAACGCATTCCTGGAGTTCTTTCCACTTCTGGTGGCATTGGCAATGTGAGGTGACGTGTTACAGAACAGGACAGTGATGCTTCAAGTGGATAACATGACTATGATAGAGTTAGTGAACAGACAGAGGGTACAAGATCTGAGGGTTTTGAGATTGCTAAGACGATTAATGTTGTTGTGCCTGCAAATTAATAATGTCTTCAAGGTGACCCACGTGCACGGAGTGAACAATGTTATAGCTGACTCGTTTTCTCCTTCATAGTGGTACTGCTTTCAATGTGTGGCACAGGGAGTGGAGTAAGTCAAGAGGACGGTCCCTGCAGAAGTCTTTGGATTGGGGGCCTTGAGAGTTCATAGGCTGGTGGAGATGTCATTAGTCGAGTGTACCAGGAAGAGCTATCAGCTAGCATGGAAGGAATTTCAAAAGTTCCAGGAGGGAGCAGAGAGGACTTCGAGAAGGGAGTGCACTGGCAGGGAAGAATCAGTAATACTCTATGTTTTTAATGGACAAGGTCTTGTCCCCCACAACCATTGCTGGCACACTAGCTGGTTTGTCTTTTTTTGGTAAGCTACTGTGGGGTTTTGACTATGTGGGTGATGAGATGCTGCACGAGGTACTAAAGGGCCCGGGCAAGGAGAGACCGAGATCAAAGAGGGGCTTGAGGGAAGAAATTACATTTGAACTACTGTGTGAGATTCTGGGATGTTTGGACAGGTGGTGCTATGACAAGTTTGAGTTGTGCTGTTCCCCTTGTGCATGATTTGAATGTTTTTTGAGCTTTCAGGGTGCCTGAAGTATTAGGAATGGGGAGCAAAGATGGAGTACGGCATGAGGAGGAGCTGATGGAATCCAGTTGCTTGGGGATATGGTTGCAGAAGACTAAGGGGCATATTTATACTCTGTTTGCGCCGGAATTGCGTCGTTTTTTTTTTACGCAATTCCGACGCAAAACTAACTCCATATTTATACTTTGGCGTTAGACGCGTCTAGCGCCAAAGTCCATGGAGTTTGCGTCATTTTTTAGCGTGGACACCTACTTTGCGTTAATGACATGCAAGGTAGACGTTCCCGTCTAAAAAATTTACTCCGATGCATGTGCGCCGTATTTACACTCGCGGGCAAAATTCACGCCCGGGAGTGGGCGGATCAAAAAAAATGACGTACGGCCGCTTTTGCGCCGTTTTTTAGCGCCTGCTCAGGGCAGGTGTTAAGGGACCTGTGGGCTCGGAAGGAGCCCAGTGGTGCCCTCCCATGCCCCCAGGGACCCCCCGTCACCCCTGCCCACCCCAGGAGGACGCCTAAGGATGGAGGGACCCATCCCAGGGACATTAAGTTAAGTTCAGGTAAGTGTTTTTTTTTTTTTTTTTTTGTGGCATAGGGGGGCCTGATTTGTGCCCCCCTACATGCCACTATGCCCAATGACCATGCCCAGGGGACAGAAGTCCCCTGGGCATGGCCATTGGGCAAGGGGGCATGACTCCTGTCTTTGCTAAGACAGGAGTCATTTCAATGGGGGTTGGGAGTCGAAAAAAATGGCGCAAATCGGGTTGAGGCGAAAAATTTGCCTCAGCCTGACTTGCCCCATTTTTTGGCGCCCAAGCTCCATATCCCCCTACGCCGGCGCTGCCTGGTGTACGTCGTTTTTTTTCACGCACACCTGGCAGCACCGGCGGCTAACGCCGGCTAACGTCATTGAATAAATACGCGCCCGCATGGTGCTTCAGAATGGCGTTAGCCGGCGCTAATTTTTTTGACGCAAAACTGCGTTAGCGCAGTTTTGCGTCAAAAAGTATAAATATGGCCCTAAGAGAGATCAAGTTGAGAGAAGGAAATGGATTTAGCTGAACAAGGGTGGGTATGTGACAGTTTGCCCCGTGAGAGATTGGCAGACATTTCATGTGTGGCCAGGGTGTAGGCAAGAGGCAGTGTTTTGTCATAATAATGGCAGCATGGTCACAGCTTTTCAGATTTTGACAGTACAGCACAGAGCAGTAATGGCGTTAGGCCGGCGGAATCCTGCTTCCTTCCGAACTCATTTGTGTCTGATTGGGACAGCAAAACTGGTATGGGGGCTGACTAGAATTCACAGGATTGGGAGATGGTTGTCGAAGTGCAGTGAGCGATAAGTGTGGAAGTGAAGGAGCGACTGGGGGTTGGGGTGTATGTGGTATACAGAGGATAGTGGCTAACCTATTTTTTCCCCTAGGGTGTGTGAGGGGCCCAGCAAGACACAAGGCAGTGACATTTATAGTGGGGCACTCATTCACCCACTGGAAAGCATAGTATGTTGAACAGCAGCTATATGGATGCAATCTGGAACAGCCTAGCAGATGGCACATGCTCTGGTGGGGAAAGGGTAGTATGAGATGGGGTAGATTACTACCTTTTCTATCATCTGTGTTGTCAAAACGGGGCTGTTGGTTTTGCATTTAAGAGAATTTTGTGTTGCAAAATGAGTCATTGGTAAGGGCAGGTAAATACCTACACTTACCAATAGGCCACTAACCTCCACTTAGGTCTAGTTAGGTCTCATTAAATTAAACCTAGCTCAACCCTTGGTTGCTTGGCAATGAGCGACAAGGCTTAACTTAGGAGACAAAGGGGGTCATTCTGACCCCGGCGGTCAAGGACCGCCGGGGCCGGGGTCGGCGGGAGCACCGCCAACAGGCTGGCGGTGCCCCGCAGGGCATTCTGACCGCGGCGGTTTGGCCGCGGTCAGAACAGGAAAACCAGCGGTCTCCCGCCGGTTTTCCGCCGCCCTCAGGAATCCTCCATGGCGGCGCAGCATGCTGCGCCGCCATGGGGATTCCGACACCCCATACCGCCATCCTGTTCCTGGCGGTTTGCCCGCCAAGAACAGGATGGCGGTATGGGGTGTCGTGGGGCCCCTGCAGTGCCCATGCCAATGGCATGGGCACTGCAGGGGCCCCCGTAAGAGGGCCCCACAAAGAATTTCAGTGTCTGCTTAGCAGACACTGAAATTCGCGACGGGTGCAACTGCACCCGTCGCACCTTCCCACTCCGCCGGCTCCATTCGGAGCCGGCTTCCTCGTGGGAAGGGGTTTCCCGCTGGGCTGGCGGGCGGCCTTCTGGCGGGCAGCCGCCAGCCCAGTGGGAAAGCCAGAATGGCCTCCGCGGTCTTTCGACCGCCGCGGATGGCGGTTCCCGCCAGGCAGGCGGCTACCGCCGCCCGCCAGCCTCAGAATGAGGCCCAAAGTGTAAAGCATTCAAATATCACAAAATGGTAATCAAATAAAACACAAGAAACAGTTTCAAAATCCAAAACCAATTTATAAACTCAGGGAATATTTTTAGTTTTAAAATGACACCAAAACGAATAAAGTCGGAGAAAGGGAACTGGAGATATGAATTTTTAAAGAATTAATACCTTTTAGTGCTGAGAAAAGAATAGCACCAATCTGGTCATCTGGTCGCACCTCCACCGGGGCAAAGTTTAAGGCCGACCTCGATGGAGCCATGCTCAGCTAAAGCCCACAGGAGGCCTCGGTCAAACCTTTACCTTTGGACTGAGTCGTTTTCTTGAAGATTTTCTTCAGCGGGACCAAGTCGCCAGTCCAATCTGACCTCCTGGAACTCTTCCTTGTGTTGTAATTTAGTAGCGATTAGATTAAGCATTAGCATAAGACATCTTGTATTTAGCAACTATCGTGAACATTTCGCGGAATCCATTTGTATTCATGGCAGCCATTATCTCTGCTACATGCTGCCATGTGCTCTGTCCTACCTTCCTGTTAACTACTCTTGAAAATCTGTCTAGTGACAAGTTATATTTAGCATCTCCCACTTTCGCATATGCCCAGCAAGGTCTGCAGCTGTTAGTAATTAGTAACAGACAGTAATGTGTCTACTAGTCCTTGAAAACTGTTAGCCCCTCCTACCTGTTGACTGTGCATTTCCATATGACCTTATATGTATAAAAGTCTTGCTTCTATAATTGCACCACCTTCTTTTTAGCCCCTGCGTGGGTATAAAAGGACCATGCTCTTTTAGTTCAGTGTGCTACTTCAAACATTGCCGAAGGGTGCTGTTTGAACTGTAGTACCACCTCTTGAGGTTTAATAAACTTTGTCTTTTATTTCAGTTTCTGTGCCAACTTCTTCCTATATGGTCTGAGGACTTTGTGCAGAGAAGGGCGAACCCCTTGCACTAGTAGGCCTTGCTGACGCTTACTTCGACACTTGGGTACTCGCCGCTGGAGCCCTCGGTGGAGATTTTTACCTTCAAACCTGAATCTTGATCCGATGTCCTTGAAGCCCTCTTCGGATATACTGCCTGGGAGGTCTTGGTCAACTTTCTACGTTCGGATTTATTCACTTTTTCGAAGGTTTTCTTCACCAGGATGAACCTGCAAGCCAGGCCGGGTTGCGGTTGAGGCAAGTCGGCTAGAGTTGCCGCGGCGGGTCACTCCTTTCATGGAGCTTTTTCCAAATGGTTCTCCAAACTTCTCCAAACTTCTGGATCTTCTACCAGATGTTCTTTTAAGGTTCTTTGATGTCCACAGCTCGCCCTAAGTTTCCAGAAGCTTTGAGATGATTCTTGAGCACGCAGACTACAACTCCTAGAATGCACCTGGTGCAAACTCCAAAATGGCCTCTGGACAGTGGTCAGCTGGTCAGTGTCATCAGGAGATGGTGCAGGAGACTCTGGTTAGCAATTTTTCACCTGTAGCAAAACAGGGAGTTCTCCTTGAACCAGCTGAAGCCAGGCAAAGTCCTTCTTGTGGTGAAGCCCATGTGTGCAGCTGTTGCTGTCCTCCAGAGTGTAATGTCCAGGTGTAGGTCAGGGGTCCAGCAGGGCAGTCCTTCTTCTTCTGTAGTTCTTCCTTGTACAGATCTGAGGTGTGGGTGAAGGTCTGCCAGTTTTATCCTTGCTCCTGGGTGAAAAACAGGGGGTCGTGGTTCTCCAATCAGGTGCAGTGTCCTTCCCCTTGTGATGACCACTTCCTGGGAAGTGTGGCAAAACTCAGTCCAGGGAACAACATTCTTTAAAAATCCATCATGGCTGAAAATGATTTTTGGAGGTTACATCTGGCTGAGCCCACACACTGGTGTGGCTAAAAATCCTAAACACGCCCCTCTCCTGCCCTCTCCTAATCTAATCAAGGGTGCACCTAATTGTCTGAGTTTTCAGGATGTGAAGGAGGTGCTGGGTTGCTCCAAATGTCCTTCCCTGCGTTTGAAGACCAGTTTGGCAGCCCTCCCCCTTCCTGATTCTCCATCTGCTAAGGAAAGATCTCCTTCCCCAGGCACATCTCTTTGTGTTCATCCCAGGCTACTTCACGCCTCATCAAGGTAGCCTGGCCAGGTGGCCAGAGGCTGGCCAATCAAAGCAGAGCACTGAACTTGAAGTTGGCAACTTTTTAGGTAGAGTTTAAAACTCTTTACCTGAACAAGTTATATTACATCCAACAATTGTAAGTTGTGGGATTTATTATAACAGTTAATTTGATACCAGATGTAAGGTATCTGACACGTAAGTGGACTTTACAAATTAAAATTAATTTGTTCTATTCTAGCCAATTGAGGCTTTTCACTACAATGAGGGAAAAATGAATTTGGCTGTTTTACCTCACCAGGGCTTCTACAACTATTTTTAGACGATCCCTGCTTATAGTTACATGGCACCCAGCCCTAGGGGCACATAGGACACACCTTAGGGGTGACATATGTAAAAAAAAGGTAATTTAAGACTTTGGAAGTACTTTTAATTCCAAAGTCGAATTTGCATGTAACTTTAATTTAACAGCAGCCAGCCAGCAAGGCAGGCCTGGCTTTAAAATGACACTGGGCACCTCATCAGTGCACTACCTATGCTGGGGTACCTAAACCTACATGCCCTACAATATACTGGGAAATGAGGTAGATTAATATTGCCAATTATAATTAGCATAATTTGAATATCCACTTTACACAAAGCACTGGCCTGGGGACTGGTAAGCAGTACCCAGGGCACAACCAAGAGTCAGTAACCATCAGTATCTGTCCAAAACGTTTGAGGGTGACCAGGGCATAAAGGAGGACATTCCTTTAATTGGGTACAACTGTCAGGATTGACACTACTTCAATACATGCAGAGACATATGGGGACACTAAAGTGCAGACTGTCTGGGACATGTTTGGTATTGACGGAAGTTGTGCCACATAGCAAATAGAGGGGAGCAGTAAAAAATGCAGCCATTGACAAGGCTCGGAAAAAGGTTAACAGAACAATGAGGTTTTCTAGGAAAATACCATCTTGCCTGGCATGTTACTCCCATTTTTACTTGTGTGTCACTTTTATTTGCTTGCCTCACTGCGATCCTGCTATCCAGGACACCAGTGCTCATAGTTTGTGGCCTAAATGTGTTCCCTGTGTGGTGCCTAACTGTGTCACTGAGGCTCTGCTAACTAGAACCTCAGTGCTTATGCTCTCTCTGCTTTTAAGATTATCACTGCAGGCTAGTGACCATTCTTACCGATTCTGATAGGCACACTGGAACACCCTTATAATTCCCTAGTATATGGTACCTAGGTACCCAGGGTATTGGGGTTCCAGGAGGTCCCTATGGGCTGGAGCATTTCTTTTGCCACCCATAGGGGGATCAGACAATTCCTACACAGGACTGCCACTGCAGCCTGAGTGAAATAGTGTCCACATAGTTTCACAGCCATTTTACGCTGCACTTAAGTAACTTATAAGCACCTATATGTCTAACCCTCACTTAGTGAAGGTTAGGTGCTAAGTTACTAAGTGTGAGGGCAGCCTGGCACTAGCCAAGGTGCCCCCACATTGTTCAGGGCAATTTCCCCGGAATTAGTGAGTGCGGGGACACCATTACACGCGTGCACTACATACAGATCAATACCTGTATGTAACTCCACAATGGTAACTCCGAACATGTCCATGTAACATGTCTAAGATCATGGAATTGTCCCCCATGCCAAATCTGGTATTGGGGTGCCAATCCCATCCATCCTCGGGGCTCCAGCATGGACCCCGGGTACTGCCAAACTAGCTCTCTGGGGTTTTCACTGCAGCTACCACTGCTGCCAGCCTTCAGGTAGGTTTCTGCCCTCCTGGGGTCTGGGCAGCTTAGTCCCAGGAAGGCAGAACAAAGGATTTCCTCTGAGAGAGGGTATTACACCCTCTCCCTTTGGAAATAGGTGTTAAGGGCCTGAGAGGAATAGCCTCTCCTGGCCTCTGGGAATGCTTTGAAGGGCACAGATGATGCCCTCCTTGCATAAACCAGTCTACACCGGTTCAGGGATCCCCCAGCCCCTGCTCTGGTGTGAAACTGGACAAAAGAAAGGGGAGTGACCACCCCCCTGTCCATCACCACCACAAGGGTGGTGCCCAGAGCTCCTCCAGTGTGTCCCAGACCTCTGCCATCTTGAATGCAGAGGTGTAAGGGCACAATGGAGGCCTCTGACGTCAGAGACCCCTCCTGATGGGTTCTTACCTAGTTAGGTAGCCACTCCTCCTCTGAGGGCTATTTAGGGTCTCTCCTGTGGGTTTCTCGTCAGATAATGAATGCAAGAGCTCACCAGAGATCCTCTGCATCTCTCTGTTCAACTTCTGCCAAGGATCGACCGCTGACTGCTCCAGGACGCCTGCAAAACCTCAACAAAGTAGCAAGACGACTACCAGCAACATTGTAGCGCCTAATCCTGCTGGCTTTCGTGACTGTTTCCTGGTGGTGCATGCTCTGAGGGCTGTCTGCCTTCACCCTGCACTGAAAGCCAAGATGAAATCTCCTGTGGGTCGACGGAATCATCCCCTGCTAACGCAGGCACCAAACATCTACATCACCAGTCCACTGGGTCCCCTCTCATCTTGATGAGCGTGGTCCCTGGAACACAGAAGCTGGATCCAAGTGACCCCGGCAGTCAAGAGGTCCTTCTGTTCAGATTTGGTGGAGGTAAGTCCTTGCCTCCCCACGCCAGACAGTAATCCTGTGTACTGCGTGAACTGCAGCTGCTAGGGCTTCTGTGCACTTTTGCAAGGAATCCTTCATACACAGCTAAGCCCAGGTTCCCTGCACTCCATCCTGCATTGCTCAACTTGCTAAGTTGAGCACCAGCTTTGTGGGACCCTTTTTTGTAGTGTTGAGACAACCACTGTGCTTAGATTTCTTAAATGCCTGTTCAAGTGCTTCTGCGGGTGCTGCCTGCTCCTGCATGGGCTCTCTGTATTGCTGAGGCCCCCCTCTGTCTCCTCCTTTAAGGGACAAACTCCTGTTCCTTCCTGGGCCTAGGCAGTACCCATTTTCTTCAACCTTGACTCTTGCAGCTAGCAAGGCTTGTTTGTGGTCTTTCTGCGTGGAAACAACTTTGCATTCTCCACCATGCCGTGGGGCATCTTCTGTGCAAAGGAGTAGTTCCTGGCACCTTCCGTTGTTGCAGAATCTTCAGCTTCTTTCACCCGGAGGCAGCCCTTTTGCACCTTCATCTGGGGTTTAGTGGGCCCCTGCCCCACTGGACCTTTGCGTGACTCTTGGACTTGGGCCCCTTCCTTTACATGTCCTCAGGTCCAGGAAGCCGTCTTCAGTGCTTTGCAGGCAGTTGTTGTCTTTGCATAATCTCATATCATGACTTTCATGTGTTTCTGGGGTAGTAGGGTAACTTTACTCCTACTTTCCAGGATCTTGGGGTGGGGTATCTTGGACACCCTTAGTGTTTTCTTACACTCCCAGTGACCCTCTACACACTACACTAGGCCTGGGGTCCATTCGTGGTTCACATTCCACTTTTGGAGTATATGGTTTGTGTTGCCCCTAGGCCTACTGCATCCTATTGTATTCTACAGTGTTTGCACTACTTTTCTAACCGTTTACTTAGCTGATTTTGGTTTGTGTGTATATTTTGTGTATTTTACTTACCTCCTAAGGAAGTATATCCTCTGATAAGTACCTTTATTTTTAGTAACTCTGAATATTGTGCTTCTTGTGATATAGTGCTATATGATATAAGTGGTATAATGGGAGCTTTGCATGTCTCCTAGTTCAGCCTAAGCTGCTCTGCTATAGCTACCTCTATCAGCCTAAGCTGCTAGAACACTACTAATCTACTAATAAGGATAACTGGACCTAGCACAAGGTGTAAGTACCATCAGGTACTCACTATAAGCCAGGCCAGCCTCCTTCAAGGTTGTTTGTGCAGGAAAGGACATAAAAGTTGTGTTGCATGGGGGTATCAAGGAGAAAGGTGGGGGCTTTTTCAATCTGACGGGTTGCACCTTTCTGAACTGGGATATGCCTATTATATTATGGAACTCAGGGAAGTGTTGGGGGGTTGTGGTATGAACGAGTGTGGTGTGGGAGGAGCTGATTGGCTTGAAGGTGTTGCAGTAGGGAATGTGTACAGGGTTGGGGTAGAAAAACACCCTCAAGGGTTTTTCTGGGTGGCTGTAGATGGGGGGTGGAGAATCAGATGCGGGTGGAACCAGCCATTGGAAGGAGCTGTAAGGATTTCAGGTGAAGGAAGATCTGGGGGTAGTATGACTGGAACAGGTGAATGAAATGGTGGTTGAAGGATGTTTCAGAAAGTAAGTGATGAGGACGATGGTGATGGGAGAAAGTGACAGGGGTGTAAGGCAAAAAGAATGGATGAGGCATTATGGTGAGAGAATGGTGATGGGTCTAAGGAGAAAATACAGTTGACATGTTAAAGATCTCAGTATGTTGTGTTGTTACATGTTGTAATGTTTATTGCAATCCTTTCCTAAAAAATGGCCTTTTGCACAAACCTTGGGGTCAGAATAATTTCCCCACAATGTAAATGTGTTCAAGCCCATGCGCTGGGATAACTGGGGGGGGAGGGAAAGGAAGCACATGTACTGACATGGAGTACTCCATTAACAAAGAAAGTAAAAGCAACGAGTTACATAGCAATGAAAAAAATATATAAGCATTGGCAAAGACAATAGATCTGGGGCCAGATGTAGCAAAGGATTTGCGCCTCGCAAACGGCGAAAATCGCAGTTTGCGAGGCGCAAATGCCTCTTTGCTATGCAGAAATGCATATTGCGAGTCAGGACCGACTCGCAATATGCATTTCAGAATCGCAAATAGGAAGGGGCGTTCCCTTCCTATTTGCGATTCTGAGTGGTATGCAATACCATTTGCGACCGCCTACGCGGTCGCAAATGGTGTCGCAGTTACCATCCACTTCAAGTGGATGGTAACCCACTCGCAAATTGGAAGGGGTTCCCAGGGGACCCCTTCCAGTTTGTGAATGGACCCAAAAATATTTTTTCAAGGTAGGTAGTCCAAGGGACCACTACCTGCCCTGAAAAAAAACCGAAACTAAAGGTTTCATTTTTTTTTTTTAAGTGCAGCTCGTTTTCCTTTAAGGAAAACGGGCTACACTTAAAAAAAAAAAAAAAATGCTTTATTGAAAGCAGTCACGAACATGGAGGTCTGCTGACGACAGCAGGCCTCCATGTTTGCGAGTGCCTATACTCGCTATGGGGCCGCAATTTGCGACCCACCTCATGAATATTTATGAGGTGGGTCATTGCGACCCCATAGCGAGTCGCAGTCGGTGTCTGAGACACCGTACTGCATACCAATTTGCGACTTGCAAATTGCGAGTCGCAGGGACTCGCAATTTGCAAGTCGCAAATTGGTTCTTTGCTACATCTGGCCCCTGGTGTTTAATTTATGAGGTATGTAGTAATTATAAGACCATCACCTAGAATGGGCAAACATGAAGTATGTAGCATATTTTAGTTTGTTGCAGCATACATAGGGGGTCATTACAACATTGGCGGTAAAATCCGCTTACCGCTGTGCAGAAGACCGCCAACACACCACCGGGGCCGTGGAATTCCGCCACAGCCATTATGACCCACATCTCGAAATCTGACAAAATTCAGACACCCACACAACTCCGCCACACCAAAGGTCAGTGATAAACTAGCGAAAACAAATCCTCCACCGTCACAGCAACAGAAATACGCCCACACTATCACGACACACGAATCCACACGGCGGTCTTTCAACCGAAGTATTCCATTGGCAGTACACACCGCCGCGCTCAAAATGCACACACTTCTACAAAACACTGCCACATTGGACAATTCCAAATACACACACCTGATACACATACACACACCACTCCCACACACACAATACAATATAAAACACACACCCCATCACCCACAAACCCCTTTGACCACTATTACAGAGAGAGACACCACCATCCACAAACTAGCAGCCACAGGCACTCAACACCATCACCCACACAACTTCCACGCACAAAACACCACACACCACTACATATCCCCACACTTATCACCACACACACCACCCCACACATCACCCACACCACCCCATGGCAAGGCAAAGACAGCCCAGGTTCTCGGAGGAGGAGCTCAGGGTCATGGTGGAGGAAATCATCCAGGTAGAGCCACAGCTATTTGGAGCACAGGTGCAGCACACCTTAATTGCAAGGAAGATGGAGCTATGGTGAAGAATAGTCAACGGGGTCAACGCAGTGGGACAGCACCCAAGAAATCAGGACGACATCAGGAAGAGGTGGAACGACCTACGGGGGAAGGTGCGTTCCGTGGTCTCCAGACACCACCTGGCGGTACAGCGGACTGCCGGCGGGCCCCCACCTCCTCCCCCACAACTAACAACATGGAAGGAGCAGGTCTTGGCGATTCTGCTTCCTGAGAGCCTCGCATGAGTCGGTGGAGGAATGGACTCTCGTAAGTCAAAGCTTTAACTACCATATCCCCCACCCTACCTGCATGCTATCACAGACCCCTACCCTCACCCCCTCCCCTATCACTCCAACTCCTCACAAATGTACCAATAACACAAACCACACATCAAAAAACAACAAGCCCTGCATGACACAACAAAGCATGGACACCCATCACTAAAGCATGCCCACTACACATACCCATAACACCCCCTCAACCATCATCACACAAGCCCCCACACACGAATACTAGCACTGGGGTACACGGTCACCCACCCATTGCACACCATCACACACACAGATGCAATAATCATGTTTTTCTACCCCTACAGGACCCCTACCCAACGTCACCAGACAGGAGGGTCCACCCCACCCACAGAAGAGGCCCACAGTGATGACAGCAGCTCTGTCCTACTGGATCCAGATGACCAGCCCGGACCATCGTGGGCCTCAGGACAGTGTGTTCCCCTCACACAGGCACAGCCCACCCCAGACCTTCCACCCTCTGGTAACACCAGCACAGCACCCACCCAGCGGGCCCATACCTCCGTCCCCAGGACACGTCAATCAGCTGTGTGTCCACCACTACAGGGAACCTAGGATAACCCACCACCCCAACAACAACAGGGACCTGGGGGCAGTGGCAGTGGGCACACATTCCAGGGGACGGAGGCCCAGGAACACAGGGGAACTGGTATGGCTGCCATGTGACAGGGGGCGGACAGGCCAAGGGAACCCACTCTCCACGAGGCCCTCTCCTCCATCATGGGAGCATACCACCACTCCCAGGAGATGATGGCAACGGTCCTGGCCAAGTTTCAGGAGACCCAGCGCATGCAGGAGGAACAGTATTTGGGCTTCAGGGAGGAACTCAGAACCATCAGCTCAGCCCTGGGCACCATCGTAGGGGTGCTGAAGGAAATACTTAACACCAGGAGGGACACTGTGGCACTCCAAGCGGCCCCTGACACTAGCCTGGATGATGAACTGCCCACCATCTCCGCTGGCACTAGTGGACAGAAAGCACCGCCACAGGACCACCACACCAGCACCCCACCCCCTGCAGACGGAGAACCACCCCGCAAGCTGTCCCTGAGATCCAGGAACAAGACAGAGCACGATGCCAAGACCCCGGCCAAGAAATGAGACCACCCTGATTGTCATCCTACTGTCCCACTTTGTAACCCTGTCTATATTGGAACTGCCCCAGCTCCACTTCCTATGCCCATATGGGCAATGCACCTGTGAGACTAATCGACTGGACTCTGCCATGGACATTCCTCCACCATCCCCCCTCACCATTTTACAACCTCCTCCAGTATTGAGCACTTTAATAAACACCCTTGAAGCACAAAACAATCTGGAGTCAGTCTGTGATTTAAAAATTGTGTATTAGCAATTACAGTGACAAAATGCTTTTTCAAATGTCATGTCAACATACCTATGTCACACAGCTCAAGTCCATGAGGAATCTAAGCAGATGACACACGTTGGAAACCACACCTGTGAAACCGTAAGGGAAAATGACAACTCAGTGACCATACACTGGGTGAAATCGACAGACAGGATAGAGGTAGAAGTGTTAAAGTACTTGTAGTAGGCAGGAATGTTTTCTCACCTGTGTGTCACTGGAAATATTGCTGGATGACTGAGTCCCTGTTGTTAATGTCTTCTTCCTCTGCTTCCTCCTCATCACTGTCCACAGGCTCCACAGCTGCCACAACACCACCATCTGGACCATCCTCCTGCAGAAAAGGCACCTGTCGTCGCAAAGCCAAGTTGTGAAGCATACAGCAGGCCACGATGATCTGGCACACCTTCTTTGGTGAGTAGAATAGGGATCCTCCTGTCATATGCAGGCACCTGAACATGGCCTTCAGGAGGCCGAAGGTACGTTCGATCACCCTCCTAGTCCGCCCACGAGCCTCATTGTAGCGTTCCTCTGCCCTGGTCCTGGGATTCCTCACTAAGGTCAGTAGCCATGACAGGTTGGGGTAACCAGAGTCCCCTAATAGCCACACCCGGTGCCTCTGGAGTTGACCCATCACATAAGGGATGCTGCTATTCCGCAGGATGTAGGCGTCATGCACTGAGCCAGGGAACATAGCATTTACCTGGGAGATGTACTGGTCTGCCAAACATACCATCTGTACATTCATGGAATGATAACTCTTCTGGTTCACTCCTGTGGGGGGGGGACCAAAGCTACATAGGTCCCATCAGTGGCACCTATGATGTTGGGGATATGTCCCATGGCATAGAAGTCACCTTTCACTGTAGGCAAGTCCTCCACCTGAGGGAAAGCGATATAGCTCCGCATGTGTTTCAGCAGGGCAGACAACACTCTGGACAACACGTTGGAAAACATAGGCTGGGACATCCCTGATGCCATGGCCACTGTTGTTTGAAATGACCCACTTGCATGGAAATGGAGCACTGATAGCACCTCCACTTGAGGGGGGATTCCTGTGGGATGGCGGATTGCTGACGTCAGGTCTGGCGCCAACTGGGTACACCACAGACGGAGCACCCACTGCCGTAAAAGATGGGAGGACATTCGCCGATGGAGCAAGAAGACGGCAGAGGCTCAGCTGGGGATGGCCTCCCAACGTGGGAGGGGTGCCTGTCGAACCATCACCCCCCTGATGACGACATCTGCACACAAAGATGACACAGGGGCACGAAAACTTTTACTTGCCATTCTACAGAGGTGGGGTGGGGTGCAACATGGCCTGCCTTACGGAGGGGCCTTGCCTATGGAACTCGCCCTGGCCTAGGGAAACCCACAGCCCTCCTCCCCCACCCAGACACCTTCACTGCGCGCAAAGTCTGCTGAATGAGAGTGTACTCACTGTTCAGCGGTCCTTGGCCTGTTCAGCAGTGCTTGAGTTGCCAGTGTCTGACCTGTTCAGCGGTGCTTTCCATGGCGGTCTTTGCTCTGTTCAGCGGTCCTTGCCTGTTCAGCGGTGCTTGAGTTGCCAGTGTCTGACCTGTGCAGCAGTGCTTTCCATGGCGGTCTTTGCCCTGTTCAGCGGTCCTTGCCAAGGTGGTCCTTCAGCATTGCTGTGGCTGGCGGTCCTTCATGGGTCAGCTGTGCTGTGGCTTGCAGGGCCCTCCTGGCCAGCTGGGCTGTGGCTGGCGGTGGCCTCCTGGGCAGTGACTCTGGCGGTGGCCTCCTGGGCAGTGACGATGAGGCTGGCGGTGGCCTCCTGGGCAGTGACCCTGGCGGTGGCCTCCTGGGCAGTGACGATGGGGCTGGCGGTGGCCTCCTGGGCAGTGACTCTGGTGGTGGCCTCCTGGGCAGTGACTCTGGCGGTGGCCTCCTGGGCAGTGACGATGGGGCTGGCGGTTGCCTCCTGGGCAGTGACGATGGGGCTGGCGGAGGCCTCCTGGGCAGCGGGGATGATGGCGGTCTTCTCCGCCGTGCTGCTCCTACCAGACTTTGGAGATTTCTTCTGCCCCTTCCCCACCTTGGGAGGAGTCACAGCTGAGTCGACACTCCCCCCGGGACCCCTGTGAGTGGCATGGCTGGTTGGAGTCTTCCCCCTCTCCTGCCGGGCACTGTCCAACTTCTGGTGCTTCACAGGGGGGGACTGGCTGTGCTGTGGCTCTGTGCCACACTGGCTGGCCTGGTGGCAGGTGCACTCCACATACCTGTAACAACAGGCACCACTGGTCCCGGTGATTTTTTGGCTGAGGTGCTAGTACGGGACCTATGAGTTGGACAGGGGTGGTGGTGGTGGGAAATAGGTTAAGGGGGGACGGGAAAAGTTTTTGGGAGACACTGGGACGGGTAGCTGGAGGGGGTTTGGGAGTGGAGGAAGAGGTGGTGGTTGTAGGGGGTGTACGTTTGGTGACTTTGAGTGAAGGTGCATGCGCTGGAGGCTGTCGTGAGGTGGATGGCTGTTGGGTGGGTGGGTACCTGCGTTTGTGTATCTTCGGAGGGGGTGTCACAGACACACTGGGAGAGGACACAGGGGATGTGTAAATGGTAGTGGGGGTGGTGAGTGCACGTGAGCGGGGTGTGGTGGTGGGTGTGCTGGTACGGGACGTAGTGGCTGTAGTGGTAGTGCATGCAGGTGTGAGTGTAGATGAGACGAGACTGGGAGGGAGACGAGGAGGAGGGGGACACAGTGGAGGCAGTGGATATTGGTGTGTCTGTATGTGTGTGATGCTTGCGTGAGTGCCTGTGGGATGTGTGGTGCTTATGTTTGCCTGAGCTTCCCTTGTGTGTTGAGGTGTGTGCAGGCTGGTCTGATGGTGTGCTTGGGATAGGCAGAGGTACAGGGGATTGGGTCTGGGTGGAGGATGTTGGAGGGGGGAGGCTAGACACAGGGCCAATGGCTGCCATCAGTGCTGAGGCCAGAGTCTGAACGGTTCGATGAAGGGCAGCCTGACCAGAATGAATGCCCTCCAGGAATGCATTTGTGTGTTGCAACTCCCTTTCTACACCCTGGATGGCATTCAAAATGGGAGACTGCCCAACAGTGAGGGACCTGAGGAGATCAATGGCCTCCTCACTGAGGGCAGCAGAGGTGACTGTGGCAGGGGCTGAGGTGCCTGTGGCGAAGGTGATGCCCACCCTCCTGGGTGAGCGGGCATGGGGCGAAGGCTGAGGGGCTGCTGGGAGGGCGGTGCTGGTAGGGGGGGTGGTGGCTGTACCTGTAGAAGTGGGGGGCACAGATGTTGCCGCCACCACAAGGGAGTTCCCATCGGAGAATGAGTCCGTGTCGCTGGTTGCAGATCCTGTGACCGCTGTGGTGCTCCCCTCGCCCTCCGTCCCACTGGTGTATTCTGAGTCCGTAGTATGCCTCTCCATGGCCATGTGGCATGCAGCTCCCTCGTGCTCTGGTGCCACTGTATCTCTGCCTGATGATGCTAATGCACACAAGAACAGGGAGTCCACAAAAAGGGGGGGGGCGACAGAAGAAAGACAGGTTGAGTGCATGGCTTACCGTTGGCGGACAATACAGACACATCAGCCCCCTGCACTATGTCGCGCTGTTGGGCTCTGCACATGCAATTCCTGGGAAATGGCCTACAAGGCTATGGACGACATCTGCACACAAAGATGACACAGGGGCACGAATACTTTTACTTGGCACTCTACAGAGGTGGGGTGGGGTGCCACATGGCCTGCCTTCCGGAGGGGCCTTGCCTACCGAACTCGCCCTGGGCTAGGGAAACCCACAGCCCTCCTCCCCCACCCAGACACCTTCACTGCGCGCAAAGTCCGCTGAATGAGAGTGTACTCTCCCCCTTGTGTCTGCTGTGATGCCCTCAAGCGCCCATCCAACTCAGGGTAGGCCACCGCCACCTCCTTCCTCGTGGAGTGTGTAGAGGTGAGCGTTTTCCCTTTGAAATGGCTGTTTCCGCCATGTTTTTATCCGCGGTGAATCCACCCCGGAAAAGGTGGCAGATTGGTAGGTTGTGATACTGTGGGCGGTACATTGTCTTCCGCCTGTCTGTTGGCGGTGACCGCCGCGCTGTTTGTTTGTACCGCCGTGGCGGTCGGAGTGTTAAAGTGGCTGTCTTTGTTGGCGGTTCCCGCCACGGTCATAATGCAAAATATTTACCGCCGGCCTGTTGGCGGTCTTACCGCCGCTTTACCACCGTCTGCCAGGGTTGTAATGACCACCATAGTCTTTGGCCCTGATTAGGAGTTTAGGTGTTATTTCTTGTGTCTGATAAATTCTGATACCATGGGGTTCGTTACTTATTGAGTGTGATAACTACACCTAAGGAGTAATTGGGAAATAACATGTGGGTGTTGGTGTTTAACTCACCAAAATCCTTATGGTACAGTAAATACCGCACACATTTCCCCTGTTAGATTTTGGCACATTCAACCTGCCAAAATGTAACTGCGGTTGAGGTATTTATTTCATCCGATAATTATTGGATGTGCTAAATACCTTTTAACTCGTAATTCCACCCTATGTGTGAACAGGGGTTTATGCAGAGGTTGGAATATAACAAGCCACTCATAATTAGGCCCATAGAGATTTAGGGGGTCATTCTGACTCCCGCCGGGCGCGGTCACCGCGCGCCCGGCCGGAGCCGCCAAAATACCGTACCGCGGTCGGAAGACCGCAGCGGGTATTTTGAGTTTTCCCCTGGGCTGGCGGGCGGCCTTCAAAAGCCCGCCCGCCAGCCCAGGGGAAAACGACCTTCCCACCATGAAGCCGGCTCGTAATCGAGCCGGCGGAGTGGGAAGGTGCGACGGGTGCTACTGCACCCGTCGCGTATTTCACTGTCTGCTATGCAGACAGTGAAATACAAGCGGGGCCCTCTTACGGGGGCCCCTGCAGTGCCCATGCCATTGGCATGGGCACTGCAGGGGCCCCCAGGGGCCCCGCGACACCCCCTACCGCCATCCTGTTCCTGGCGGCCGAACCGCCAGGAACAGGATGGCGGTAGGGGGTGTCAGAATCCCCAAGGCGGCGCAGCATGCTGCGCCGCCTTGGAGGATTCTGACGGGCAGCGGAAAACCGGCGGGAGACCGCCGGTTTTGCTGCACTGACCGCGGCCAAAGCGCCGCGGTCAGAATGCCCTAAGGGGCACCGCCAGGCTGTTGGCGGTGCTCCCGTGGTCGGTGGCCCTGGCGGCCACCGGCCGCCAGGGTCAGAATGACCCCCTTAATGTGTACCTACAGGTGTAGCATTTAAATATTAAAACAAACTTAATGTATACAGCATATGCATCACCTGCCAAGCACTTTTCTAATATTTGGAAAAATAATGGCTGTTACCCTGCTTAAGTTTGATAATACCATTATCATTACAGTCAAAGTTAGAATGTAGTATAAGGAATATTCTTCACGGTTAAAGTCATTATTAAAACAGACTTTAATGGCTTCACATTAAAATGCTAATTGATAAATGTCATAACGAATGTTATGCGAAACAGGTATGCGAAAAAGGAAAGTATTGATGTTATTACTGGGGATCTGGGATTGAAGATTATCTGAGACGTGTGCACAGCTTTTTTTTTTCCTGAGTGGGTGAATGTCTATGTGTGTGGCATATAAGGCATATCTACATGCTTAGCAGTGAGGCAGAGTGCTTGGAGGATGAGCAGACCCAGTGAACTTAGTGGTGATCAGGGAGGGGAAAGGGAGGTCTGTGTAGGCAGAGTATATACAAGGATGAGCAGGTAGACGATAATCCAGGTGGATGGAGTAGGCAAGGATGTAGAATGGGGTCCACATTGCACATAGAGTAGTAGAGAGGAATCAGGGATTAGTTCCAGGATTGACTCCTGCCCATCAGGCAGAGGTACTGGGAAGGCAGAGTTCACAAAAAATAGCTTTTCTAGAAGATTGATCCTTGCCTGCCTTTTCAATTTGTTACATTTTACAGGAAAAGGGGAAGAAGTGAGCAGACTTAACTGACCAGGACATTGACCAAATTCGAGAGCCAATGTCGTGGAGCATCAGGGACACTCTGTAACACACCAGCAGCTTTGCTTTTTAGGCCTTGCCTGAGGCAGCACATGGATTGTTGCTTGCAAGACATAGGCCCTCCTTATGACCCTGGCCGTCTTCTGACCACCAGGGCCACGGTGACAGTTTGACCGCAACCGGTTGGCGGTGAAGACCGCCACATTATGAGAGTGGAGGGTTGGCTTCTTCCAACCCATCACATCCCCACTCATACCGCCAGGGCGGTTGGACTCGCCGGTCCAGAGATGAGCATTTGTGACCCGGCGGTCCACAGAAGACCACCAGTGGTATTTTGATACAGCTTTTCACTACAGTTTCCACAGTGGTAGCACCGCCACGAAAACCCTAGCGGAAAGGCTACCAGTAACAGGGAATTTCTTCCCTGTCACCAGCAGATGACTCCCCCGCAGCAAGCACCATACCCCTCTACCCACCTTCTAGGTCCAGCGCCCCTTCCAGGTACAGCATCCCCCTCTCCACCCCACACCCTCTCTTGCCACATACATGCACACGCACACAGACACTCACATGCACCCGCCAATATACTCATTGACCAACACTGGCATACACGCATTCACTCACATTAATCCATACAAGCACACTCATACACATATTCACTTCAACACACATGCACACATTCACTTCAACATTCATTCTGGCATTCACTTCAGCACTCATAAAGGCATTCACTTCAACATTCATACATGCATTCACTTCAACGTTCATACTTGCATACACACACGCATGCACACATGCAGACAAACGCATATACACACGCATACACAACACCCCCCTGCCTCCCACCCACAAACCCCCTCCCCTGTTGAATGCTCGGCTTACCTTATCCGATGAGGATGTCGTCTGGCAGGGAAGGGGCACTTCCACTGCCGGCAGGGCTATGCCATTTGGACACCACCAGGCCATATTACTGCTTATAATATGGCTGGTGGAGCCCTTTGGACGGGACTGGTGGTGGAACTGCCCATGCACCTTCGCCCGTCAGCATGAGTACTGCTGGATTGCCACCCAGAATGTGGCCGAAATCCAACAGTACTTGTACTAAGGTGGCGGTCTTCTGGCACCCGCAGCTATGGTGGTCTTTGAAAAAAAACACCAAAGTCAAAATGAGGGCCATATTTTTAATTTAATTTGCAGTTTGCTAATGCAGTGCCCAATGCTTACAGTTGGTTGACTTCATCATCTCTCTCATTTCCTTGCTTCTCTTTAGTCAGTGCTTGCTGGCTTCACTTTTTCTTCATGTGTTTGTTCCTTCTCTGTAGCATGGCCCAGCTATCTCCATTGTGTTGCCCCTGCTTCTCTCAGCCCTAAGCAGCCCAATGAGCAAAGACAAAGAAGGTGGTGTGAACACAGACTTTATGCTGTGTACTTTGAAAAGTTAAAACTGCTCTTTTCATCTACCCAGGCCAGTTTAAATGTATCGTGATTTGTGTGGAACTTTTACTACAAGGTGTGGATTGAGACTCTCTAGGCCGTATTTATACTTTTTTTGCGCCGCATTTGCGTCGTTTTTTGACGCAAAAACGGCGCAAACTTGCAAAATACCATTGTATTTTGTAGGTTTGCGCCGTTTTGCGTCAAAAAGCGGCGCAAATGAGGAGCTAAAAAAAGTATAAATACGGGCCTCTGTATCCAAGGAGACTGATTTCAAGAGCACTTCTCTTCTCCCTGCACACTAGCCTCTGTTTAAGGTCAAATTACCCTTATATATGTTTTTTACTGGTTTCTGTATCTGTGAATTCACTTGTTCCTAGGGCTAGGGTTTCTATTAGACCTGAGGCTTAAGGTTTGCATTCTGATTGGGTGATAGGTCTAGAGTTCTGATTGGTTCCTAAGGCTGAAATTTCTATTCATCTTAGGGCCTCAGTTTGAGTTCTGATTGGCTGATTGAACTAGAGGTCTAATTGGTTCCTATGGCTAGGGTTTGTGTTGGATTTAGGATTTGAGTTTAATTGACTGATAGATCTAGAGTTCTGATTGGTTTCTAGGGCTAGGGATTCTATTTGACCTAGGGGTTAGGGTTTGGGTACTGATTGATTTCTAGGACTAGAGTTGTGATTGGTTGAAAAGGCCAGGGCTTGGTCTTAGGGCTTCGGGCTAGCGTACCCATTGGACAAAGGCCACATGACCTTCTGTTATTTAACCTTAGGGCTCAGGGCATCTCAACCCAGGCACCAAGGCTAAGAGTGGAGAGGATAAAGGCAGTTGTCTGCTTGGGTCTGTTCAGGGTAGGCCTGGCCTAGGGTCAGAAATGCTGCCAATTTTACCATTTACCAGCCATGACCTTAAGCCATCCACATCAATAAACATTCAAATATACTCTCAGAAAATGCACATTACTAATGTACAACCACAAAATGCTATCCACACCACTAACACAACAAAAAGGCACACTACACTTAGCCTTAATCCCTACAAACCCACACTTCCTGTTCATATAAAACACCAGCTCTACTGTCTAAGTACTCCTAACAGACCCCTTTATATCATCACCAAGCCTATACTGAATCCTTTTTTCATAACAACACCCTCTCCCTTTTCCAATCATAAACACACAACCAAACAATCCTTACACTCCACCCCACCACACATATTACCTCTTCCTGCTACCAAATATAACACAAATTGTCATAACCCCTGTCCATTTCCTTTCACACATCACTTGTGCTTTCCTGTATTGCATATCGCCTCCCCTTTACCACTCAACTTTCACTCACCAACAGTAATTTACAAACAAATCGTTCACAGAAATTTACTACATCAACATCTCATCTCACTACTCCACAAAAAGAAAACATAACACACGGACTAGCACGTCACACTCTCACGCACAGGCAAATTCCTATGACATTCCAACACAAACAGAAACAAACATCCACTCCCATCCTCTTGACTACACAAATCCTAAACTATCTATACTCTCAGATTTTCTATATTCATTGAAACCTACCACGAACACCTCAGCACTACCATCAACAGTCACCTGCCTCTCATCCATTGCACTATTTAGAGTATTTGGGGGCATATTTATACTCTGTTTGCACTGAATTTTCATCAATGTTTTTAATGCTAATTCAGCACAAACTTAACTCCAGATTTATATTTTGGCGCTAGACATGTCTAGTGCCAAAATATTGTAGTTAAAGTAAATTTTTGCCTGCGGAAAACTACATTGCCTCAATGAGACGCAAGGTAGGTGTTCCTGGGCCAAAAATGATTCTAAGGCCCTTGCGTCGTATTTATCCTCCCATGCAAAAATGGTGCACAGGAGGGAGGCAGGCTTAAATAATAGCACTAAGCTTGCTTAGCGCCATTATTTAACGCCAGGATCAGGGCAGGCATTAGGGGACCTGTAGGCCTATTTCCATGGTATGACACCATGGAATAAGCCCATAGGTGCACTCCCCAGGCTCCAGGGACACCCCCACCCACACCAGAGGAACAGCGGAGAATGGAGGACCCCATCGCAAATAAGTATTTTTGAATTTATTTTAAGGTGCCATTCGGGGCCCTAAAATGGGCCACCATACATGGCACTGGGTAAAATGGCCATGCCCAGGGGACCCTTGTCCCCTGTGATGGCCATTGGGGTGGTGTGCATGACTCCTGTCTTTTATAAGAAAGGAGTCATGTGGTTTGGTAGGTTTAGAGTCAAGAATGACACTATGCTGGTAAGAGTCATCTTTTTTTACTCTAACCAGCCTAATGTCATTTTTTAACACTAAACCCACTACTCCCATACCCCCACCCCCACCCCCACCCGGCTAACGTAATTTTCCATGACCTTAGCCCACCCTTTGAGCTGGATTGCACCATTCCATAAATATGATGCCGGGCCAGCGTCTTGTAATGGCACTGGCTGACGGTATACTTTTTGACACTAAACTGCATTAGTGCAGTTTCACGTAAAAAAGTATAAATCTGGGCCTTAGAGCCTTAAAGCTTGTCCCAAAAGTTCCATTAACATCCCTAACCCATACACTTCCACCCCAAGCCAACACATGTCAAATACACAACATGTCATTCTTCACAACTTTGCAGCTCCATGTTTATTACACAGCAAGGATGCTCCACAAAAACAACACAGCTCACCAAATCACTCTCATCCACCATCTCCACCATCTCCACCATCTACACATGGAGACCCAACAAAATGCCATCTAAGCCTGCTAGATGAGGATTATGATACAGGCAAACATTCTGGCTATCTTCATATAGTTAATGCCTATTAATATAGATACTACATCAGTGGTCTCCGAACTTTTTTATGCCGCACCCCCCCAGTTGAAAAATAAAAATCATTGGGTCCCACCGCAGAATTTTTCACAATTATTTTCTAAAGATGGCAATGTTTAGATATGTCTAGACGTATTTAAACATTGCAGTCAAGTACTGTTACCTTTTTAAAAGTGCAATAACATGTTTCTACTTAGAACAAAACACTGTTATCTGTGTAATGCTTCTTGGCACCCCCCCCCAGGATCACTTGAGTCCCCCTAGGGGGACTTGCCCCCCAGTTCGAAGACCACTGTACTACTTGTTTACACAGCACTACTCACTCGTCTACCAGACAAAGTGAAGTCACCACCAAACCACTACTCACTCCTCTAGTAGACAACGTCACATCACCACCAAACATAACCTCTAGACAGCCTACTAAAAATGCTTGATTACTCGCTGAAAACAAGCACCATATTGACGACCTCAGTGACACACAATCTGACTTACTATTCATATCTGAATCATGGTTGGGAGATGACATGGTTCCAGTGTTGCATGTAGCTGTGCCTCCAGGCTATCAAACTGACGTGCAAAATTGCCAGGGTAAAATGGGAGGCGGACTAGCTTTTATGTTCAGAGAAACAATAAATCTCACCAAAGTTGACAACCTTTCCATACAAGGTTATAAGGCCCTCATTACAAGATACAACCCAACTGCAACTTCCTCCTGTAACGTCATCTTTCTTTACAGACCACCACCTAGCAATCCAATATTCCCAGACATGTTTCTAGACACAGTTTCAAACCTTATGACTCTGCACTGCAACCTATGCATCCTTGCTGACCTAAACAGATGGCTTGACAAAGTCAATATGCCACATCCAAGAACTATCATTACTGGCCCAGACACACCGAACCTACATCAGATCATCCAAAACACACACACATTGTTGGACACATCCTAGATGTCATTTTCACCTTCAGTTACATTGCCAAACCACCACCTGGTAGCTTTCCAAATCAAAACATCACAAATCAATATACCTAAGGCCACCACACATGCATCCACCTATCGACCATGGAACAAACTCAATTTTGAACATTTAGAAAACTCAACTAACTTCTGACACAGATATAGACACAATACATTCCATTTAAAAAACTTTGAGGCCTATATTTATGCTTTTTTAGTGCTGCATTTGCGTAAATTTTTTGATGCAAAAGCAGTGCAAACTTACAAAATACAATTGTATTTTGTAAGTTTGCACGGATCTTTCGTCAAAAAATGACATAAATGCGGCACTAAAAAAGTATAAATATGGGCCTGAGTGTCTCTTGGAAGAGTTGATACCCAAACACCACTAAGAACAGCAAAACAGAACAAAAAAAAACAAGCACTTTGAAGAACACAGAACTAAAATACATAAAACAACAAATTGCAAAGCTGCAACAAACCTGGCTCAAATCATCAAGAAAAATGTCACCTACATAAACTAAACAGAATGTATGACAACAAAAAAAAGCTAAAAAAGAGACTATTCAGACAGAATTAAAAAAAAGTAGGCCCTCATTACACCCCTGGTGGTCGGTGTTAAAGCGGCGGTAATACCGCCAACAGGCCGGCGGTAAACAAAATGGGATCACAACCACAGTGGAAACTGCCAACACAGACAGCCACTTTAACACACCGACCGCCACGGCGGTAGCAACAAACATCGCAGCGGTAACCGCCAACAGACAGGCGGAAGACAATGTACCGCCCACCCCGTTACAACCCGCCAATCAGCCAGCTTTTTTGGGGCAGTACCAACGTCATCAAAAGCACGGCGGAAACAGTGTTTGGAAGGAAAACCACTCACCTCTCGACCATGGAGCCCGAGTTACAGGTCCTGCCCAAGATGGTCTACCTCCTCATACATGAGGAATATCAAATGTGGTGTTGACGACCACAGTGATTACTGCACCTAGCACACAGGGGGGGGGGAGGAAAAAGAGAGTGACACACACATGCAACACACAACGCCCCCACCCCCACCCCACCTTCACCCACAACACCATACACACAAACACATGCAACAACAATACATTTACACCCTGTTACCCCGGAAGAACGCAAGGACAAAAGGAATTGAGTGAAATAAGTGATATTTTAGAAATAAGCAGATATACGTAAGAAATAGAAAAACAGTATATACAATTTTCACAATATGTACAGAAGGCCGTACATTGTCCTTTGCAAATGTCCGTGGCCCACTGGGCCAAAAACCATGGGCCAAGCCCACACTTGACTCCTACCTCAATACGGAGAGAACACTGCAGGGGCATCAGGTTGAAAACACACAGGCACCTCAAGGGGATGGGGAAGGGGGGGCACCTCAAGATGGAATAACACCACTGCTCCTCGAGGGGGCTCCATGCCCACTGCTAGGTCCTGGGGAGTGCAAAGCCACAGTCTCTCAAGTCTCTCAAGTGGGTGGGTTGCCCACTGCTTGATCCTGGGGAGTGCAAGGCCACAGTCTCTCAAGTGGACGGTTTCTCCACTGGTTCTAGAGGGGGCTCTGTACCCAGTGTGCTTCATCCTGCCAAGGATAGGGTGAGTGGATGCATTTCTCCACTAGTTCTGGAGGGGTCGCTGTGCCCAGTGTGCTTCATACTGCCAAGGAGAGGGTGAGTGGATACATTTCTCCACTGGTTCTGGAGGGGGCTCTGTGCCCAGTGTGCTTCATCCTGCCAAGGATAGGGTGAGTGAATGCATTTCTCCACTGGTTCTGGAGGGGGCTTTGTGGCCAGTGTTCTACATACTGCCAAGGATAGGGTGAGTGAATGCATTTCTCCACTGTCCAGGGTGCTTCATCCTGCCAAAGATAGGGTGAGTGGATGCATTTCTCCACTGGTTCTGGAGGGGGCGTTGTGCCCAGTGATGCAGCACTTGGAGTGTGGCAGTTCACATTCCCTCATCTGGGTGTCTGAGACACGAGAGTTGCATGGACGAGGTAGCATGATACGCCATGGAGGCAGGACCAGACTCCATCCTGCGGTGACTAATGCTGCAAACTGGTGGTAGTGCTGGTGCTGGTGGGGGTGCTTCCAGTGGTGGTGGGAGGCTCCAGGCTGTCTCCTGCAGCCTCTGACGGACGCACACTGGGGCTGCTGCTGCTGGTAGTGGTCCTACTTTCAGCGGTGCAGGTGGTGGTGTTTGAGGTGGTGCTTGCGGTGGGAATTCTGGTCTGCTGGCTGTGGCGCAGGTGCCGGTGCTACCAGTGGTGGAGGGAGGCACCAGCCCATCTCCTGCATCCTTGGACGGCTGTCCACTGGGGATGCTGCTGCTGACAGTAGAGGTGCAGTGGCGAGGCAGGTGGCAGTGCAGGTGGCTGTGCTTACGGCGGTGCTTGTGGCGGTGCGGGCCGCGGTACAGGTGGTGGGGCTGTTTGTTCTGATGGTGGGCACCAGGCCCTCACTTGGAGCCTCCGAGGCCTGAAGTGCCTTGCCTTGGCTTTTCTGACCCTTCCTCACCTTGGCAGATGCTACTGGAACTTTGGCTCTGGCAGCTGGAGTTTTGGAGGAGGCCCTGCTGGGTGGGTCGTGTCCCTTGCCCTTGCTGCATGCGGTCCCCTTCTTCACCTTGGCAGGTGGCGGAATGGTTTGGTCCTTTACAGGGGTTGGTGGCACACTGCCTGGCCTGACGGGTGCCCCCTTTGATCCTCTGGGAGTTTCAGGTACAACAGCAGATGTCGACTTGGCTGAGGTGCTGCCCTGGGATCTGGACACCCTGGCCAGAGGGGAAGGATGGGGGGAGGGAACATGTCAATGTTTTCCAGGAAAAGTTTTTTAGACACACTGGGAAGGGAAGATGGAGAGGGTTTGGGAGTAGAGGAAGAGGGAGTGGGTGTAGGATGTGTCTGTCTGCTGAGTTTGGGTGAAGGTGCATGAGCTGGATGCTGTTGTGAGATGGATGGCTGTTGGGTGGGTGGGTGCTTGCGTTTGTGTACTTTGAGAGGAGGAGTCACAGACACACTGCGAGAGGACACAGGGGACGTGTGCATGGTTGTGGGGGTGGTAACTGCTCGTGTGGGGCGTGTTGTGATCGGCGTGCTGGTGATGGAGGTAGTGGATGAAGATGTAGTGCATGCAGGTGTGAGTGTAGACGCTACTGGGAGGGAGGTGGACGATGAGGAGGAGGGGGACACAGTGGAGGCAGTGGATGTTGTTGTGTTTGCATGGGTATGGTGCTTGTGTTAGTGCCTGTGAGATGAAGTGTAGTGCTTATGTTTTCCTGAGCCACTTTTGTGTGGTGATTTGGGTGAATGCTGGTCTGAAGGTGTGCTTGGGATAGGGTGGGGTTGAGGGGATTAGGACTGGGAAGAGGAAGTTGGAGGGGGGAGGCTAGACACATGGACAAGGGCTGCCATCACTGCTGAGGCCAGAGCCTGAAATGCTCTCTGTTGGGCCGCCACTGCTGAGTGAATGCCCACCAGTTATACATTTGTTTGTTGCAAATGCCCTGCTGCACCCTGGATGGTCAATAGCCTCCTCACCGAGGGCAGCAGGGCTGACTGGGGCAGGGCCTGAGGTGCCTGGGTGAGTGGGCACAGGAAACACGCTGAGGGGCTACTCTGAGGGCAGTGCTGGTGGAGGGTGGCACCTGTACCTGTACCTGTTGTTGGGGTGGGCACAGAGGTGTCTGCCACCGCCAGGGAGCTTCCATTAGAGGAGGAGTTGCTGTCTGTGGTCTCCCCTCCTGTCCCCTTCATGGTGCTCCCATCGCCCTCCGTCCCACTGGCGCCCTCACCCTCAGTGGATTCGGCCTCCAGGCCCATGTGGGATGCAGCTCCCTCCTTCGCCGGTGCCTCTGCTCCTCTGCCAGATAATACTAATGCACACAAGGACAGAGTGACAAAACAAAAAGGGGGAGGAGACAGAGGGCACACTTGGTCAATGTCAGCAACACCACTGCCATTGGCGTACACAACACACAGGGAGCAGCCCTATGCAGTAAGCCATGCCCAACCATTTCCTAAGACAGTCACCAGCCCAAGGGGTACAATGCCTAAAGCTAGCATCTGCACACCAGAAACCCACAGCACCCTGCCCAGTAGTAGATGGCCACTTACACTATTGGGGTAGGAGTGCTCCAGAGCCTGCCCAACAAGGGACCTATCCTGCCATGTTCACCCTGGCCTAGGGGCACCCACATTCCCCACCAAGGTACCTCCTAACGCGGGCAAAGTCAGCTTTCAGAATCTGCACTCACCCCCCTGTGGCTGCTGTGATGCCCTCAAGCGCCCATCCAACTCCAGATAGGCCACCGCCTGGATGCGGAACATCAGGGGAGGTCATGGTGCGACGGGCACTCCTTCCTAGTTGGGAGGCCAGCCCCAGTTGGGCCTCCGCCGTCTTCTTTGCCCGACGGCTCAGGTCCTCCCATCTCTTGCGGCAGTGGGTGCCCCGCCTGTCAAAGACCCCCAGGGTCCCCACCTCCTTGGCGATGGCACGCCAAATACAGTTTTTCTGGTGGGCACTGACCTGGAGGGAAAAGACAGCAGAAATGGGAATTATTCAACCCTCCGGGCTGTCAGACTCATTGCCCACCAGTTCCCACCCATCCCCTGACGCACATACAGTGACCACTTTACCCACTGCACTCTGCCCAGGACGCCTCAGCACCCCCTACATGTGGCTTACATCCACAGCACTCCTTACATTCATGCCCCATGCATCATGCTCACAGTTTACTCACCTCTTTGTCTGGAGGAACGTAGAGTAATGTGTACTAGGGTAGGACCCCATCCACCAGTTTCTCCAACTCCTTTGCAGTGAAGGCAAGGTCCATTTCCCCAGAAACATGAGCTATTGTCACTTCCAAACACAGGTCACAGCAGCACTTGCAGTGTAGGTCCTCTCCTGTTGAAGGTCAGGTAGCAAGTGAGTGAACATAAAGAAAATGGCGGTCACACCTGCGGCGGTGCGTACCGTCACCGCCAGAGTGCATCACCATTGGCTCGTGGAACCCATAGGGCCCAATGATAACCAATGCAAAGTTGCCCCACGATCATCGACCGCCTACTGCGACAGCGCACAACGCCAGCACAATTACCTCATTTCCACTTGTCCCTCCTCACAGGTCAAGAAGCTGCCATTTCAGGGGGCACAGATCATGGCACCTAACTGCGTCACAGCAGACATTTGCACTTCAACTGACTCTTGAGTTCACATACTCTTTCTGTAAAGTAAATAAATCAACATTAATGCAATGGATGTGGTAATATGACCCTCTGCTCACCGTTCTCTTCCATAGGCTTCAACCGCTAAGGCAGAATATGAGATGGCGGCATCCTTCGGTGCACAGACCCCTGGTTGACCTTGCGACTATGGAGGACAGACACATTATCATTACCTGCAGACTTGATCGTGCCACAATCCAAGAACTGTGTGCCCAATTGGAGCCAGACCTGATGTCAGCTATCCGCCAGCCCACAGGAATCCCCCCTCTGGTGCAGGTCCTGTCAGTGCTCCATTTCCTGGCAAGTGGTTCCTTTCAAACAACAGTGGCCATGGCATCAAGGATGTCTCAGCCAATGTTCTCTAAAGTGTTGACCAGAGTGTTGTCTGCCTGCTGAAACACATGTGCAACTATATCATGTTCCCCCAGGTGGAGGATTAGGCCACAGTGAAGGCTGAATTTTATGCCCTGGGACATATCCCCAACATCATTGGTGCCATTAATGGTACACATGTGACAATTGCCCCCCCCTCCCAGAAAAATAAATAGGTTTACAGGAATAGAGAAAGCTATCACTCTCTGAATGTGCAGATGGTGTGTTTGGCGTACCAGTACATCTCCTATGTGAATGCCAAATATCCTGGCTCTGTGCATGACACCTTTTTCTTGAGGAATAGCAGCATCCCATATGTGATGAGCCAACTCCAGCGGCACTGGGTGTCGCTATTAGGTGAGCCAAAGGTCCCCACCCAGTATATGTTGGTGTCTGGGTATGGGGTTGTCCCTAAGGGTTAGTGTGTCTCTAACAGTTGTCCCTTGATATTTGCAGGTGACTCTGGTTACCCCAGCCTCTCATGGCTACTGGACCCAGTGAGGAATGCCAGGACAAGGGCAGAGGAACGTTACAGTGAGGCACATGGGCATACAAGGAGGATTATTGAAAGGATCTTCGGCCTCCTGAAGGCCAGGTTCCGGTGCCTCCATCTGACAGGTGGCTCCCTGTACTACTCACCCAAGAAGGTGTGCCAGATCATCGTTGCATGTTGCAAAACCTGGCCTTGAGATGCCAGTTGCCTATTCTGCAGGAGGATGAGCCTGGACATGGTCTTGTGGTAGCGTTGGAGCCTGTGGACAGCGATGAAGAGGAGGCAGAGGAAGAAGATGTGGACAACAGAACAAATATAATACAGCAGTACTTCCAGTGACACACAGGGAAGACACTGCAACTCCACTTTACATTTCAGTTATCTGTTGGACATTGTACAAGGCAGCCTCTTTCCCTATTTCTATGGCCATTGACTGTTCCCTTTGGAATCTCTATTTTCAGATCTCTGTGCCCCAATCTGGCTCCTGCTATGTGTACTGCTGCCCACCAAAGGTCATTCTAAAGTATATTTCACAGTAACTTTGTGTTGCAATGCTTTGATAATGGTATACTAATTCATTTGTGAATCATTAGACTGACTCCAGATTGGCATTTGTTCCAAGGGTGTTTATTTAGGTGCTCATAAGTATAGGGGTATGTGCACGGGGCTGGGGTGATGGTGGAGGAAAGTCCAGGGTAGTGTCCAGGCTCTTGGTATCACAGGTACATTGTCCAAGGGAGCATAGGAAGGGGAGCAATGGCAGTTCAAGGTGGACAGGGTAACAGAGTGGGACACAAGGGTGACAATCAGGAGAGTCCTATTTCCTAGCGGGGGTCTTTGCAATGTTCTCTGGCTCCTGCTGGATTGCAGGGACAGTTTGTGGGGTTGTTCTCCTTCTGCAGGGGGTGGGGTGCTGGTGGCCTGTTGTTCCGAGGGTGGGGCCTCCTGTCCACTAGCGCCGGCGGAGGTGGAAGGCTGTTCCTCAGTTTGGCTAGTGTCAGGCACCCGTTTTTGTGCCACTGCCTCCCTCATGGTCTTGCCCATGTCAGCCAGCACCCCTGCAATGGTGACCAGGATGGTGTATATTTTTGTTAGGTCATCCCTGATCCCCAGGTACTGTCCCTCCTGCAGCCACTGGGTCTAATGCAACTTGGGCAGTATCTGGCCCATCGTCTCCTGGGGATGATGGTACGCTCCCATGATGTTGGAGAGGGCCTCGTGGAGAGTGGGTTCCCTGGGCCTGTCCTCCCTGGTCACACAGCAGTCCTCCCAGCTTACCTGTTGTCCTGTGCCTCTGTCCCCTGAACCGTGTGCCCACTGCCACTGAACCCAGGTCCCTGATCATCCTGTGTTTGTGGAGTTGCCTGGGGTCCCTGTAGTGATGGACACACTGCTGATTGATGTGTCCTGGGGACAGTGCCATGGGCCCGCTGGGTGTGTGCTGTGCTGTGCTGGTGTTTTCTGAGGGGGGAGGGTCTGTGGTGGGTTGGGACTGTGGCATGGGAACCAACTGTCAGGAGGTTCCGGATGGGCTAGGATGGTCATCCTGATCCAGGCATGCAGAGCTGCTGTTGTCACTGTGGGCATCTTCAGGTGGGGGACTGGATGGGGCTGGCACCTCCTCTCCCGTGACGTGGAGTATGGGTCCTGTGGGAATGCAAATGCATTGTTAATGTGTCTGTGTGTGCCATTGTGTGCATGGGTGTGTTTTCCTGTATGATTGTGATTTCCCTGTCAGCTTGGCCTTGTGTGAGTGGTGATTTTGTGGGCTGGGTGAGTATCTCTACTGGGCATGCTGGGATGATGGATGTCCATGCAGGTCTGTGATGGGTGTCCGTGCATTGTTGTTGCATGCAGGGCTTGGTATTGGGATGGGTGGGTTGTGATGGTGGGGTATATGTGAGGTGATGGAGTGATGGGGTGAGGGAATGGGTATGAGTTTATCATTGCATGCAGGTAGGGTGGGGGGGGACAAAGTAGTTAATATTTCACTTCCAGTCCTCCTGCTACTCCTGCAAGGTCCTCAGGATGCATAATCGCCAAGGCTTGCTTCTCCCTTGTTGTTAGTTGTGGGAGAGGAGGTGGGGGTCCACCGCCAGTCCTCTGTACTGCTACCTTGTGTCTTGCAACCATGGAATGCTCTTTCCACCGTACGTCGCTCCACCTCTTCCCGATGTCATCCCTGGTTCTTGGGGGCTGTCCCACAGCATTGACCCTGTCCACGATCCTCCGCCATAGCTCCTTCTTCCTTGCAATGGACGTCTGCTGCACCTGTGATCTGAATAGCTGTGGCTCTACCCAAATGATTTCCTCCACCATGACCCTTAGCTTCTCCTCAGAAAACCTGGGATGTCTTTTGGGTGTCATGGATGTGGTGTGTGTGATATGTGTGAGGATGTTTGGGGTAATATGTGAGTGATGTGTGGGGTGATGTGTTGGGTGTGCATGAATGGTGTATGGGTGATTGCGTTCCGTGTTCTGTGGCTCCGATTGAGTGGATGCTCCTGACTTGTCTCATTCTGCCTGTTGTCTATTTTTTCACAGTAAGGGGTTGTGGGTAATGTGGGTGTGTGTTTTATATTGGATTGGGTGTGTGGTTGTGGTGTGTGTATGTGTGTCAGGTGTGTGTAGTTTGAATTGTCCAATGTGGTGTAGTTTTGTTAGTTTGTGTGTATTTTGAGCGCCATTGGTTTACCGTGATTGAAAGACCACCATGGGGATTCGTGGGTTTTGATACTTTGGGTGTATGCCTGTTGGCGTAACAGTGTGGGTTTCGCTATCACCAGTCAGTTTATCACTGACCTTTGGGCTGGTGGACTTGTGTAGGTGTCTGTACAGTGGCGGAATTCTCAGTGTGAGTCATAATACCCATGGTGGAATACCGTCACGGTCACAGTATGTTGGCGGCCATCAGCACAGCAGTAGGTGGGGTTGTAATGAGGGCCTTAATGTTCAAATAAAGAATGTTATAAAATGTTCACAAAATTTTGTAAACCTAAATACACAGCAGGAACTCCTCCCATGACTCAAGAACTTACTAATAAGCTGGAAAATCATTTCACATCCAAAGCAGAAATGTTGACCAGCACCAACACATTTCCAACAATTCCCTCCAAGGTTAACCTATCCAAGCCTCTGCGTTTCTTCATACAAATATTGCAAAGGTAACTTATGGATCTTGCCAAACCAAGCAGACCAGCTGTCTCCGCTTATGACCCTTGACAGCCACAAATCTTCAGGAATATTATTTTAAATACTTCTGCTGCCACACCAGTAAGACAAATCATCAATATTTATTTAACTACAAAAATCTTTCCAGAAGACTTATAAAAAGGCAAACAAGCCTGGCCTCCATGACCTAAACAACTACAGACTGATTACAAATGGACCTTTCCTAGGCAAACTGTTAAAAAGAGCAGCATTCTCCCAGATGTCACAATTCATTGAAGATTACTTCATATTTTATGCCTTTCAAACATAATTCCATCCAAGAAGAGGGAAAGAATCTGCTCTCATCACCTTCTTGAATGACTGCAAAACACAACAAACCAGAACAGCGCCACTTCACTGCTTCTTTTGGGCCTTTCATCTGCCTTCAACACAGTTGACCATGACACTCTAATACAAAGACACTACAGAGCTAGGACTGCTCTCGACTGGATCACTACCTACCTTCAAAAAAGGACAAATGTCATCCATATTACCCCTTTCTCAATTAAACCATACTTCACAAAAGCAGGCATCCCTTACAGATCTAGGCTCTATCATCTCACCCTTGCTTTTCAACATCTATTTGAAGTAATGAAGGCAATGATCAATTAGTTTCACCCATACCTACGCTGATGACACACAAATACTTATTAAACTGTAAAGGCATTGGAAACTCAAAAATGTTCAGTTGTCTCAGAGCCGTTGATCAGTGGATGAAATGGAGCCACCACAATTGAATGCTTTCAAACCTGAAATACTAACATGCACAAATGGAAAAATTATGAGCTGCACTGTGCATGGCCTGATGATCTAGGACCACCTCCTAAACTATCTAAGGAAGTAAGAAACCTTAGAATTACCAGGGGCTCCAAATTTTCAATGAATGCCCAAGTGGACAAGTTAGCATGATCAAGCTTCATTTCGAACAACACTCTTCAACACGTCTTCACCCACCTAGGGTTTCCACACAGGGTCCAAGCTACTATCTCTCTTGTACTGTATAAACCTGATTACTCCAATGGCCTCTAACACAGATCATCTTTATCTATTATGCAATGACCACAATAAAATCAGAACACTGCTGTCGGACTACTCCTACATTGAAAGCCACAAGCTCACATGTCCATTGCCTTGATAGTCCTAAATTGGTTACTGGTTGCCAAAAGATTCACCTCCAACCTGCTTTGTATCACCCTCAAAGTAATACATGAAACAGGACCACCTTTATCAGGAAGAAAATCACCAAATACATACAATAAAGGAACCTCTGCTCAAGATTGGCACCTTGTCTCAAAACCCAGCATAAATGACAAAATATGGGTAGTGCATTTTTCTCTGTTCAAGCAGCCAAGCTATGGAATAAATTACGCCCAAACCTAAAAGCCACTGATAACTGCCTTAACTTCATAAGACTACACACGGGTAGGCTCTTTCATACATGACCACCATACTCAAACATAAATTTACAGCATTTGATTATATAATGCATTTAGATATGTATCTGTGTAGGGATAGATAGATAAACATATATATTTCTACATTGTTTTATGCTTCACATGTATATGGGTCACTGCGTGGTCTTCATATATTTTATTTTATTTGATGCTTATGGGTCTCTGATTATGTTATTTATCTTTCACAATATGTAAGTATGATCATAACAATTGTATCTATAAGTGCTTCACTATTGAAACATTGAGGAAACATAAAAATAAAATAAATATGTAAAAAAGAAAAAAAATACAAAATACAAAACAAATTAGCTTTTACTTATAACACAAGCTGAAAGTCTGAATTTCTAGTTATCTATCTATACTTGCACATATGGACTTTTATGTGATTGATTTTTATATCTCCTTATTATTTTACTTATAAATATATTCTCTTTCTATATAGTTATGTATCTATATATTTATTACTTTTCTTGTATCATAAAAAGAATGAAAGAGAAAAAACTCCCTCCAATGCACTACCTTACATCTCATCCTATACCTCTTTCAATATATCCTCTACCTCTACTCTCTGATTCATCCCAAACCTCATTCTGCTACAATGATCTCTTTCTTGACTCTTCCCTCCTTTATCCTTCCTTGACTTACCCAAACCTCATTTTACAACTATAATCTTCCATATAACCGTTTCTAGACTCTCCCATCCTCTATCCCTCCTTTACTCACCCCTTATACTACAATGATCTACAAAATAACACTTCCTTGACTCTTCCTTCCCATATCCCTCCTTTGGCGCACCTGGAACCTCATATTACTGCTATAATATCCCTAATAACCCCTTCTAAATTCTTTCCTCCTCTATCCCTCCTTTAACTCATCCCACGCCTTATCTAACTAATATGAACTCCAAGTAACACTATCTAGACCAGTGGTTCCCAACCTTTTGACTAGTGAGGACCCTCACTGAATCATTACTGGAAGCTGGGGACCCATTAGAAATATGTATGATTTAAATTTCGAACATTAAAACAAGAATTTGAAAAAATACACAAACAAGTACACTCCAAACAAATACTCGAATTATAGTTATAATTATTTTATATTGAAAATGTATGCAGAACTCAAAATATTTTAATAGAAAGTTTGGTGCTGCATCACGGCGACTAAATTTTCACTGTTTGGTTTTATTTAGAGAAGCTGAATCCTCAGTTTAGGTTCTATGTTTAACAATTTATTTCTGTTTTAGGTACATAAGATCTGAGAATGCTTTTTCCCAAATGTATGTGATGGGAAAAAGAAGTAAAACCATAAGGACCTCTCTTCTTGCCATAATTTCTCTTTCACGTGTAACTCATTTGTTTTATAGCACCTTGATACCAGTGTAGGGTGTTGGAACACAGGGACTACAAGGTGTAGGATTTACATGCCATCCACACTGGTAGGCATTTTCTAAAAGTGCTGGTCATTGAGAAGCAAAAACTCAGGATTCAGAACATAACACAGTTTTAGCACTGACTTTAATAATAAGAATGTATTTAAAAAAAACTTTTGTGGCAGCATAAGGAAAATGAAAGACTGGAAAAACCATAACTTTCTAATTTGTGCTATGCAGTTTGCATGCAGCTCTTTGAAGACAGTTTATAGCTCACTATGCTAGATTTCGATTGTAACTTATGAACTGCTCAGCAACAAAAGAATCTCTGTAACAAAAACAGTAACCCACTATGCTATGTACATAATATACTGTCCTTTGCATAATATACCTTCTTTGCGGCAGGCATAATAACCATCCGCGCTCCCTTAGATAAGTCAAACCTGCCACTTGACAAAACTCCCAGTTCTCTCCAGCAAGTGCATTAATCACCAGTTTTATCTTGACACTTTTATTTTTGCCAAACACTGCTGATGTACAATAAACTTTTCAGTGCTTTCAAAACTGCTGCACAAAGGAAGTAAAAAATATAGAACTTTTCTGTTAGAGGCCCCAACTGGAGAGTTGCCTTCCTGCCGGCCGACGCATGTGGACTAAATGGAAATCTGTCATGGACCACTAGGGGGGTGCAGGCCACAGGTTAGGAACCGCTGATCAAGATTCTTCCCTCCTCTATCCCTTCTTTATCCTATTCAATCAAACTAACATACTCACATGTCCAGTGCTCAAATCAACAACTTATATTTCCCTACACTAATCTACCACTAATCCTTCACTTATGGAGTAGCATGCTACTTGCCAAAAAGCACTTCTATGCCTTGCCGGGGGAAGTAAGAACTATATAACTACAATTACAATTACTTGTGCCATTACATTGCTTAAGTATTTGGAGCTGTTTTTCTCTTTAATTGAAGCACTCCATCAGAATGCATTCATTTGCAGGCTGCCTCAACATATGCTTCTACCCAGCTCTCACCCTCTCACCCCTGTATGTGTTGCTGCTTGCCCCTCCAACCCACCCATCCCTTTTTGTATCTTTACTTGCCCCTTTCGAGATTTATCTATGTGCTGTTGTTTGCCCCTTCCCAACTTGCCATCCGACTCTGTGCTGTTGCTAGCCCCCTCCAATCCCGTTCCAGGTTGTTGCTTACTTCCTCTCACCCTGCTGTACCATTCAATGTTGCTGCGTCATCATACCATCCTGCTCCGTTCTATGGCTTTCCCCCTCTCTCCTTGTCCCACATTTGTGCCTTCCCCTAGCCACCCTCCCACCCCATCTGTTATTGCTTGCCTCCTCCCACTCAGCCAGAAAAACAACAAGCATTGTCAAATCAATAGGTTGCAACTATGCAACCTATTGGCTTTGTCAATTTGTATTACCATGTTGCACAGCAGGATGGCTGAAAGTTTTCCATAATACGGCCATTACTGACTGCATAATGGCACTTTTTTTTATTGCTGGCAGGAGGATGGTGTGGGCGGTTGTCAGACTCACTGTGAGATGCCTTCCGCCCTCCTACAGCAACTTTAAAAAATGACTCTGACGTGAACAGTACTGGCTTCATCATATGTATTTAAGTCTAAACTTTCACTCATGATGCTCAACAGCTGCACCTCTGTGCAACATGACTAAACATTAAGAAAACCAATAGCGTTTATAGGCATGAGCTATTGGCTTTGCCAATGATTTTATATAAGAAAAATAGGAATATCCTAGAACTCTTCCTAACCAAATGCTTTTTCTGCCATTAACAAATCTCAGCACTTTGAGGGCTATGAGCATGCATTCTGATAGAGAAAAGGAGGAGGAGGGGGTGGAAAGTGAATAATTGTGTCTGGAAAGTTAACTCTTGTAGTGTTTCCTGGTGATGACGGGCAGGAAAACAAATCCTTGACACAGTCCTTCCTATTTAGGGTAAATGGTGTAAAGTTGTTCCTCTGACGGTCCCTACTTCGTTGGGTCCCTGGATGATGTACTGTGTTGACTAAGCTAATGAGGGCTCTGCTGACAGACTACTTTTGTTCTGCCTGACTCTAAATGAGGCATTTGGACCATCACTTTGGCAGACAAGGAAACCCATCACATTTGAGAAGGAGTACCATGTCTGTCATACTTCAAAGCAGGTCCTCTGTGTTAATTGTGCATTTCTAGACAAGTGAATCAATGGTGGAGACCGTCTTTGATTCTTAGTAGGTAGAACTGTGTGGGACTCAAGAGGAGTTTGGATAAAGAAAGAATGATGGGAATTAGGTATTTGAAATCTTTGATTTTTGTAGCGAAAAGGACACTTGGTTAGCTCTTGCATGAAAGCATATTTCTGAAACAGGATTTTTTTTTTGCATTTTTTTTTCATCTTTTGTAAAGAAAAAATGTTGCACAGCCAAGTACCTTTTCTCAATGTTTGTTATATTTACAATACTCATAAATTTTACTATGTGACCTAGAGTTCTTTGTTTCCCATGCCTCCTTGCTTACCATTGTTGTTTGACCATGTGGCTGGTGGCCATATTGTGCATCCAGCCAGTGTGCTTTTGCCATAGGCTTGCATGTGTTCTTTGTTCCCCATGCCTCCCTCCTGTCTATTGTTGTTTGAACATGTGGTTGGGTGCCATTTTGTGCATCATGCGCTACGGGGAGGAGTGCGGAATTCCCAAATTCTGCAATCTGGTGTGAAGTGGAGGTTTTTTCATTCATATGTGCAAGATCCATTTTAGCATTTGCTCACAAGCACCACAATATTCTCAGGCTGATAGCGAGTGTACATTAGAATTCGCATCCCCTCACCAGGCTTCCGCTACGACGGTGCCAATACAGTGCCAACCGTCTGTGTGAACGCACCTCAAGTAGGTTTTTTCTAATAGAGAAGCAGCTAAATCTACTCAAAAAGATTTAATCAAGTGGATTTTCTTCTCCAACAGTTTGTTCAAGTTGTTTTTTAGTGCGAGAAGCCTTTTTATTTTACTTTTTTTCCCAACAGGAAGCAGTGACACAGAAACTCCTATTTCCTGTTCCTGTCCAGTAGGCTCCTCCCAGTGCTTTGTCCATCTCCTTGTTCTTTTCACTTGCATTTCGAGGTGGAATGATCACTCTCTTTGTCTGCTGGACATATACCTTTGGATTTGAGGACTTTGTTTTTGTGATATCACACAAGTAAGTTCAGAACCTGTTGTATAAGGGTATTGTTTATTTGATAGGGCATGCACCAGTATTTCTTTGTACTTTTATATGATTTTTATATTTCATTGTGGTTGGTGGCCTGGAGTTTAAATAGTGATTTTTCATTTCATATTTCATCTTTTGTAAAGAAAAAATGTTCCACAGTTCAGTACCCTTTCTCTCTGATTGTTACATTTACAATATTCATCGGTTTTACTATGTGGTCTATACTTCCAATGGGCCAGTAGGCCCAGTGCTAATAGTGCATGAAGCAAATGTTTTTGTGGTTTATGTTTTTAAAACTTTATTTAGAACAGGGATAGCACTGGATTAAATTAAAAATGATATCTATTTTCTGCATTCATTTTTTTTTCTGCAAAATGTGTATATGTGGGGACATATTTGATGTCATAGAAGGATGTGTGTTTTTGTAAAATTTTTATAGCTCTGTTAATTTTCATATTTTGCATCGCTGAATTAATGGTAGTATCTTTTTCAGTGCGACTATGCCTCCTTTTTCTGGCCAGTGTGTGTATTTGTCATCAGCTACCATGTGCCTTAGTTCTCCATGCCATGTGTCCAGAGGCCATTTTGTGTAGTCTGTGTCCATAGGCCTGAATGTGTTCTTTGTTCCCCATGCCTCCTTGCTTGCTATTGTTTGACCATGTGGCCGACGGCCATTTTGTGCATCCAACCTGTGTGCTTTTGCCTTAGACTTGCATGGGAACTTTGTTCCCCATGCCTCCTTGCTCATTGTTGTTGTTTGACCAAATGGCTGACAACCAGTTGGAGCATCCACTCAGTGAGCTTTTGCCATAGGCTTGCATGTGTACTTTGTTCCCTGTGCCACCTTTCCCATTGCTGCTGTTTGACCATGTGCCTGGTGGCCTTTTTGTGCATTCAACAATGTGTGCCTTTACAATAGCACTGCATTAATGGATGTTATATCAGTTTAATAATATGCTTGAGGATCATTGTACTATATGGATATTATGAATAAAATGAACAGGGCTTAAATAATATTACATACATTTTTTGCAATTTTCATTTTGTGCCTCCTTGCCTCATAACATGTTTCTTCTCATCCTCCCATACAAACATCAGAAATAATTAAAAAAATATATTTTTACTTTATGTTTTAACATTTTTATTTTTATGTTTTTTTAAGTTTTATTTTATTTTATTATTTTTTATTTTGTTTGTTTTAAATTATTATTTTAGATTGTTTATTTTTTTAGATTGATTTTTTGTTGTTTTTTTTTCACCATGGGCATACAGGCGAGCAACCGCATTCAGTTTTTTAGGAACAATTCCATTTCTTCCTGGACATCCTGACTGCTGTGCAGTGCTGACACATCAACATCTTTCATTTTTGAATGATTATTTATTCGATTTTCCTCAGTGCCACATTGCCTGCCATTGGTGCACACTAGCCTTCATTTTTTTAAAAAGATAATTATACTTACCCATGCACTTCTCTGACTGCCAGAGGTGTCTTCTTTAGCAATGAATAAATGAATATTTAGTGAGGGTTCTGAGCCAATTTTATTCTCTATTGATTTCTCCTCTCTCCCTTCGGACCCACAATTGGGTTCTGTGGCATCATCGATAAAAAGATCTCCGTCAAAGAGCCCCCCTTTGGGGTGAGCCCATCAGACATTGCAGCACCGGTCTGACGAGGAGCCGTCTGATGATGAAGCATGACACCCAATAGGGTGTGTGAGGACTCTTGCTCCTATTAATTAGGACTCCCTAGTATTCTTTTTTTTCTTTATCTTTCTTGGAACAGTGTACTGTATTATATAAAACTATGCAGCACCACTTTTCTTGCACCAATTGCCCCGTATCTAAGGAAAAGATAAGTTAAGGGAACTAGTATAAAAAAATTGTTAATGCTACTTCGGAGGTTTGCAGGATTAGCGTCAAATCCTGTCCTGTCTAAAATCTGTCCAGTAATTCAGGAGATATTAAAGGGATAGCTTTAATTTTGCGACAGTTGGCACGTACGCGCGAATGCACACAGCAAGAGAGATGCTGTGACTTACTGGAAGTGACCTGACTAGAAAGTTGCAGCCGCCATCTTAGGGAACAGGTTACAATTCCCGGGGCTGTAATTTGAGATGGAAAGTGGTATAAGGGGGCAAGGCGGAATTACCCAGACCCCAGAGCTGTTATTTAGCACACTATGGTGGTCCAAATATGATCTTAAACATTTTTATGTCAAGTAAAGCAATATTCGCCAATAATTTGTGATGTTCAGCATGGCCCCCTGTGTAATGTTGCAACGCCTTCACAAATATCAGCAACAACATCCCATTTATTCAAATGCTTTTTCATTCCCTTTTGCAGCCACTCACAGATTCATTCATAAGCTAATGCACCCACTCACAGACCCACTCAGACCCTTATGCACCCTCTCACAGACCCACTTAGACACTAATGCACCCACTCACAGACCCACTCATACCTTTATGCACTCACTCACAGACTACTCAGACCCTTATGCACCCACTCACAGACACTGAAACAGCCACTCACAGACTCTTTCAGACCCTCATGCACCCTGTCACAGACTTACCCACTCACAGATGCACTCACACTCTAATGCAGCTATTCAAAGACCTAGGCTGAGCGTGGGGCACCCATATAACAACCTGCTCATGCCATCATACACTCGTTTCCAGTCACACATTCATGCATCCATTCACAGACCCAGGCACACCCTGATGCACCCATTCACAGATCCACTCACACTCTGATTCACTCATTCTCAGACCTAGGTCATGCCTGATGCACCCATATACAGACCCATTGATGCCATCGTACACCTATTCAGTTTGAATTAAAGTAATATTTGGTGGTGTATCTCATTGGAACCTGTATATATATACATATATATATATATATATATATATTTAGAAGAATCTAGAATGGGTTGGTGTGCATTGAAAGCTTGCATTTGTTTTTTGTTTTTGCGATATAGTCATGATTATTGCAATGTTGTTGTGACTATGCTGAAATTAAAAAAAAATTACAAAAATGTGAACAATAATTTTAGGCAATAGGGTGTCCTTAAGAAGAGCCTTTGTGTTCATTGTTAGAGTAAGATAGTTACATGTAAGACTGGATGTAAAGTTTTAGGGTTCAAAGAAAAAATCTGTTGCCTTCACTTGTAAAGTGCACACCATCACCGCTACATATACCAGCCTTCTTAAAGCGTATGTTGTTGTTGCATACACAGCCCATGTTATGGTTCCTGAGAAATGCAGAAACAATTTTAGTAACATGTTACCCGGCTTTGTCAATCTGTGGGCACACTGGGGTAGACCAGTTGAATTTCTTTCATTCGCATATGTTGGAGTACACCAAGACAGTTCGAGGGAAAAGTCTCATTCTTGTGCAAACGTATGTTTCATTAAGATTTCCACTCCTACTCCAGTAAATGTGCCCAGGTCATTACTACCACAGTGTACAATCATGAGGTCAGGGGGTTAGTAATCTCTAATGCTTCTAACCAAAGGCAGCAATTGGTGGCACTTTAAGCCTCTCTGGCCAATCCACTTAATGTCCACATTAGGCAAACCCAAGTCCCTGTCAATTCCACTCTTACTAGCATACCCACTACCCCAAAAAACATAGCTATGACCAACAATCCATACTCTAACCTTTCTGATGTGAAGCAGTTGAACCAGACAGGAGAAGGCTGGAGCTGAATGAGGTGGTGTTGAAAATGACATGCAGTCATAATGGAGATGTGCTGCTAAATTTAAGAAATACATCCTTTTAATTGGGTATTGTGAGTATGTAGGTGACTGAAGTTAGGTAGTATTTTGAAAGGATTAACAAGTAGATTTTTCATTGGCTCTGGAAAAAATAGAATTTCTAATGGAGACTTAGATATGGTTTTGTTTCTGTACGGTAAACCACACCTGCTACAGGTGAACTTGTAAAATATATGCCCCTTGTAGAATGTTCTGTGAACTTGTGATCTACTGATTATAGTCAGTTTCTATGGAGGCTGTGTTAAGAGTATATTGAGGAAAGGGTGTTAAATAGAGAGTACTTTGTTTCCAAATCTTAAAAGAGTTCGTACTCATTAATGAATTAAAAGTGTTTGCTTTTCTGGGGAGGAAATGCTGGTAAAGTATTTTATGCTGTTGAACTCACAAAACTATGAAGCTACATGTGGTTTTGCACACCCATTTTTTCACAATTTCATTGCGATCATTGGGATTATGTCGCTATCAGGAAACAAAGTGTACTATAGTGAGTTCTTCAGAAAAGTGCATGAGAGGGTTAACATAAAATCACCATTCAGAAGTGTTGCTGCATAACTAAAAAATGAAAGGTATGCCTTTATTTGCTCCTATCTGCATTATCACACAGTGCAAAGTTGAAAAAGATGCCTTTTATGATTGCAATGTGTAAGAGTGCTCATCAGTTCTCATGCCTAGTTTGGACAATTTCTGTGAGTATTGACTATATCTGACAAGAGCAAAAAATATATATTTTACCCATGTACTCAATTTTCAGGTATGTCAATAAGTTTTAATTATGTGAAAAGATAATTGATTACAAATGCATATATCTCCTTGAGGTTGTTGACAGAGAGTATGAAACATATAGGAAAATATTGAAAGAAGCTGAGAACATCTATGCATGGTAGTGTGAGTGCTTCTATATATTTATTAATAGGTGACTAAGATACAACTTCTCTGAGGTGCAGAGTAAGTGTCTGAGAAGGTAGCTCATAATCTGTTCCGCAGAGCTGCATACAATACTTGTGCTGCTTTTCTCCATGGTCTAATTGCAAGGAATACGTGTGCATAGTAAGTGTTAAAATTATACTTAACAATGTATTAGAAGATGTGAAAGTTGTACTTGTGGATACATCATGTGCTGCTCACAAATAATATTATGTTGCTTGGAATTCTGAGACTTGTAGTCTTATTTATTATTTTTACAGGAGTTGTATGAGAGTCCGTATTGAAAGGGAAGAACGTGCACTTTAGAGGTAAATGATGGATACTGTTGTATTCTCTAATACACGCACTGAAGTATTTATTGAGCTACTTATGTACACATTTACAGAGCCATACATGTAGTAAAACAGACATTCACATAGCAGCAGATGTACTAAAATAACTCAAGCCACTACTATAGGTAGGCACATACACTCACTTATATAGAGAGGGAAATACTGACAAAATCTTCTCATGTATTCAGACAAATACCAGTTTAATCACGGGGGAGGCCTAGTAGTGGAGGGCCTGTGTGGGCTCTCTCACTACCTAAGTAAAGCTGGGCTGTAAAACCCTTTGTGAGGATGAAAACTCACATTTTAGAATAAAAAGCTAACCACTGTGATATGCTATTGGTATGCCATCAAGCATGGTGCATTGTGCTTTAGTGATTACCAAATGTACTTTTCAGTTTCTCAAACTTACACATGCTCTTCCAGACCTCTAAGACAAGCATTACATAGAGTATATCACTCAAGAAGGTATTGACATTTATCTTTCCAAAGCATGGATCCTGTGTCTGAGCCAGTAAACAACTAACAGAGAGATTATTACATTCACTCAGCTACTCAGAAAGTACTTACATATGCAACACTATCTAATGCAATTTCAGATACACTGGCATAGCGCTATATTCACTAGCAGAGGCACTAAGGTATTTGTTTAGGCACCTATGTAAAAATGTACAGAGCTCTATAGGTACTAAAACAGGCACTAACACAGCAGCAGTTGCACTAAAACATCTTATTGCGGTACTACAGATGGACACATGCATTCACTTAGATATATGGGTAGGTACTGACACAATCTTGTCATGTATGCAACCAAATAGTGTCTTAATCATACATGAGGTCTAGAAGTGCAGAGCGTGTGTGTGCTCTCTCAGTGCCTGACTAAAGTTGGCCTGTAAAACTCATTTGTCAGGTCTCAAACTCACATTTTAGACTAAATAACTTACCTCTGTGATATGCTATAGGTATGCCATCAAACATGGTGTGCTGTGCTTAAGTGTTTAAACAATGTAATTTTCAGCTTTAGATTCTTGCTTATGCATGTGCAGACCTTCAAGCAAAACACTACGTAGAGTATACCATTCACCTAGGAAGTGACATTCATCTTTCTTAAGCTTGGACCCTGTGTGTCAGCCAGTGACAGAACGACAGAAGAATTCTGCATTCACTGAGATACTCAGAAAGTACTTATAAATGCAGCAGTGTAAAAGTTAATTGCACACACACTCACATAGTGCTGTATTCCCTACGAGAGGCATTAAGATAGTTGTTCAGACAATTTTGTACACATTTACAGAGCTATACTGGTACTAAAACAGGCACTGACATACCGGCAGATGTACTAAAATATCTCAAGGCACTACTAGAGGTGGACACCTACATGCACTCAAATATATAGGCAAACAGTGACACAATCTTGTGATATGTGTAGAGAAATACTGCTTTAATCATGCATTAGGCCTAGTAGTGTAGAGCCTGTGTGTGCTGTCTAATTACCTAACTAAAGTTGACCTGTAAATACCCTTTGTCAGATCAAAAACTCATGTTTTTGTAGAAGTAACAACCAAAACTGATATGCTGTAGGTATGACATCAACCATGGTGCATTGTGCTTAAGTCATTAAGAAATGTACTTTTCAGTTTTAGACACTTAAGGGCAGATTTATGAAAAGTGGGGTTGCACCTTCTTGCACCCCTTAGCGCCCCCCCTAATGCCACCATGTGTGTGCCATATTTAATATATGGCGTACCATGGCGGTAGTTTGGGAACTAGCATCATAATTTTTGGCGCTAGTTCGGCACTTTGCAGGATTAGCGTAAAAAATGTTGATGCTAATCCTGCTAAGCACCCAGAGGACCACTGAAAACAATGGGAACCTCTTTTTAATGCCTGCTCTGAGCAGGCATTAATAATCCCATATTTACAAAGTGGCTCAATGCTTGCATTACGCCACTTTGTAAATATAGCACTGCGTATTAGGGCATCTAACGCTACATTAGCATTAAAAATGATGCTAAGGTGTTGTTAGGATGGCGCTAGGCCCTCTTAAATCGGTGCCTTAATCTTACAGTTCCAGAGCTGTAGGCTAAGCACTGCACAGAGTGTACCACTCACCAAGGAACTGACATTTATCTTTCCAAAGCATGGATCCTGTGTCTGAGCTAGACAGAGACTGACACAGCGACTTCTACATTCACTCACGTACTGAGAAAGTATTTATATATGCAGCACTATCAAAGGCAATTGCAGACACACTCACATACCCGTGTAGTTCCTAACAGAAGCACTAAGGTATTTGATCAGCCCTTATGTACATATTTACAGAGTGATACAGGCACTACAAAAAGGCACTCACATGCAGGTAGATGTACTGAAACATCTCAAGGTGCTACTCCATGTAAACATCTACATTCTTTGGGATATATAGGCCAGTACTGCCACAATCTTGTCATGTATTTAGACAAATACTGCTTTAATGATGGGTGCGGCATAGTGGTAGAGAGCCTGTGTGTGCTTTCTAACTGTCTAACTAAAATTGACTTGTAAAACCCTTTTTTCAGGTCTCAAACTCATGTTTTAGAAGAAATAACTCACCTCAGTGATAAGCTATAGGTGTGACATCAACCATGGTGCATTGTGCTCAAGTGATTAAGAAGTATACATTTCAGTTTTTAGAAACATACTTACGCACTACGCCAAGCACTACATACACTATACCACTCACCAAGGAACTGACATTTGTGTTTCCAAAGCATGAATCCTGCGTCTCAGCCAATAACAGAGTGACAGAGAGACTTCTAATTTTACTCAAATATTGTGAAAGTAGTTACATATGCAGTAGTGTCAGATCCAAATGCAGGCACACTCACATACCCCACATACTCCTGAATTCCCTAACAGAGGCACTAAGGTATTTAATCAGCCAATTATGTACACATTTACAGAGTCATATATGTTCTGAAACACACACTCATATGCAGGGAGATGTACTGAAACATCTGCAGCCACTACTGGAGGTGGAGACATACATTCACTGAGTTATTTAGTCAAGTACTGACACACTCCTGTAATGTAGTTAGAAAAATACTGGTTTAATCATAGGTGAGGCCTTGTAGTTGAGAGCCTTAGTAAAGTTGAACTGTAAAACCCATTTGTCAGGTCTCAAACTCACATTTTAGTACAAATAACTTGCAATGTACTTTTTAGGTTTTAGAGACGTAGTCATGCACTTGCACACCTCTAAGGCAAGGACTACATATAGGCCCTCATTATGATATTGCTATGGCGACAGCCGCAAAAAGACCATTGCATCGGCTGCCAGCCGTCCGCCATATCATGACCACAGCTGGATTTCCGACAGAAGGATAGCGGAAATCTGGCTGTGGCCATGCCGGCGGATGGCGGTAAGGTGGCACTGCTGCCAGCCAGCAACGCCACATCTTCTAGACTGCCGTCAGCGATATTATGAGAAATAATACAGCCTGGCGGTGTTCTGCTGGTGGACGCTGCTGCTGGAGTTAGCTTTGCGTCGGATTTGCGTAAAAAAAAACGACGCAATTCCGGCGCAAACAGAGTATAAATATGCCCCAGAGTATCTTGCAGAAGTTGATCCAGAGAATAGAAACATTCTGAAGACTAGCATGCAGGATACATACTAACCAAGAAGAAGTCCCCATCTTGAAAATATGTAACACACAACAAAGGAAACCTAATTAATCTCAGGAAGCTGAGTTGCCAAACTCCAGACAGAAAATGATTTTTCTATAATTGGCCCTTTTACAACTCTTCAAATCATGGAAAAATCAATCAGAACTACTTGGACACTATGATTGCCATGAGGACTCAATCAGTGCTGTAAAAGATACTATTCAATGTTTTGTGTTTTCAACATACTTGCAGATGTTGAAAGTTGAGACTGAATAAGAAGGAACTATTGCAGCTGAAATAGGTAGGCAGAGTTCACAGAGCAGTCAAAGTTCAGCACCAGCAAGTCATGATCCTCTTAGGGAACCAATAATTTAAAATGAAGCAACCATAACAATGAACAGAGTGAAGATTGCAATGCAGCAAGAGAGAGAAAACTGTGAGTTTAGAACTGTTTGCCTAGCAACTAAATAATGAAGAGAAAGACATTTTCAATGAGTTAAAAGAAAACTTTAACATGGATTTTGTCACTATAAAAAAAATTGTGACTGTTAAAACCAATATTACTGTATATCAGTAGCAAAGCTGGTACTGGAAAAAGTTTCTTAACTAAAGTTCTCACCAGTTATCTACATAAGACTACTGATGCAAATTTGTCATGTGTTGTGACTGCACCAACAGGATTAGCTGCTCATAACATTAAAGGAATTATTCTGCATTTTATTTTAATGCTACTAGTTGAACATCACAATAAACTTCAGTATCAGAAGTTATCCGGTGAAGCTTGCAATAAAGTATCGAAAGTATTAAAAAAGATGACTCTTCTCATCATTGATGAAGTAAGCATGTATTCAAACATAATGCTTGCTGTTGGAAAGTGGATTACTGGTAAGGGCAGGTTGATACCTACACTTAGCAATAGGCCATAAACCCCCTCTAGGCCCAGTCAAGGTCTCAATAAATTAATCCTGGGTCAACCCTTGGTAGCTTGGCCACAAGCAGTTAGCCTTAGGCTTAACTTAGGAGACAGATGTGTAAAGCATTTAGGTCCATATTTATACTTTTTTAGTGCTGCATTTGCGCCACTTTTTGATGAAAAAATGGCACAAACTCAAAAAAGACTCAAATTCGTTGCTAAAAAAGTATAAATATGGGCCTTAATATTAACAAAACAGTAAATAAGTAAAACACAAAACATAATAAAAGTCCCACACCAATTTTTAATAACATACTATATGTTTATCTTTAAAATAACACCAAAATTACAAAAACCCAAAGTAGGGAGCCAGAGATATGAATTTTTAAATATTGAATGCTTTTTAGCACCTAGAAATAAAAAGCACCACTTGGGACATCTGGTCGCACTCGACCAGGGCAAAGTCAAAACTTCACGCTACACTGAGAGGGAGGCCTCAGTTAAAGTTTTACCTTTACACTTAGAAAAAGTATTGAAGATTTCTCATCGACTGGGAGGAAGTCAAAAGTTGAGGCCGACCTAGCTCGAGCCATCTTTGGATACACTGTGCAGGGGGACACTGTAGAAACTTCTAGGTTCGAACTTAGAAACTTTTTCGGGAAGAAATCCTCCGACCAGGAGAAAGTCAAAAGTTGAGGCCGACCAAAATGGAGCACTCCTCGGATATACTGCGTGGTAGGCCTTGGTCAAACCTTTACCTTCAGACTTAGGAACTTTTCTGGAGCTTTTCTTCCCTGACTTTAGATGACCCTCCTCAGATTTTTAAGAAACACCATTGGATTGCTTTTCAGCGAGCCCCTGATCAATTCCTGGAAGTCTGGGGCTCCGGGGCTGTTCAGAGGGAAGAACTTGCAAGTCAGGCCGAGTCTCGGTCAACATTGGCTGGCTCGACTCTCGCCATTGGTCCGTCAACTTATGAAACTTTTTTCCAAGTTGCTCCAAACCTCCAAATGTCTGGAGTACATTTAAGGTCCTTCAAGTGTCCACAACTCACCCCAAGGTTCCAGAAGCTCTGAGTTGCTCCTTGGGGGTTAAGACTTCAACTCTCAGAATTAACCTGGTTCAAATTCTTAAATGGCCACTGGTCAGCTGGGCTATTTTTGCAGGATTTGATGCAGGGGACTCTTGTTAGCTCCATTCTACTTGCTGCTTGCAGGGAGTCCCTTCTTGGATTCATAGAAGTAAGGCAAAGTATTTTTCTTGATGAAGCCCAAGTGTGCAGATGGTGCAGTTCTTCTGAGTGCATGGTTGAGGTGCAGGTCAGGGGCCCAGCAGGGCAGTCCTTCTTCTTCTTGTCTTTTTCCAGTAGGGATCTGAAGTGTGGGGCAGCTCTGCCATATTTATCCTTGTTCCTGGGGTGGCAAGCAGGGGGATGTTCCTGTCCAATCACATGCAGGCTACCACCCTCTTGAGTGACCACTACCCTGGAAGTGTAGCAAAAATCTATCCCAGGGAGCAACATTCCTCCAAAATCCAAGATGGCAAAAATTCAATCATAGAGGTTAGATCTGGCTGAGTCCACCCACTGGTGTGGCTAAGTTTCCCTTAATACAGCCCTTTAAAGCCCTCTCTTAATCTAATGTGGGACACCTGGCTGTCTGGGACTGTAGGAAATGGGGGAGGTCTAGTTTGACTGCTCTCCCTCATCGTGTTCTACCACCTGCTGAGCCAGACCCCCTCCCACCAGATGTTTCCTTTGTCTTTGTTTCAGCCCAGGTCACTTCAAACCTCATCAAGGGCTGACCAATCAAAGAAGGGAACTGCAGGGTTGAAGTTGGTAACTTCTAGCAATAGTTCTAAAACTCTATCTCTGCCCTAGTTGCATTAAATTGAACTGTGAGAAGTTGTTGGATTTATTATAACTTTTGATTTGATACCAAACTTACAATACTTAGCTCCTTCCTGTGGAAGATAAGACTTTATTATTTTAAAATAAAGTCTCTCAATGTTAGCCTATGGAGCCCATTTACTACAGTATGAAAAACTGAATGTGGCAATTGTTCCCTCACTAAGGCCTATAAAACAACTTTTAGAAAGTCCCTGCTTATGGTTACACTGCACCCAACCCTGGGGACACTTAGGGCATACATTAGGTGTGACTTATAAGGTAGCCTAGGACTTTTGAAGTATTGTTAATAACAAAGTCAATTTTAGAGTTACATTTCACTTAAAAGCAGCCTGCCAGCAGGCCTGCTTTCAAAATGACACTGGGCACCATAGCAGTGCCACTATGGGTGTACTAGCTATGCTGGGGTCCCTAAACCTACATGCCCTACCATATACTAGGGACATACAGGCAGGTAGGTGCAGCCAATTATAATTAGACTAATTTGCATATACTATTTTAATAAGAGCACAGGTCCTGGGACTGTTTAGCAGAGCCCAGGGCACCATCAGTCTTAAAACAAAAGTATGAGTGAAAAATGGGAGCAAACAGTGAGGGGGCTTCTGCAATAAGACCGGTTTTGCCACACTTGCTTTCATACACTTAAGGATACAGCACATTTTAAGAACAAACTACAGCATATTATTTGGATGAAAACATCTAATTGTCTTTGGTGACCTACTGCAAATTACTCATGTAAAAGAAGAACCAATTTTCAAAACTGTTCTGCATATTGAAACAAGGAATTCCCTAGGAAGTATTGGCAACATAAACATCTGGTTAAACTTTGAGTGCAAAGAATTAGTTAAAAATCTGCAACATGCATTAGATATAGAATATGGACACATACTGAAGGATATTATAGTAGGAGTACTTACAAAACAAGGAAAACATGCTTTGGAAAGTCACCTAATCAAGACTCTCCTCTCATCCACAATAACTACAGCAGATCTAAAGCTTAATTTCATCAAACGACAATAATCTATAGATTGTTTATTATCAATCCTTCAAGAGTGCTCAAACCTTAATGAAATGTTACTTCAACTTGAGAAACAAGAAACTTTAGAATAAGCAGCTATTGATAAAGTGGAACTGTTGGAAAATGGGTCATTGGTAGGGCAGGTAGGTACCTACACCTAGCAACAAGCCACTAACCTCCACATAGGTACAGTTAGGTCTCAGTAAATTAATCCCAGCTCTACCCTTGGTAGCTTGGCATCGAGCGTCAAGGCTTATCTTAGGAGACAAAGTGTAAAGCATTCAAATATCACAAAACAGTAATTAAATAAAACACAGGAAACAGTTTAAAAATCCAAAACCAATTTATAAAAATAGCTTATATTTTTATCTTTACAATGACACAAAAACGATTAAAATCGGTTCAGGGGAACCGGAGATATGAATTTTTAAAGTATTATTATTTTCTAGCGCTTAGAAACAAAAAGCGCCAATCGGGTCATCTGGTTGCACCAGGACTGGGGCAAAGTCAAACTTTCAGGCCGACCGCGATGGAGCCCTGCTCGGCTACAAGTCGCGGGAGGCCTCGGTTAAAAAGTTACCTTCTGACTTAGTCTTTATTTTGAAGTTTTTCTTCACCGGGACGAACCTGCCAGTTGAATCCGACCTCCTGGAGCCCTTGTCCGGATACGCGAAGTCGGTTTCCTCTGTGGTGATTTTTACCTTCGGACTTAGTCGTTTTTTCGAGATGAAAATCCTTCGACCGGGGTAAACCTGGATCTTGATCCGACATCCATGGAGCCCTTCTCGGATACGATGGCTGGGAGGTCCCGGTCAACTTTTTACGTTCGGACTTAGTCTCTTTTTTGGATGTTTTTCTTTACCGGGACGAACCACGAAGTCAGGCCGGGTCGCGGTTGAGGCAAGCCGGCTAGAATTTCCGCGTCGGGTCGGTCACTTTATGGAGCTTTTTTTCAAAAATTCTCCAATCTTTTCCAAACTTCTGGGGCTTCACCCAGATGTTCTTTTAAGGTTCTTTTGGGGTCCACAGCTCACCCCAAGGGTCCAGAAGTTCTGTGATGGTCCTTGGGGGTGCGGACTTCAACTCCCAGAATGCACCTGGCGCAAACTCCTTTTTGGCCACTGGGCAGTGGTCAGCTGGTCGCTTCTTTCAGGAGTTGGTGCAGGGGACTCTGGTTTAGCAATTTTTCACCTGTAGCAAACAGGGAGTCCCTCCTTGAACCAGTGGAAGCCAGGCAAAGTCCTTCTTGTGGTGAAGCCCAAGTGTGCAGCTGGTGCAGTCTTTCTGAGTGCAGGGTCCAGGTGCAGGCCAGGGGTCCAGCAGGGCAGTCCTTCTTCTCCTTAAGTTCTTTCTTCTTGAAATTTGGTGGGGATCTGAGGCGTGGGTGCAGGTCTGCCAGTTTTATCCTTGCTCCTGGGTGAAAAGCAGGGGGGCCCTGGTTCTCCAATCAGGGACAGGGTCGTCCCCCTGTGATGACCACTTCCTGGGAAGTGTGGCAAAAATCCATCCCAGAAGGCAACAGTCTCTAAAAATCCAAAATGGATGAATCTGATTTTTGGAGGAGAGATCTGGCTGAGCCCACCCACTGGTGTGGCTTAAAATCATAAACACACCCCTCTCCTGCCCTCTCCTAATCTAATCAAGGGGGCACCTAGCTGTCTGGGGTTGCAGGATGTGGGGGTGTTGCTGGGTGCTCCAGATGTCCTTCTCTGCCTTTGAAGACCAGTTTGGCACCCTCCCCCTTCCTGCCTCACCATCTGCTGAGGGGAGATTCTCTCCCCCAAGCACATTCCTTTGTGTGAAGCCAGGCCACTTCACACCTCATTAAAGTAGCCTGGCAGAAGCTGCTGCAGGCTGGCCAATCAGAGCACAGCAGCAAAAACAATGCAGAGCTGAAATTGGCAACTTTTTAGGTAAAGTCTAAACTTTTTACCTGCACTAGTTATATTAAATCCAACAACTGGAAGTTGTGGGATTTATTATAACAATCAATTTGATACCAAATTCTTGGTATGTAACATTTAAGGAGACTTTAAAATTTAAAATAAAGTCTGCCCATTCTAGCCTATGAAGGCCATTTACTTCAATGAGGGAAAAACGAATTTGGCTGTTTTTACCTCACCAGGGCTTATAAATCTATTTTTATAAAGTCCCTGCTTATAGTTACATGGCACCCAGCCCTAGGGGCACATAGGGCACACCTTAGGGGTGACTTATATGTAAAAATAAGGTAGTTTAAGACTTTGGAAGTACCTTTAATTCCAAAGTCGAATTTGCATATAACTTTAATTTAAAAGCAGCCAGCAAGGCAGGCTTGCTTTTAAAATGACACTGGGCACCTCAGCAATGCACCTAGGTGTGCACCACCTATGCTGTGGTCCCTAAACCTACATGCCCTACCATATACTAGGGACTTATAGGTAGGTTAACTTAGCCAATTATAATTAGCCTAATTTGCATATCCATTTTACACAGAGCACAGGCCCTGGGACTGGTTAGCAGTACCCAGGGCACCATCAGAGTCAGGAAAACACCAGCATAAAGTGGAAAATGGGGGCAAAAAGTTATGGGGCCTCTGCAATCGGCCCTAGTTTCTCACACAACCCCCCCCCCAGCCCACACGCCCAGGAGACTCAGCCCAACCCTGGGAGAGTCTTCCTGGTTTGTTAGGCGAGGAAGACAGTGAAGAAAACTGGCTGTCCCTTTGCAGGGCCTACTCTGCCTTATATCCTCCTGTCAGGGTCACTCCCTCTGGGTAGTGAAGCCATCCCAACAGTAAAAGGACCCAATTCAAACTGAAACTTCCCTCTAGGGGGGTCTTCCTCCTCTCTCTCTGCCAACTTGGGTAGTGAGGTGCCCACCTCCCCTACTCCTAACTTTCCTAGGGCAACACCTAGCTTACCCAAAGAGGTCACCCAACACTTGAGCAACCCCACCATGACCAACAGGGTCAGGGGGCCTACTTTGCTATTGGCCTTGTGGTCTGTCTCCCAGGCCAAGTACAGTGCTGCCAGGAAGGCTAGCACGCAGCAGAGGCTACTGACAGCTGTCAGTACCCAGAACCACACCCTAAGCTCTCCACTGACAGGTGGCTGAGCTGCTTTAGGGGCATCTTTGGGGTTCTGGCACCCCTCTTGCTGTCTAGAGTGGGGGGCTACCACCTCCTGTGGCAGACACCCTCCTTCCACTCTCCCTTCTGTCAGTGCAGGGGCAACACCTTGCATCTGGACAGCTGCCTGACTACTCAGGACTTCCTTGGGGTCAGGTGAGGCCTCACCAGTGCCAACTCTGGGCTCCCCCCCTACTGGGGCAGAAGGCCTTTGGCTCCCTGGAACTCTCTTTAAGAGTGGCCTACCCTTCCTTTTCTTCTTTCCTTTTCTTGGGGACCCCTGTCTCCTAACTGTAGGGACTGACTCCCCAGGACTTTGGGTTGGGGGGGCGCCCTGGGCGACCACCCCATCTGTGACCAGACTCACCTCTGGGAGGTCATTGCCCAGGATACAATCTAGGGGAAGGTCAGCACTGACTACCACCCTAATCCAGTCAAGGATACCCTCCCTCTCTAGGGGCACTATAGCTACAGGTTTGGAGGTGACCTCCCCTGTGGCTATCCTGACTTTCTTTGTCTTTCCTGGGACATACATGTCTGGGGTCACTAACCGGTCACTCACTATAGTGTGACTGGCACAGGTGTCTCTCAGGCCAGTGGTAGGGATCCCATTTACTTGAATGTGGTGGAAGTGCCTACTCCCACCCTCAGGGATCACCAGCTTACCATCTGGTCCTGTCTCCCAGCACAATGCTAGGAGGACTTCATCATCTGAGGAATCCTCCTCTATGGCTACACTGGACAGCCCAGTGCTAACCACCTTCTTTGGACAGGCTGCATCTCCTCTGAAGTGACCTGTCTGCTGACAGTCAAAGCAAGCCCTACTGTCCAAGAGCTTTTTTAACCCTGGGTCTAACTGTCTCTGCTGGTCAGAATGGGATTTACTCTCCTCCTTCTTAGGGTTCTGGGGTACAGAGGGAGTCTCTGTGGTGGGCTTACCACCTCCCTCCATAGGTTTTTGGGGACCTGTCCCCCCCTTCTTGGAGTCTCCCCCCTGGGACTTGACAACCACCCTGGTTCTCAACCACTCATCAGCTGCCTCCCCTAGCTCTCTAGGGTTGGTCAGCTTAGAGTCCACTAGATGCTGGCGTAACCTTTCTTGGATACAATTGGTCAAGATGTGCTCTCTCATGATCAGATTGTATAACCCCTCATAAGTATTTACTTTGTTGCCAATAATCCAGCCCTCTAGTGCCTTTAGTGAGGTGTCCAAAAAGTCAACCCAAGACTGGGTACTGACCTTCTGGGTGTCCCTGAACTTCATTCTATATTGCTCTGGGGTCAGACCAAACTTCTTGGCTAAGCACCTCTTCATACTAGGGTATGAATCTGCCTCCTCCCCCCTTAAGGTCAGAAGCCTATCCCTCCCTGAGTTGGGGACCAACTCCCACAAAAGGGAACCCCAGTATTGAGGCCTAACCCTTCTCATTTGGAGTGCCCTCTCAAAGGCCCCTAGCCACTTATCTATGTCATCCCCCTCTACATAAGCAGGAACTACCCCCTTGGGTAATCTGGGGCAAACTCCCCCACCCATGGACACCTCAGCTTCTTTATCGCTGCCTCCATCTCTTTTCTCTTTGTATGCCCACTTTTTCTTTTCTAGGGCCAGCTTCTCTGCTTCCAAAGCTATGTATGCTATCTGGGCCTCCAGCTCTCTTTCTCTGATGGATGGGTTCTCTCCTCCTGAAAGGACCCCCTTCCCACCACTAGCTTTGGATCTGCCCCTAGTGACTGTATTTACTGAGGACCGTTCTTCCTCATCCTCACTTAGGCTCAGATGCCTTCCCTCCCCCGAGTGGTTAGAGTTAGCATCTTCCCCTTTTTCTTCCCCCTCTGGAGCTTCCTCTGTGCCTAGCCCTTGGGCCTCAGCCCATGCTGTCAGGGATTTAATCAGGATTTGCTTCCTGAGATCAGTGGTTGCAGGCAACCCTCTCTCAATACACAACCCCCTAAACTGGACTACTGTCAGTGTGGGTAGGCTAGCCAGATCAAGCTCCATGGTTCCCTTGTTTTGTGTCAACAAAAACTTTTTGCAAAAATTGGAAACAAGAATTTAGAAAAATTACAAAAATTCAATAATTGAAATTAATCCAAATTAATAATTAATAAAAAGAAATTAAAAACAATTTTTGCACTAGGACAATTTAAAGGATTTTTAATTTGTTTTATCTAAAACTGTAACGTGATATTGAACACAAGTACAGGATCCCGTCGCTGCTTCCAATTATGTTGGAAAATGGGTTATTGGTAGGGCAGGTAGTTACCTACACCTAGCAACAAGCCACTAACCTCCACATAGGTACAGTTAGGGCTCAGTAAATTAATCCCAGCTCTACCCTTGGTAGCTTGGCATCGAGCGTCAAGGCTTAACTTAGGAGACAAAGTGTAAAGCATTCAAATATCACAAAACAGTAATTAAATAAAACACAGGAAACAGTTTAAAAATTCAAAACCAATTTATAAAAATAGCTTATATTTTTATCTTTAAAATGACACAAAAACGATTAAAATCGGTTCAGGGGAACCGGAGATATGATTTTTTAAAGTATTATTATTTTCTAGTGCTTAGAAACAAAAAGCGCCAATCGGGTCATCTGGTTGCACCAGGACCGGGGCAAAGTCAAACTTTCAGGCCGACCGCGATGGAGCCCTGCTCGGCTACAAGTCGCGGGAGGCCTCGGTTAAAAAGTTACCTTCTGACTTAGTCTTTATTTTGAAGTTTTTCTTCACCGGGACGAACCTGCCAGTTGAATCCGACCTCCTGGAGCCCTTGTCCGGATACGCGAAGTCGGTTTCCTCGGTGGTGATTTTTACCTTCGGACTTAGTCGTTTTTTCGAGATGAAAATCCTTCGACCGGGGTAAACCTGGATTTTGATCCGACGTCCATGGAGCCCTTCTCGGATACGATGGCTGGGAGGTCCCGGTCAACTTTTTACGTTCGGACTTAGTCTCTTTTTTGGATGTTTTTCTTTACCGGGACGAACCACGAAGTCAGGCCGGGTCGCGGTTGAGGCAAGCCGGCTAGAATTTCCGCGTCGGGTTGGTCACTTTATGGAGCTTTTTTTCAAAAATTCTCCAATCTTTTCCAAACTTCTGGGGCTTCACCCAGATGTTCTTTTAAGGTTCTTTTGGGGTCCACAGCTCACCCCAAGGGTCCAGAAGTTCTGTGATGGTCCTTGGGGGTGCGGACTTCAACTCCCAGAATGCACCTGGCGCAAACTCCTTTTTGGCCACTGGGCAGTGGTCAGCTGGTCGCTTCTTTCAGGAGTTGGTGCAGGGGACTCTGGTTTAGCAATTTTTCACCTGTAGCAAACAGGGAGTCCCTCCTTGAACCAGTGGAAGCCAGGCAAAGTCCTTCTTGTGGTGAAGCCCAAGTGTGCAGCTGGTGCAGTCTTTCTGAGTGCAGGGTCCAGGTGCAGGCCAGGGGTCCAGCAGGGCAGTCCTTCTTCTCCTTAAGTTCTTTCTTCTTGAAATTTGGTGGGGATCTGAGGCGTGGGTGCAGGTCTGCCAGTTTTATCCTTGCTCCTGGGTGAAAAGCAGGGGGGCCCTGGTTCTCCAATCAGGGACAGGGTCGTCCCCCTGTGATGACCACTTCCTGGGAAGTGTGGCAAAAATCCATCCCAGAAGGCAACAGTCTCTAAAAATCCAAAATGGATGAATCTGATTTTTGGAGGAGAGATCTGGCTGAGCCCACCCACTGGTGTGGCTAAAAATCATAAACACACCCCTCTCCTGCCCTCTCCTAATCTAATCAAGGGGGCACCTAGCTGTCTGGGGTTGCAGGATGTGGGGGTGTTGCTGGGTGCTCCAGATGTCCTTCTCTGCCTTTGAAGACCAGTTTGGCAGCCCTCCCCCTTCCTGCCTCACCATCTGCTGAGGGGAGATTCTCTCCCCCAAGCACATTCCTTTGTGTGAAGCCAGGCCACTTCACACCTCATTAAAGTAGCCTGGCAGAAGCTGCTGCAGGCTGGCCAATCAGAGCACAACAGCAAAAACAATGCAGAGCTGAAATTGGCAACTTTTTAGGTAAAGTCTAAACTTTTTACCTGCACTAGTTATATTAAATCCAACAACTGGAAGTTGTGGGATTTATTATAACAATCAATTTGATACCAAATTCTTGGTATGTAACATTTAAGGAGATTTTAAAATTTAAAATAAAGTCTGCCCATTCTAGCCTATGAAGGCCATTCACTTCAATGAGGGAAAAACGAATTTGGCTGTTTTTACCTCACCAGGGCTTATAAATCTATTTTTATAAAGTCCCTGCTTATAGTTACATGGCACCCAGCCCTAGGGGCACATAGGGCACACCTTAGGGGTGACTTATATGTAAAAATAAGGTAGTTTAAGACTTTGGAAGTACCTTTAATTCCAAAGTCGAATTTGCATATAACTTTAATTTAAAAGCAGCCAGCAAGGCAGGCTTGCTTTTAAAATGACACTGGGCACCTCAGCAATGCACCTAGGTGTGCACCACCTATGCTGTGGTCCCTAAACCTACATGCACTACCATATACTAGGGACTTATAGGTAGGTTAACTTAGCCAATTATAATTAGCCTAATTTGCATATCCATTTTACACAGAGCACAGGCCCTGGGACTGGTTAGCAGTACCCAGGGCACCATCAGAGTCAGGAAAACACCAGCATAAAGTGGAAAATGGGGGCAAAAAGTTATGGGGCCTCTGCAATCAGCCCTAGTTTCTCACAGGAACGTCAAGAAGTTACCTTATTACTGTCAGATACCAACAAAATTAGACTCTTTGGAAAAACCTGTATCAAAGACAGCAGGACTATGAAAAACATTTCCATGTCTGTAAAAACTGTTGAGTGATATTACAGCACAATTTAAATGTTGAGGTAGGCTTTGTAAAAGGTGCTATGGGTAAAGTTGTTGATTTAATTACTTTTCCAAATAGAGATGAGGTGGAAAACTTGGCCATAAAATTGATGAGTTAGATGACGTTAAGAAGATTGGTGTGTTATACGCTTTTTGCTTGTACAAGACTTATACATTCAAATACAACAGTGTCCTCTGTCGTTAGCATATGCAGTATGAGCCATAAATTGCAAAGTCTAAGTTTAGGCAGAGTTTTGGTTAGCACCGGATTTTCTGTTTCTAAAGAAGGAATGTCAAATGTAGTGTTGTCACAGATTAGAAGTTTGTTCGGGTTGTTTTCAATTGACTTATATGTAAGCAAGGTCAGTGCTGACGTGAACTGTGTATGAGAGTGTAATTACCTAAGAAGTCTTTACACTCCTCATTTAGGGCAGTTCCCTGTTTATGAGAAACATGTTCAGTTCCCTAAGCAGGGGATTACAAAATAGTCCACAGCCCTTCAAGAAAAGAAACCATAAAAGCGTTAAGAAGAGAAAACTGGAAAATGATAGTGAAATTGTTGGATACCAGTTAGAAAACAGTCCAAGAGTCAACTGCTGTGCCAATGTCTTTCTCAATGTACCATTTAATTCACCTAGGGCCAGATGTAGCAAAAAAGCAAATTGCAACTTGCAATTTGCAAGTCCGTGCGACTCGCAAATTGCAAGTCGCTATTTGCTATGCAGAAAGGTGTCTCAGACACCTTCTGCAACTCGCAATGGGGTTGCAGAGACCCACATCATTAATATTAATGAGGTGGGTCGCAGTTTGCGACCCCATTGTGAGTATGGGCACTCACGGGGATGGTGGCCTGCTGGAGTCAGCAGACCACCATGTCCGTGACTGCTTTTTAATAAAGCAGTTTTTTTTTTCCATCTGCAGCCCGTTTTCCTTAAAGGAAAACGAGCTACACTTGGGAAAAAAAAAAAAACCTTTAGTTTCGTTTTTTTTAAGGGCAAGCAGTGGTCCTTTGGACCACTGCCTGCTCTGAAAAAATATTTTTTTTTCCATTCACAAAGGGGAAGGGGTCCCATGGGACCCCTTCCCATTTGCGACTGGGTTACCATCCACTTCAAGTGGATGGTAATGAAATTGAATAGCATTGCGAGTCGCAAATAGGAAGGGAACACCCCTTCCTATTTGCGAGTCGGAAATCCATTTTGCGAGTCGGATCCGACTCGCAAAATGCATTTCTGCATAGCAGAGAGGCTTTTGCGCCTCGCAAACGGTGTTTTTCGCCGTTTGCGAGGCGCAAACCCTTTGCTACATGGCCCTAATGTAGTAAACAAAATTGACCAACAATTGATAAGAGAATGTGTTGCGCTCTATATACATTGCTGCAATGTTTAATGAATGACAGAACTGTAACACATTCTGCTTCAGGAATCCGAGATCTTTTACACATATGTACTGGATCTATAATATTTACTCTGAATACTCAGCAAGATGCCTATGAATTTATTATGGTGATGCTTAGAATTTTAGAAGAAAAACTAAATATCTTTCTATTAAATTGTGGAGCAATATATATATTCAAGTTGAGTATCTAACTTTGGTGGCACAACTTTTTCTACAGATGGTCTTGGTTCGCTAGGAGGTGATGCTTTTTCACCCTTAGAACTCTTACATATTGCCTGTTGTGATATGTCTTCAGATGGTAAAGCATGGTTGTAGTAAGGCATGAATATATCTTGATTGATCCTTTTTAAAGTATCTTTTCACAAAGTGTGCATTTTACCAGTTTGGCCACTGTCTTATTCTCTCCTGAAAGTGTTACAAAGGATTTCCAGACAATTGACTGCTTCTTCTGGAGAGGTTCTTCATCTGAAGAAGATTGCTCATCTGGCTGTTCCTCTGAGTGCTGGGAAGTACTAGATGCCATTTTATTAACAAATAAACAAAAAAAGTAAACAAAACGTAGTAGGGTAAGCAGAGCCAAACACAGCTTCCTCTCCTACCGCAGGTTGAAATCGGATGGGAAGACTGGGCGTGGTCTTCCTTGCAATATAATTGAATTCTGAGTTGTACAATCAAATCCCTTAATTTAACGATCATGTGACTGTTGCAGACAATGATTTGATGGTGATGTCACAATTAAATGAAAAAGATAGCAAAGAACTTCTTTCAAATTCAACAACTCACACTATTAATAGTTTCTATACTACAACAATAAAATACAGATATGAAAGATTAGATAGAAAATCTGTTTCAGAAGTAGTTCCGACTTCCGAAAACATGATATTGTTGTGATTAATTGTGAGGAACACAACTCCCGACTACGTCCCAGTTGAAGAAACTAAACCAAAGTAAAGTTTTTCATTTAATTAAGACTCACAGACAACATTTTTTATACTTGAATATTAAAGTACTCATGTCAAATGCTGAGCAGGAACTCATTTTACGAGTACTTGAAAGTTCCTGAAAACACACTATTGTTGCACATAATCATGATGAATGCAACGATCGATGACGTTGCGATTAAACAAACCAAACCAAAGAGAAGCTTTTCAATTAAATAACACCAACAAACAACATTTTCTATACCTCAATAATAAAGCGCTTGTGTCAAACTTGAAACTTTTAGAAAATACACCAAAGTTGCGATTTACACAAGCAACACTATGTACGACAATGTTGTGGTTAAAAAAAAAGAAATGCAAAAAAAAAAAAAAAATTCAGCATTAAATTACTCATATAAATATAAGCTTGTACAACAACACACCAAGGGGCATATTTATACTCACTTTGCGCCGAATGTGCGTCAAAACGTTTGACGCACAATCGGCGCAAACACTGCCCCATATTTATACTTTGACGTCCGACCCCGCGGGAGTCAAAGTTCCACCATGTGCGTCATTTTTTGGAAGGGGGAACCAGCCTTGCGTTAATCAAATGCAAGGTAGGCGTTCCCTTCCAAAAAATGACTTTAAGGCCTGTGTCCTGACCAGGCATTAAAAAATGACGCTAAAGTGGCTGGACGTCATTTTTTTTGACCCGCCCACTCCCGGGCGACATTTTTGCCCGGGAGTGTAAATACGGCGCACATGCCTCGGAGTCATTTTTTAGAAGGGAACGCCTACCTTGCATATCATTAACGCAAGGAAGGTGTCCACGCTAAAAAATGACGCAAACTCCAAGATCTTTGGCGATAGACGGGTCTAACGCCAAAGTATAAATATGGAGTTAGTTTTGCGTCGGATTTGCGTAAAAAAAAACGACGCAAATCCGGCGCAAACAGAGTATAAATATGCCCCTGAATGTGCTATCAAACATGTCCACCACTACACTAATTTGTTTAAAAAATATATATCAGAAAATTAAAAAAGGGAAACAGAATACCAAATTCAAACCTACAAATTAAAAACACTTATCACTTGAATAAATGTATTTTATATTTTTCTAAAATATTATTGAGTCACTTGCTACTACTGAGTATTGCAGAATAAGGTACAATTGTGTCTGCATTAACAGTGTTTCTGCTAGAGTAATTCAAATTAAAAAAGAATGAACCATTCATGTATACATCCACCCTGCTCCTATAAAAATAACCATTATATTAAAGGAGATATAATTAAATAATTGCAAAAACAAGAAGTGATGGACGGAATGCTGAACATTGTCAAACATTCACCCCCAGTCACATATCTGGGTGAAATCCATCATTTTTTTGCTGCCCATGCCATTCCAGTTTGTACCCAGCCATATGCAAATCAGTCTTGACCGTGTTCCCCATGGGAACAGTCCAGCCCGAACTGCTAGGCCAGGTCTTCCCTGGACTGAAAACAAGCATCCTGGACCCACGTCTGGGCATACCCTTCCCACTTAGGGCGACAAATGCAAAAACAACAAGTGATGGACGGAATGCTGAACATTGTCAAACATTCACCCCCAGTCACAGATCTGGGTTTAATCCATCGTTTTTTTGCTGCTCATGTCATTCCAGTTTGGACCCAGCCATATGCAAATCAGCCTTGACCCTGTTCCCCATGGGAACAGTCCAGCCCGAACTGCTAGGCCAGGTCTTCCCTGGACTGAAAACAAGCATCCTGGGACCGGTTTCGGGGTTTCACCCCTCATCAGCCAGGCTAGCTTGAATCCAGTGGCATGGGAAGCACGGGACCCACGTCTGGGCATACTCTTCCCACTTAGGGCGACAAATGCAAAAACAACAAGTGATGGACGGAATGCTGAACATTGTCAAACATTCACCCCCAGTCACAGATCTGGGTTTAATCCATCGTTTTTTTGCTGCCCAAGCCATTCCAGTTTGGACCCAGCCATATGCAAATCAGTCTTGACCCTGTTCCCCATGGGAAGAGTCCAGCCCGAACTGCTAGGCCAGGTCTTCCCTGGACTGAAAACAAGAACCCTGGGACCGGTTTCGGGGTTTCACCCCTCATCAGCCAGGCTAGCTTGAATCCAGTGGCATGGGAAGCACGGGACCCACGTCTGGGCATACCCTTCCCACTTAGGGCGACAAATGCAAAAACAACAAGTGATGGACGGAATGCTGAACATTGTCAAACATTCTCCCCCAGTCACAGATCTGGGTTTAATCCATCGTTTTTTTGCTGCTCATGCCATGGGAACAGTCCAGCCCGAACTGCTAGGCCAGGTCTTCCCTGGACTGAAAACAAGCATCCTGGGACCGGTTTCGGGGTTTCACCCCTCATCAGCCAGGCTAGCATGAATACAGTGGCATGGGAAGCACGGGACCCACGTCTGGGCATACACTTCCCACTTAGGGCGACAAATGCAAAAACAACAAGTGATGGACGGAATGCTGAACATTGTCAAATATTCACCCCCAGTCACAGATCTGGGTTTAATCCATCGTTTTTTTGCTGCCCATGCCATTCCAGTTTGGACCCAGCCATATGCAAATCAGTCTTGACCCTGTTCCCCATGGGAAGAGTCCAGCCCGAACTGCTAGGCCAGGTCTTCCCTGGACTGAAAACAAGCACCCTGGGACCGGTTTCGGGGTTTCACCCCTCATCAGCCAGGCTAGCTTGAATCCAGTGGCATGGGAAGCACGGGACCCACGTCTGGGCATACCCTTCCCACTTAGGGCGACAAATGCAAAAACAACAAGTGATGGACGGAATGCTGAACATTGTCAAACATTCTCCCCCAGTCACAGATCTGGGTTTAATCCATCGTTTTTTTGCTGCCCATGCCATTCCAGTTTGGACCCAGCCATATGCAAATCAGTCTTGACCCTGTTCCCCATGGGAACAGTCCAGCCCGAACTGCTAGGCCAGGTCTTCCCTGGACTGAAAACAAGCATCCTGGGACCGGTTTCGGGGTTTCACCCCTCATCAGCCAGGCTAGCTTGAATTCAGTGGCATGGGAAGCACGGGACCCACGTCTGGGCATACTCTTCCCACTTAGGGCGACAAATGCAAAAACAACAAGTGATGGACGGAATGCTGAAAATTGTCAAACATTCACCCCCACTCACAGATCTGGGTTTAATCCATCGTTTTTTTGCTGCCCATGCCATTCCAGTTTGGACCCAGCCATATGCAAATCAGTCATGACCCTGTTCCCCATGGGAACAGTCCAGCCTGAACTGCTAGGCCAGGTCTTCCCTGGACTGAAAACAAGCATCCTGGGACCGGTTTCAGGGTTTCACCCCTCATCAGCCAGGGTAGCTTGAATCCAGTGGCATGGGAAGCACGGGACCCATGTCTGGGCATACCCTTCCCACTTAGGGCGACAAATGCAAAAACAACAAGTGATGGACGGAATGCTGAACATTGTCAAACATTCACCCCCAGTCACAGATCTGGGTATAATCCATCGTTTTTTTGCTGCCCATGCCATTCCAGTTTGGACCCAGCCATATGCAAATCAGCCTTGACCCTGTTCCCCATGGGAACAGTCCAGCCCGAACTGCTAGGCCAGGTCTTCCCTGGACAGAAAACAAGCATCCTGGGACCGGTTTCGGGGTTTCACCCCTCATCAGCCAGGCTAGCTTGAATCCAGTGGCATGGGAAGCACGGGACCCACGTCTGGGCATACCCTTCCCACTTAGGGTGACAAATGCAAAAACAACAAGTGATGGACGGAATGCTGAACATTGTCAAACATTCACCCCCAGTCACAGATCTGGGTTTAATCCATCGGTTTTTTGCTGCCCATGCCAATCCAGTTTGGACCCAGCCATATGCAAATCAGTCTTGACCCTGTTCCCCATGGGAACAGTCCTGCCCGAACTGCTAGGCCAGGTCTTCCCTGGACTGAAAACAAGCACCCTGGGACCGGTTTCGGGGTTTCACCCCTCATCAGCCAGGCTAGCTTGAATCCAGTGGCATGGGAAGCACGGGACCCACGTCTGGGCATACCCTTCCCACTTAGGGCGACAAATGCAAAAACAACAAGTGATGGACGGAATGCTGAACATTGTCAAACATTCACCCCCAGTCACAGATCTGGGTTTAATCCATCGTTTTTTTGCTGCCCATGCCATTCCAGTTTGGACCCAGCCATATGCAAATCAGCCTTGACCCTGTTCCCCATGGGAACAGTCCAGCCCGAACTGCTAGGCCAGGTCTTCCCTGGACTGAAAACAAGCATCCTGGGACCGGTTTCGGGGTTTCACCCCTCATCAGCCAGGCTAGCTTGAATCCAGTGGCATGGGAAGCACGGGACCCACGTCTGGGCATACCCTTCCCACTTAGGGCGACAAATGCAAAAACAACAAGTGATGGACGGAATGCTGAACATTGTCAAACATTCACCCCCAGTCACAGATCTGGGTTTAATCCATCGGTTTTTTGCTGCCCATGCCATTCCAGTTTGGACCCAGCCATATGCAAATCAGTCTTGACCCTGTTCCCCATGGGAACAGTCCTGCCCGAACTGCTAGGCCAGGTCTTCCCTGGACTGAAAACAAGCACCCTGGGACCGGTTTCGGGGTTTCACCTCTCATCAGCCAGGCTAGCTTGAATCCAGTGGCATGGGAAGCACGGGACCCACGTCTGGGCATACCCTTCCCACTTAGGGCAACAAATGCAAAAACAACAAGTGATGGACGGAATGCTGAACATTGTCAAACATTCTCCCCCAGTCACAGATCTGGGTTTAATCCATCGTTTTTTTGCTGCCCATGCCATTCCAGTTTGGACCCAGCCATATGCAAATCAGTCTTGACTCTGTTCCCCATGGGAACAGTCCAGCCCGAACTGCTAGGCCAGGTCTTCCCTGGACTGAAAACAAGCATCCTGAGACCGGTTTCGGGGTTTCACCCTCCATAGCTTGAATCCAGTGGCATGGGAAGCACAGCACCCACGTCTGGGCATACCCTTTCAACTTAGGGCGACAAATGCAAAAACAACAAGTGATGGACGGAATGCTGAACATTATCAAACATTCACCCCCAGTCACAGATCTGGGTTTAATCAATCGTTTTTTTGCTGCCCATGCCATTCCAGTTTGGACCCAGCCATATGCAAATCAGTCATGACCCTGTTCCCTATGGGAACAGTCCAGCCCGAACTGCTAGGCCAGGTCTTCCCTGGACTGAAAACAAGCACCCTGGGACCGGTTTCGGGGTTTCACCCCTCATCAGCCAGGCTAGCTTGAATCCAGTGGAATGGGAAGCACGGGACCCACGTCTGGGCATACCCTTCCCACTTAGGGCGACAAATGCAAAAACAACAAGTGATGGACGGAATGCTGAACATTGTCAAACATTCACCCCCAGTCACAGATCTGGGTTTAATCCATCATTTTTTTGCTGCCCATGCCATTCCAGTTTGGACCCAGCCATATGCAAATCAGTCTTGACCCTGTTCCCCATGGGAACAGTCCAGCCCGAACTGCTAGGCCAGGTCTTCCCTGGACTGAAAACAAGCATCCTGGGAACAGTTTCGGGGTTTCACCCCTCATCAGCCAGGCTAGCTTGAATCCAGTGGCATGGGAAGCACAGGACCCACGTCTGGGCATACCCTTCCCACTTAGGCCGACAAATGCAAAAACAACAAGTGATGGACGGAATGCTGAACATTGTCAAACATTCAACCCCAGTCACAGATCTGGGTTTAATCCATCATTTTTTTGCTGCCCATGCCATTCCAGTTTGGACCCAGCCATATGCAAATCAGTCTTGACCCTGTTCCCCATGGGAACAGTCCAGCCCGAACTGCTAGGTCAGGTCTTCCCTGGACTGAAAACAAGCATCCTGGGACCGGTTTCGAGGTTTCACCCCTCATCAGCCAGGCTAGCTTGAATCCAGTGGCATGGGAAGCACGGGACCCACGTCTGGGCATACCCTTCCCACTTAGGGCGACAAATGCAAAAACAACAAGTGATGGACGGAATGCTGAACATTGTCAAACATTCACCCCCAGTCACAGATCTGGGTTTAATCCATCGTTTTTTTGCTGCCCATGCCATTCCAGTTTGGTCCCAGGATGCTTGTTTCCGGTCCAGTGAGGACCTGGCTTGGCAGTTCGGTCTGGACTGTTCCCATGAGGAACAGGGTCAAGACTGATTTGCATATGGCTGGGTCCAAACTGGGGTGGCATGGTGAGCAAAAGAACGATGGATTAAACCCAGATCTATGACTGGGGGTGAGTGTTTGACAATGTGCAGCATTCCGTCCACCACTTGTTGTTTTTGCGATATAATTAAATAATACATAACCTGACTTGCTTATAGCCATTGCCTACGCCTCATACAAAAAGATTATCAATATTACACCACCCACCCACTCACTCAGTCATTCAGCCAAGCTCTCACGGAGCCACACACCTACTCATACACCCAGTCAGTCAACAACTCAAACACTCATACAAACATTCAAAAAGTGAAATGACACACATACACCTATAAACACAGTCACTACAATACTGTTATACTCACAGTCACTCACTCACACAGTTATTGACCCACACAAAATTCTAAATAAACGAATACATGCCACATGACAAACCCATAGTACTGCTCACACAACTGTTGATCTACCTAAACTGCCTCTGGCACAATTGCCCTAAAGTGTGTCAGATTATAATTATACTTAAACACATTTAGTAAAGATTCTGATACATTCACTATACAATATACACGAGAAGTGCAACCATAAAAGTGCATATTTGAGGATGGTGAAGGAGAGGAACAATACTGCAGCTGATCCTGGTCCATAAACATATGGCCTTGGACAAACACCTGCTGAGATTTCAATTCCAGCAATCTGCAGTGAACTAAAAGACATGGTTAATTCACTGTGGCAACACCAGGAGCTTGTTTTTAGAGGAAATCACATCATTATAACCATGTTGGAGATGATGAAGGGTCATCACTGTTGATTTTTTTCATCACATATTAGTGTTTCAAAACACTAGTGTTTTACAGTATGCAACAGATTTACATACAGTTTGTTCATTTGCAGTTTTTGCATTCTACAATTTCCCCCCAAAATAATAAAAGTTGGTTCTGAATTCTTTTTTAAACGTTCTTGTTAGAACCACCATATTTTCTATAACAAGCTGTGCCTGTCTCTTTTTTGCCTGTATATTTCTCTGCATACAGTATTAACTATATGGATGTATTTATGTAGAAATAATAAGTGTCTGTCTGGATGTATTATTATATGTGTCAGTGTATGTCCGGGTGTGTCAGTGCATGCATGAGTATATGACAGGGTGTGCCAGTGTATAAATGAATATGTGCCTGTTTGTGTCAGTGTGTGTGTGTGTTAGTGTATGCATCAGTGTGTGCTTCGGTGTGTCACTGTTTATATGTGTGTGCCCCTGGTTGTGTCAGTGTCTGGATCAGTGTGTGCCTGGGTTTGTTAGTGTGCATTGGTGTGTGTCCAGGTGTGTTAGTGTATGCCTAGGTGTGCCCTTGGGTGTGTCAGTATATATTTTAATAGCTGCTTGGGTATGTCAGTATCTGGATCAGTGTGTGCCTAGGTGTGTGAGTGTGTGCATTAGTGTGTGCCTGTGTGTATCATTGGCTGGGTATGTCTGCGTATGCATCAGTGTCTGTTTGGGCATGTCAGCATATATGTCAGTGTGTACCTGGGTGTGTCAGTCTATGCATAAGTGTGTGTCTGAGTGTGTAACTGTATGCATCAGTGTTTGCCTGGGTATGTCCGTGTATGCAACAGTGTCTGCCTCGGTCTGTTAGTGTATACATCAGTATGTGGCTGGGTTTGACAGTCAATGTATCAGTGTGTTATTGGATGTCTCAGTGTGTGAATGAGTCTGTTTCTGGTGTGTTAGTGTATGCATTAGTGAGCACTTGAGTATGCTAGTATATGCATGAGTGTGTGCTAGGATGTGGAAGAGTATGCATGCACATGTTTCTGGGTGTTTTACATTTGTGTATGCCAGGGTGTATTTTCATTAGTGTGTATTGTTCTTTACTATAATTAACTATGTGTATAAAGTATATGTATGGATGGTGTATGATTGAAGAAAGATATAGTTAGTTACCTACATTACTGCCTTAAAGACATCTCTTTAATCTGTGAAGAAAGAGAGAAAACATTAGTAAAAGTTAAAGTTTCATATTATAAATTGTGTCTATTAATGGTTTCTAATCTGTAAGAAAAAAAGTATTGTTAACAATAAATTACAAGAAATGTATATAATCGATTAGCAATTATACAAGTTATTTACTGATGAATTCCCTTTCTTCACTGTTCTCGGCTTCTATACTTTTACAATACAAATCAAGTGTATATAGATACTCATCCTTGAACAGTGGGGTAAAACAGTTATATAGACTGTAAAAAAAACATAATTACATAGCACGTTATTTCAAATTAACGTTACTGTGCATCACATGCAATACAAATATGTACCTAACTTGTTAAAGAATATAGACCCTCATTACAACGCTGACGGATGGTGTTAAAGTGGCAGTAATACCGCCAACAGGCCGGCAGTAATTACTGCCAAATTATGACCATGGCGGTGTGATCTCCGTTAGACAGCCAATGTACCACACCGACTGCCAGGCTGGAAACAACAGCCACCACGGCAGTAGTCACCTACAGCCATGGTCATGTTCCACCCACCATATTAAGAAACATGATTCTGCCACCTTTTCCGGGGCAGTAACAACGACATCAAAAGCCTGGTGGAACCTGACCTCAGAAGTGAAAGGACTCACCATTGGAGACACAGGCAACAACCACGCCGCCATGGAGCTTGAGCTGCATGTCTTCCCCATGATTTTCTACGTGTTGCTACACCATGAACACCAAAGCTGGCGAAGATGACGACGGTGAGTACAGCTGCCTAGCACACAAGGGAGGGAGGAAGGAAAAAGAGAGTGGCACACACACGCACAACACCCCCCACACCACACACACATTCAGCTGCATTACCAAAACATTTGTACCCCCGACCTCGAATGAATAATGCAAGGACTAAATTATTTTGAGAAAGTGAATGTAATGAGAGAAGCACTTCAAGATAAATAAGTGAAGTGAATACAAAAAGAGACATAGCCCAGTCCACAATGTATGCAGTCCACATGGCCATAGGCCAAAGTTGAAGGCCAAATATGGCATCTGCCTCAACACGGAGAGAACATTGCAGGGGCATCAGTTGGCAAATAGGCAGGAACCTCAGGGGGAAAGGGAACGGGGGGCATCTCCACCGGCAGATGGAACAACACCACTGGTTCTGGAGGGGGCAACATGCCCTGTGCTTGGTTCTGGGGAGTGCAAGGCCACAGTCTCTCGAGTGGGTGACTTACCCACTTGCTCTGGAGGGGGGGCAACATGCCCTGTGCTCGGTCCTGGGGAGTGCAAGGCCACAGTCTCTCGAGTAGATGACTTGCCCACTTGCTCTGGATAAGGCAACATGCCCTGTGCTTGGTCCTGGGGAGTGCAAGGCCACAGTCTCTCAAGTGGGTGACTTGCCCACTGGCTCTGGAGGGGGCAACATGCTCTGTACTTGGTCCTGGGGAGTGCAAGGCCACAGTCTCTCGAGTGGGTGATTTGGCCACTGGCTCTGGAGGGGGCAACATGCCCTGTGCTTGGTCCTGGGGAGTGCAAGGCCTCAGTCTCTCGAGTGGGTGACTTGCCCACTGGTTCTGTGCTCTTGATCCTGTAGAGGCTGGGGTAGGTGTGTGTCTTACCCACTGGTTCTGGAAGGGGTATTGTGCCCTGTGCTCTTGATCCTGGGGAGTCTGAGGTAGGTGGGTGTCTTACCCACTGGTTCTGGAAGGGACATCGTGCCCTGTGCTCTTGATCCTGGGGAGGCTGGGGTAGGTGGGTGTCTTACCCAGTGGTTCTGGAGGGAGCATCCTTCCCTGTGCTTTTGGTCCTGGGGAGTTCAAGGTCACAGTCTCTCATGAGGGTGTCATGTCATACCCATTGGATTTGCAGGTGGAAGGCCGCACTGCAGCCCATGGAGGCAGGATTACATACCGTCCGCTGGTGGTGATTACTGCTCACTGGAGGTGGTGGTGCTGCTGGTGGGGGGGGAGGCTCCTGCCTATCCCGTGCAATCTCGGACGGCTGCTCACTGGAGGTGGTGGTGGTGGCGCTGCTGGTGGGGGAAGGCTCCTGCCCATCCCCTGCAACCTCGGATGGCTGTACAACCATAGTTGGTGGTGGGGGCTCGATCACAGTTCCTGCCCCAGGCCCCTTGCTCTTCCTGCCTGCTGGTGCAGGCTCCTTTACCTTCTTGGCAGCAGCTTGGGCAGGCTCCTTCACCCTCACAACATGTGGCCTGGATCCTTTTCCACTACGAGTGGGTGTGGTGATGACTGGGTCCGTGGACTGAGTGGCTGAGGTGCTTGGCTGGGTTCTTCCCACCCTGGCCTGACGTTCAGGATGGGGGGAGGAATAGGGAAGAGGTCAATGGTGGATACTAACAGTTTTTTAGGGACACTGGGTGGGAAGAGGTTTGGGAGTGGAGGAAGAGGGAGTGGTTGTTGGAGGTGTCTGCTGATTTTGGATGCAGGTGCATGGGCTGTATGCTGTTGTGAGGTGGATGGCTGTTGGGTGGCTGAGTGCTTGCGTTTGTGTACCTTAGGAGGGGGGAACAGACACAGTGGGAGAGGACACAGGGGACGTGTGCATGGCTGTTGTGGATGTGTCTGCCACTGAGGTGTGTGTTCTGCTTGGTGTGATGGTGATGCTGGTAGTGGATGATGATGTAGTGCATGCAGGTGTGAGTGTGGACAGAACTGAGAGGGAGGTGGAGGAGGAGGCGGAGGGGAAGACCGTGGAAATAGTGAATGTTGGTATGTCTGCATCTGGATGGTATCTGTGTGAGTTCCTGTGGGATGAAGTGTGGTGCTTCGGTTTACCCGTACCACTCTTGTGTGTTGTCCTGTGTTCAGGATCGTCTGCATGTGTGCTTGGGATGGGTTGGGGTTGAGGAGAATGGGACTGGGAAGTGAAAGTTGGAGGAGGGATGGTAGAAACAGGGACAATGACTGCCATGAGAGAGGAAGCCAGAGCATGGATCGATCTCTGTTGGGCCTCCAAGCCAGTGTGAATGCCCTCCAGGAATACATTAGTCTTTTGCATTTGGGCTGACAGCCCCTGGATGGCATTCACAATGGTAGACTGCCCTACAGAGATGGGTCTCAGAAGGTCAATAGCCACCTCACCCAGTGCAACAGGGCTCACTGGGGCAGGGCCTGAGGTGCCTGGGGTGAAGGAGATGCCCACCCTCCTGGGTGAGCGGGCACGGGCAACTCAATGAGGGGCTGCTGGGAGGGCGGTGCTGGTACCGGGGGTGGTGGTGGTACCTGTAGCTGGGGTGGTCACAGAGGTGTCCATCACCACCAGGGTACTTCCATCGGAGGAGGTATCTGTGTCTGAACTGTCCCCTCCAGTCTACGCAGTGGTGCTCCCCTCGCCCTTCGTCCCACTGGTGACCTCAGCGTGGATGGTCCTGTGGGATGCAGCTCCCTCCGTCGCCGGTGCCGCTGCTCCTCCACCAGATGATGCTAATGCACATAAGGACAGGATGACAAAACAATAAGGGGGGGAGAGACAAAGGATACGCTTGGTCAGTGGCTGCACCAACACCACTGTTGGCGTACACAACATCCTCACACACAGGGAACAGGCCTACGCAATATGCCATAGCACTACCAGAGAAAAAGTTAGTATCCAAGTCATGGGGAGGGGCACACACCTCCAAATTCAGCATACCTGGGGCCTATGCAGCCCTGAGCAGTAGTGGATGCTAACAAGCTAGGTAGCAGGATTATCCCCTCAGTACCCTATCCACCAGGGGACCTACACTGCAATGTCAGGCCTGGCCTTGGGGCACTCACTGACACACATCCCCCACCCGGATACCACCCTCCCATGCCTAAGTTGTGATGAAAGGCACTGTACTCACCCCCTTGTGGCTGCTGCTGTGATGCCCTCAAGCGTCCATCCAGCTCAGGATAGGCCACCACCAGTATGCGGGCCATCAGTTGGTCAGGGTTCGACGAGAACCCCTTCCTCATTGGGAGGCCATCCCCAGCTGGGCCTCCGCTGTCTTCCGTGCCCAGCGTCTCAGGTCCTCCCAGCATTTCCAACACTGGGTTATCCACCTGCCATAGACCCCCCAGGGTCCGCACGTCCTTGGCAATGGCATGCCATGTACCCTTCTTTTGATGGGCGCTGACCTGCAGAGGAAATACACACAGGAAAACACCATTAGACAAACAGCCCTCCCTGTTACTCTTGTGGGCCACCCTACCCCTTCACATCACAATTTTTACATACATGGCCCAGCACAGAACCAATTCGCTGCCCAGAGGACAGAACCTGAGGCCTTCACACACAACTCCATGCATCATGCCTCATACATCGTGCCCACAGTGTACTCACCTGTTGGTCTGGAGGCCCATACAGCAGTCCATACTGGGGTATGACCCCATCCACCAGTCTCCCCAACTGTGAAGGCAGGGGCCCTTTCCCCAGTCACACGGGCCATGGTATCTTCCAGACACAGGTCACAGCAGCACATGCAGTGTAGTTCCTCTCTTGTGGATGATCAGGTAGCAAGTGAGAAATCAGATAGAAAATGGCAGTCATGTCTGCGGCAGAGCATACCGTCACCTCTGGCGTAGATCCCCATTGGCCACTGTACCCCATACGGCCCAATGTTACCCAATGAGGAGTTGCACTGCAGTTCCCGACCACCTGCCACAAAGGTGCACAATGTCAGTGGAATTACTTCACTTCCACCTGTCCCTCCACATAGGACAGGTGGATGACATTTCAGGGGGTGTGGGAAGGCAGGGCCTGGATATTTGCTACATCACTGTTGAAAATTGGACATGCTCTACAAATCACACTTACCCATTACAAGTTAACAGCATGCAAAGTTCTGTTGTGGCCCCATTGTTCAGTTTGTGACTGGCTCCTCACTCTTTTGCCCCATAGATTGCTACCGCTGTGGATGAATAGGAGATGGAGACATACCCCGGTGTACAGACCCCTTGTGGATTTGGCAACAATGAAGGACAGGCATATCACCGTCACTTATAGACTTGATACTGCCACAATCACAGAGCTGTGTGCTCAATTGGAGCCTGGCCTGATATCTGTCACCCCACTGGGATCCCGCCTCTTGTGCAAGTTCTGTCAGTGCTCCATTTCCTGGCAACTGGTTCTTTCCAAGTGACACTGGGCTTGGCAGCAGGGATGTTACAGCCAATGATCTCAATAGTGCTGACCAGAGTGTTTTCTGCCCTGATTAAACACAAGTGCAGCCACATTGTTTTCCCCCAGGTTGAAGATTTGGCCACAGAGAAGGCCGTGTTCTATGCAATGGGACATATCCCCAACATAATTGGGGCAATTGATGGAACACATATTGCATTTGTCCACCCCGTCACAATGAACAGGTGTTCAGAAATCGTAAGAGTTTCCACTCTATAAATATACAGATGGTGTGCCTTGCGGACCACTACATCTCCCACGTCAGTGCTAAGTGGCCTGGGTAGGTGCATGATGCCTTTGTCCTGAGAAATAGCAGCATCCCAAATGTGATGGGCCAACTACAGAGGCACAGGGTGTGGCTAATAGGTGAGCCCTGGTCCCCACCCAGTATGTGTTGGTGTATGGGTATGGTGTGGGCCATATAGGATATTGTGTGGCTAAATGTTTTCCCTCAATATTGCAGGTGACTCTGGTTACCCAAACCTATCATGGATGCTGACCCCTGTGAGGAATGCCATGACAGGGGCAGAAGAACATTAATATGTGACACATGGGCAAACCAGAAGGATGATAGAAAGAACTTTTGGCCTCCTGAAGGCCAGGTTCAGGTGCCTCCATCTAACAGGTGGATCCCTGTGCTACTCACCCAAGAAGGTCTGCCAGGTAATAGTGTCATGCTGCTAGTTGCACAACCTTGCCCTCAGACACCATATGCCTTTTCTGCAGGAGGAGAAGGCAGGAGATGCCTGTGTGACTGCAGTGTACCCTATGAACAGTGAGGATAAAGAGGCAGAGGATGAGGATGAGGACAACAGAACATCAGTCATTAGACATTACTTCCAATGACACACAGGTAAGACAGTGTTAGTTCACAACTCAATGAAATATTTTGGCATTTCTGTGGCAGTGGAATGCTGTTATTTCCTACTCCTATGCTCACTTACTGTACCCTTTGGCAATTCATTTTACAGATTTTGGTGACCTCACATATGCTTCTGGTGTGATCCCTGCAGCCAGCAACGGGCCATACACCTATGCTCATTGTCTGTACAGTTGAATTGCAATGTCTGTAGCTGTTGAAATGAATACATACTTAAAAAATTTGACATACTCCAAACTTCTTTTTTTTTTCCAAGGGTGGTTATTGATGTGCTGAAATATGGAGGGGCAAGTGCAATGGGATGTGGTGACGATGGAGGAAAGTCCAGGGTATAGTTCCAGTCTATTCGTAGCACAGGTACATTGTCCAAGGGGCCATAGGAAGGGGAGCAATGGCAGTTCAAGGTGGACAGGGTGACAGAGGGGGACACAAGGGTGACAATCAGAGGAGTCTCTTTTCCTGGCAGTGGTCTGGGCAAGTGTCTCTGGATTCTGTCTGGATCACACAGAACAATTGCACGGTGGTTCACCTTCTGCAGAGGGAGGGGTGCTGGTGGCCTGTTGGTCCTGTGGCGGGCCTACTGGCCACTAGCAGCAGCGGAGGTGGAAGGCTGTTCAGATGTCTGCCTAGTGGCAGGGGCCCGCTGGTGTGAGACTGCCTCCCTCATAATGTTGGCCTTCTCTGCCAGCACCCCTGCAATGGAGACCAGGGGTTTGTTAATGGCCTGCAAGTCCTCCCTGATCCCCTGGTACTGTCCCTCCTGCAGCCACCTGTTCTCCTGCACATTGTCGAGGATCTGGCCCATCGTCTCCTGGGAATGTTGATATTCTCCCAGTATCTCTGCAAGTGCCTCCTGGAGAGTCGGTTCCCTGGCCTTGTCCTCCCCCGGCGCACAGCAGTCCTCCCAGTTTTCCTGTTGGCCTGTGCCTCTGTCCCCTGAACTGTGTGCCCACTGACCCCATGTCCCTGTTTGTCTTGGGTATGAGGTGTGGCCTGGTGTTCCTGTAGAGGTGGACACACTGCTGATTGACGTGTCCTGGGGAACAGAGGTGTAGGTACGCTGGGTGGGTGCTGTGGTGGTGTTTTCTGATGGGGGAGGCTCTGTGGTGGTGTGTGACTGGGCCTTGGTAACCGGCTGCCCAAAGGTCCTTGATGGGCCAGGTTGGTCATCCAGATCCAGAAGACCAGAGTTGCTGTCATCACTGTGGGCCTCATCGGTTGGGGAACTGGATATTGCTAGCACCTGCTCTCTGCTGACATTGGCTGGGGTACCTGTGGGGATCTAAATGCTGTGTTATTGTTTCTGTGTCTGACATATTGTGCATCCATGGCTTGCCCTCTTTGGTTGTATTTGCCCTGGCAGCTTTCACTTGTGTAAGTTGGTATATGGTGGGTTGGCTAATTCTCTCTAGTGTGCATACGTTAGTGATATGTATCCTTGCAGGTCTGTGAGTGGTGTCCATGCATTTGTATGTCATGCAGGGCTTGGCATTGGGATAAGTGAGATGTGATGGTGGGGTATGTGGGAAGTGGTAGATTGATGAGAGTGAAGGTTAGGGTGGGGGCATGTGATGGCATGCAGGTAGAGGGGTAGTAGTAGTAGAGAGTTCAATTACCAGAGTCCAGTCCTCCTCCTACTCCGGCTAGGCCCTCAGGATGCATGATTGCCAAGACTTGCTCCTCCCATGTTGTTAGTTGTGGGGGAGGAGGTGGGGGTCCACTGCCAGTCCTCTGTACTTCGAGTTGGTGCATTGCAACAATGGAACGTATTTTCCCCCGTAAGTTGTTCCACCTCTTCCTGATGTCATCCCTAGTTCTTGGGTGCTATCCCACAGCGTTGACTCTGTCCACTATTCTCCGCCATAACTCCATCTTCCTATCTATTGATATCTGCTGCACCTGTGCTCCAAATAGCTGTGGCTCTACCCTGATGATTTCCTCAGCCATGACCCTAAGCTCCTCCTCTGTGAATCGTGAGTGTCTTTGTGGTGCCATGGGTGTTATGTGAGGATGGAGGTGAGGGTGTGTAGGGTGATGTATTGGGGTGTGTGATGTGGGGCACGTGAGTGGTGTATAGGTATAAGTTGTGTGTGGCTCTGGTTTTGTCTGTGGTCTTGGCGTCTGTCTTGTGCCAATGGTGTGTAATGGTAAAGGGTTGTGGGTAATGTGGGTGTGTGTTTTATAGTGGTGTGGGTTTGGTGTGTGTTGTTTGAATTGTCCAGTTTGGTGTTGTTTTGTATGTGTGTGGGTATTTTGAACTCGACGGTATGTACCACCAATGGTTTACCGCCATTGAATGTCCACCGTGGTGATTCGTGGGTCATAATGTGATGGGCACAGTTCTGTTGACGTAACAGTGTGGGTTTTGATACCGCCAGTTTACCACTGACCTTTCGTGTGGCAGATTTGTGTCTGTGGTTGAATAGTAATGGATTAGTGTATTTGTGTCATAATATAGTGAACGGATATCTGCTGTAGCGGCTGTAATTTGGTGGCAGTAAGAGTGGCAGTAAGTGGGATTTACCGCCAATGTCATAATGAGGGCCAATAATGTATATTATAGTTTTATAATGCAATTAATGTTATGAATGACAGTGGTAGGTAAACACCCTTGGTAGGCCTTATGATGTCATTAAATCTGCTCATCCATTAAACAGGAGTGGAGTATATCTGGGGTGTAATTCTTTTAATTTTTTTACAGCTGTTCTTCAAACATAAGCTTAGCAGTATTTCTTTTCTCCCTCAGTAGATCTTTGTCCTGGTTTGTAGTTTGTGATCTGTGTTTCCAATTTAGTGTTATATCTGTTTTTTCCTTGCTTGAGTAAGAACATTTTAAGATTTAGAATCCATTATGAAGACATCACCCTTGGTAGGCCGTATTACGTCTTAGCTTATTGTTTTCAAAGGCCCAGAGGTGTACTATTCTGTTTTTTAGTAGTAATCCTCCTTAGAATGTTTATTCAAGAAGGAGAAAGTAAGAATGTGGTGGTTTATTGGGTATTATCTGCTGTCCATCGAGTTGAATTTTGTAAGAGTATGGTTTAGTGTCCAGATGTATTTGTCCAGCTTTAAAATTTGTAATTTGTGTTTGCAATTTAGTTCCATCTGCAGTGCATTGTTGAAGCATTAGGATGACATATTTGCCAGATAGTCTTATGCTCACAGTTGACAGACGATCTGAGGTATATTTTGTACAGGTATTGCTCTGTGATGCATCTTTAAACAATTTCTCAAAACTGACAGTTTTACAGTCTGGTCAAGGTAAGTAGATAAATCGTTCTGAATATATTTTTTATTTTGAAGAAGAGGAACAATTTTCATAAGTATGCTGCTATGAGTAACTTAGTCCAAATAGCTTACATTTTTTCTTCTAAGATATCAAGTATAACATCAAGAATTCTTAGTATCTTCTTGATTATTTTGCATGAAGTGTAAAGATCCAGTTCACAGTAAGATCTAGTAAGATCTCAAAGAAAAGATGCAGAATATGTTTTTCTTCTATCAGTGCACACGTGTTCTAACAAGCTAAAGAGTGCAAAGCGCAATCTTTTATGCTTTTTTCTGTTTAATTGCATGTACGAGACGCGATAAAGAGAATAGTGCATTGACAATTACATTAGCATAGCAGTTGACTCCAGAGAGTTTTGAAAACTAGTAGCCAACAATTTAATCACTAATTTGAGTATTTGTTTTCTCCAATACTTCTTTGTTCTCCTTCTCCTCTTTTTCTCAGGAATGTTAATATGATCCTTTGAAATCTTTAATTTTGATACAATTCTATGCTTTTCATAAACTAGGTACTGTCCTAAATGAGGTGCATAAAGGCTTCACAAACAGTTACACTCTATCACACAACTCGAATCATAATTTACTTTACTGTCATCAAACTCTATTAGATACAAACCGGACAAAGTTCTAACTAGACCTGGGCACAGTGAACGGAGTTCAGCTTCATGGAATTCCGCGGAGTTGGAAGAAAACTCTGTGGAATTCCACAAAGCCAGAGTTCCGTACCCCGTTGAGTCTTCCTGAATGCACCCATCTTGGAAGCGCTAAGCAGTCGGGCCTGGTCAGCCAGACCTGACCCTGCTTAGTGCTTCAGAGTCGGGAACATTCAGGAGTGTTGTAGGCAGTGAAAGCTGTTGTTTGAGGCCTCGTGTGTACAAGAGGCCTGGAACGGCAGCTTTCTTTCACTGCCTACGGCCCTTGCCTGAATTCAGGCCAGGCCATAGACAGCAAAAGCTGCCAGGCCTGTTGTACACCAGCCTGCCCCATGTGCACTACACACGGGGCAGGCCGGTGCACCAGGGGCCTCAAACAGCAGCTTTCACTGCGTACAGCCCTGGCCTGAGTTCAGTCCTTCTTTGCGTACCAGTGTGCACAAACAACAAAAGAGACAAGGACTTTCCTGGGTCTTCTCAGAGGTCCTCCTCTCCTAGTCGTCTGACGGCGAAGAGTCTCAGTGCGGCTGACTGCCTCTGGTCTGTTCCGGTGCTAGCTGCAGCCCAGTTATAAACTGCACTGCGCAAGCACAGTGTCTGTGCTTGCGCTATGCAGCCAACAATGGGCTGCAGTGTGCGCCGGGTGAACTTCACTCTGCTGGCAGGGCTAGGGGAGTTTTTTGGATAACTGCACATTCCACGCCGAGTGAGGTTTCCAAAACTCTATTAGCTCTGCCAGCAGAGAGGAGTTCCCCCAAACCCCTAGTTCTAACCCTGGACAATGCTACATATGACATACCTTCCATGAATACGGTGCTACAATGTTAAGAAAATTTGCATTTACACTTAAACCTTGAGATGTATGTATTGTTACAGAAAATGCTAGAGATATTGAATACTGCTTCTGCAAACATTCAAGTCTTTTACCAGCATGAAACACACAGCAGACCTTGCTATCTCTTTTACACCTTCAAATTCATCAGATTTAATTGCTAGGTATTAAACCTAATTTCTGTTTGGATATAAAATGAAATCAATTATTTTACCCATGGCTCCATTAACTAGCCCTTCCCTAACATTTAAATTACACTGCAAGATCTTCCTACAATTCTTACAAACACGTAATTACATTTCTAATCTGTCAGTTTTGACGATAGACTTCTCCAAAGAATTCTATTTTGCTTGTAGTTTTGCAGTCAGCAGTATCGTTACTCCTTGGTGTTCCATTTCATCATTCGATGTCAATTCCAGTGTTTGTTGTTTCTCCAATTGTAGCAATTGTTCATTGAAAGATGTACATTCTTGAAGAGTAGACATTAGATGCACAATTTTTGTTGTTGAATAAATTCAAACATAGCTGTGCTGCTGAATTTTTAGAAGGAAATATGTTCTTTATAAGTTGAGCTTGCAAGGAATGTTTTCCTTCTTTTGACAGCATTCCTATTCTAATATTCTTCAAGATATTTCCATATTGCATATCATACACTACACGGATGTTTCTACTTAGTTCTTTGTTTTGGAAATTCAACCAGATGTTTATATTTCAAATGCTTCCTAAAGATTTCCAAGTTTCTTCATGTAAGAGCGTCAAACACAGGCTGTCCTTTCAGGGGGTAAGTTGCAAGAAATCACCAAAAACAATTGCATGCTTTCCTCCAAAATGTACACCATACTCGGTCTTCAATATCTGTTGCATTCTCAAATGCACAGAGGTAAGCATTACATTTGAGACCATGCTCACCTCATCGATGAATAAAGGTTTTAATTTATTCAAGACTCTGGAAACTTCATGACAAGCTTCACCAGATAACTTTTGGTATCCCAGTTTATTATTGTGTTCAACAGGCAGCATAGGTAGACGGTGCAAAGTAATTCCTTTGATGCTTTGTGCAGCTAATTGAGTAGGCGCTGTTACTACACATGACTAAATGGAGTCTGTAGTCTTTTGTATATAAGTGGTTAGAACTGGTACGCTGACATACAAAAGAATTGGCTTAAAACTTGAATATTTACATTGATTTTTTTCATGGAGAAATCCATGCTCTATTTTTCCTTTGACCTCCATATATATTTCTTTCTGCTCATCATTCATTTGTTCTACCAAGTGTTCCAAGTTAATATTTTCTTCTCCTTCTTGTTGTATTGCTGTCTACAGCTCATTCATCCCTATGGCAGCTTCATTTTTTTTGTTCAATTTCTTCATTTAACTTTTTTACAATATCTGTACTCTCCGAATTGAACTCTGCTAGTTACTGATTTTCTGAGAAAGACTTCAAGTCTCTGTTTCATGTGTTGGCAATGCATAGACTAACACAAGCAATCTGCCTACGCTTTGTGTACAAGCTAGCTGAACTCAACCTATCAAAGCACTCAAAGGAACTTACCTATCTACGTGAAAGCATTTGTAAGTTTAAACTATACAATTTCATGGATCAAATTCTTTTGGCTGAAGTCTTCCCCTAGGAGGTCCTTCATCTTTGTTTTCTCTGATTTTGTGATGTATTAAGTGGCATAGGGCCTCATGGGGAGGACCGCCAAACTCATGGGTAGGACGCCACCACCATGATAGTGACATCCTTTCTGAGCATATTACAATTACCCACCGGACTGACTGGTGGGAACAGTGTAATATGCGTTTCCTGCTAGGCTACTTGGCGGAAAATATGATACAATATTGATCATAGCTTCCTTAAGTGATCTGAGGCCAATATCGTAGCAGGCAAGCTCCCTTGGAATGCTCACTGTCTGCAAAGCAGACAGTGTGCATTCCGATGGTCCTGGGCAGGGGGCCCATTCCATGACCGTAAGCAGTGCAGGGGCCCTCCTGTGGTCCCCAGCACTGGCTTTCTGACAGCCTTTCCATGGCTGGGTTCCTGCCATGGAGAGGCTGGCAGAAAACTGAGTTGTAGTCAGCCAGGCGGTGCTTAGTTCAGCCAAGGTCAGCCTCACCACATTGGGAATCTTATTTATGGTGGTGACAATGGTCTGGAGGTGGGTATGCCTGCCAAATTTGTAATGTGGCGGCTGGACTGCCTGGAGTGCGGTTATCTGACCGTCACCACAAGTGTGGCTGACCTTGCACTGCCACACTTGTTCTAAGGGCAATAGTGAGCAACAGCAGTGAAGTTGTATGCAAAAACCTGGTTGTCCGTATTCTCATTCCACAATTTGAGAGTGACAGGATTATAATCGTTAATATATTTAGAGGCTTCCTATCATCTGGGAATATATGTATTTTTTGGTGTTTTTCTTGTCAGTGTATACCTGACTGCAGACAGAAAGCTGTTCACACTTCCTTTGGAAATGATAGGCCTTGGAAATCCAAAATGTCACCTTGTATAAACTTTTCTATATTTTCGGTAGCAATACTTGCCATATCTATGTATTTGGAAGTGTAGGGCTTGTTGTTGTAGGATTTGTTATTATTCTCATGTGGAATGGCGCATTTAACATACTGTTCTATGAAAGACAGTACACACTCATCAGTATTAGTTTCAAATGTTGGTGCATCCTTTATCCATATGAGCATGTGTATATGAGGAGCACTTCTTACCTAGTATGCTTTCCCCAAAAAATCTGTAACTTCTCTCAGTGGAGGATTTAATATATTGTACATAAATCCTAGCATCACCTGTAACGTGTGATTGAAATACCTTCATACATTAGCAGGATCCAAAGAGCAAAGTTCTCCTGCTGTCTTCAAGTGGATATCCTTAATGTTGGAGTTTGTTTGTCTTAGACATTCTAGTGAATCATCCCATGCATACTCTGCACAACTAAGGGCGTGATTTACAACTCCCTAGTGGCACACTGCCCCACTGGAGCGTCATTTTTTTTTTGCACTCCGGTGGTGCTGTGTGCTGGCCCATATTTACAAGGCCTCCCAAAGAACCTTTTTTTGCTTTTCATGGTTGTAAATAGGACGTCATTTCATGGATAACTCTGCATGAAGGGGGCATTGCTTGGGCATTGCTCTGGGTGTTCCCACACAACACACATGTAATCTGATGCATTCCCATATTTGCAAGGTTGGGAATGCGTCACATTCCGACGCCACCTCAGGGGTGGTGCTAAAGTTGTGCAATGGGGAGAAATAACATTATTTCTCCCTGTTTATTCCTCTTTCTATGTGTGCTGTATTCTGCACACATAGAAAGAGGAAATGTAATTAATGATTGTTTATGTGCAGGAAGGTATGCCTTCCTGCACATAAACAATCATCCCTACAACACAGACACCCTGGCACCATGGCACAAGGGTGCCTGCATTAGTGCTAGGCAACAATTTGTGTGACAGTGCAGAGGAATATACAGGGATGTGACGTATTTCTGTTAATACAATACAACCCTGCATTTTCAAAATGATGCAGCATCACAGTGCCATGCTGTGTCATTTCTTTGTAGATGAACCCCAAAGTGTTACTAACCAAGTAGGTGGACTTAAGTTTCAGAGCATACATATTAGTTCTCCATGATGACAGTACCAGTATTCATTAGTCCCACAATGACATAGCATCAAATTAAGTTTTTATCCTTGCCTTGTGTTTTATCAACAAACTTTCTTGTAGTAAGATTTTACAGATTAACTCCTGTTTTAAGAATATGGTTCACAGCATTAGAGAGTCCTGGCAAGTCACTCTCAAATAATAGATGGATTCTATATAGAATACATTGTCGAAACCTAGGATCCTCTGAATATAATCTTGTTGACCTGTAGTCAGCTGCTGATATTTGTACCAGTAGGTCATCGTAGCGGCCATCTACTCCTGTGGGAAATAGCGGTGGAAAACAGCAAGCCTCTAAAGTTTTTTGCCACACAACCATTGGAGCTCATGTAGCTAGTTTCATTTGAAACAGATCAATGGCATCTTCTGACTTCTGCATATCCAGTTTTTCTATTTATCCACTTAAAGGTAGTACTTCTTCATCAATGAAACTTACATCTCCAATAATATTAACCTTTTCATAAAAAACATTATTTTCTTTCAAGTATAATGTTTTTTTTATTTTTTTTTACTTTATTCACATCCACTCGTTCTTGCCAGATGTTTTACTCTTGGTGGGCACTCCATTTACTAGAACAATGAGTGGGTGATCTACATATTGCTCAACTCTCACAATATCAAAAAAATTTAAAATCTAAAGGTAAAACACAACTCTTCCTTCAAGTCCTTTCTTTAGTTCTGTTGGTGGCAGTTTCCCTGTCTTTGGCTCAATTCAAACGATTGGTTCATACATGTTTAATTGACCAAGTTCTTGTGGCATTGGTACCAATTCTAATCTACTATGAATTCCTATAGCTGGCATTTTATTACCATCTATTTTGTCATAGCAATACTTAAATACTGTTTGCTTTGTGTCTAAATCAAAGCATTCTTCCACAGACAGATATGCACCAAATTCCTGCTACTCATCATTGTTCTCTTGCTCAGTTTTAGAAAGTACAACAACGTTACGAGTTTGGTTTAGTGAATACAGCGACGACTAATGCAAACATATTCAGGTTTGTCAGAACATAGTGCATTGAACCTTCCTATCTCCTTTCTACATTTTTCAGTACTAATTTATGTGTCCAGTTCCTCTACAACTCCCATTGTTACCTCTTCATTTTCCCTTTTATCTTCTTCAGGGCCAAAGAAAAGGAACTGAAAATATTCATAAATGTTCTCAACCTCTGCCACAGTACCATGCAACAGTGCTCTATTCAAATGTCCTAAACACAAAGCTGAAGTTTTTACATAATAAAGTCTCCTTACAAATGTTTTGAATGATGCACAACTAACATTTTAAAGTGATAAAATGTACCTTTACACACCTTTTTTGAAAGACAGGCCAGTGAATGGCCTTGTAAATTGGTATATCTTTTAACTTTGCATGGAGCCAATCCTTGCAACATTGTAATTTTCAGTTTGAGACTTCTGCATGAAAATTCTCTTAGGAAAGTTCCTTTCTGATTAATTGATTTCTGACGGATACTATAAATACTGCTGCACTTCAACTTGTACACAGGGGCCTGTTTATGCCTTCCTTGTACTTCTTCAGCTATATCTTCCTCTATAGTCATTGGAACTATCTCTTCTTTCTCTGTACCCCCCTAAGGTGTGTCCTATGTGCCCGTAGGGTTGGATGCCTTGTAACTAAAAGCAGGGACCTTATAAAAAATAAAATAAGCCTTGGTGAGGTAAAATAGCCAAATTGGTTTTGCCCTCATTTTAGTGAATTGCCTCCATTGGCCAGAATGGGGAGACTTTATTGTTAATTCATAAAGTCCCCGTAAATGTCAGATACCTCAAATTTGGTATCAAATTAATTGTTATAATAAATCCAACAACTTACAATTGTTAGATTTAATAGAACTTGCCCAGGTAAAGAGTTTTAAACTCTACTCAAAAAGTTGGCAACTTCAGCTCTGTAGTGCTCAGCTCTGATTGGTCAGCCTCTGGCAGCCTGGCCAGGCTGCTTTGATGAGGTGTGAAGTAGCCTGGGCTGAACACAAAGATCTGTGCTTGGGGGAGGAGAACTTCCCCCAGCAGATGGAGAAGCAGGAAGGGGGAGGGCTGCCAAACTGATCTTCAAACGCAGGGAAGGACATTTGGAGCAACCCAGCACTTCCGTCACATCCTACAAACCCAGACAATTAGGTGCCTCCTTGATTAGATTAGGAGAGAGCAGGAGATGGGTGGGCTCAGCCAGATCGAACCTCCAAATATCAGTTTCAGCCATGATGGATTTTTGAAGAATGTTGCTCCATGGGATTGAGTTTTGCCACACTTCTCAGGAAGTGGTCATCACAGGGGGAAGGGCCCAGCACCTGATTGGAGAACCAGGACCCCTCTGTCTTTCACCCAGGAGCAAGGATAAAATTGGCAGACTTACACCTCAGATCTCTACCAGATCCCTACAAGGAACAAGGCAAAGAAGAAGAAGGACTGTCCTGCTGGATCCCTGACCTGCACCTGGACACTGCACTCTGAAGGACTGTACCAGCTGCACACTTGGGCTTCACCACTAAAACGACTTTGCCTGTATTCGTCTGCTTCAAGTAGGGACTCCTTGTTTGCAAAAGGTACAAAAGAGCTGCCCATAGTCCCCTGCATCACATCCTGCAAGCAAAGCCAAGCTGACCAGTGTCCAGTGGCCATTTGAGGATTCTGACCAGGTGCATTCTGGGAATTGCAGTCCCAACTTCCAAGGAGCAACTCAGAGCTTCTGGAACCTTGGATCAAGTTGTGCTAACCAGTCACTGTGCTCTGTATAAAATAAATATGCAAGTTAGGCTAATTATAATTGGCTATGTCAACCTACCAATAAGTCTCTAGTATATGGTAGGGCATGTAGGTTTAGGGTCCCCGGCATAGATAGTGCACCCATAGGTGCACTACTGAGATGCCCAGGGTCATGTTAAAGGCACACTTCAAGGACCCAAAAAGGACCTTTGTGAGAAGATCCAGAAGTTTGGTGACGTTTGGAGCAACTCTATAAGTTGAAGGGGTGCATTGGAGGAGTTGTAGTCTCAGACCCCAAGAGCCAAACCAGAACCTCTGAACCCTTGGCTGTTGCTGTGGACCACTTTCCTAAATCAAGAAACACTTCTGAAAGTAAGTGTGACAGTGTTACCTCGTGTTTGGCCTGAACTCTGGACTTTGTTCCTTTCCAGTGTGACCTTTTTTAACCCTTTGAGCGCCTGTTGCTTCTATGCACTAGAAAGCATTAATTCTTTAAAGTTCATAGATCCGGTTTCCCTTATCTGATTTTAATCGTTTTGGTGTCATTTTTAAGATAAAAATATAATCTATTTTTATAAATTGGTGTTGGGCTTTTATTTTGTTTGTGTTTTACTTATTTACTGTTTTGTGATTTTTAAATACTTTATACAATTGCCTCCTAAGTTAAGCCTTGTCGCTCGTTTTAAAGCTACCAAGGGTTGAGCTGTGTTTAATTTATTGAGACCTAACTGGACCTAAGTGGAGGTTAGTGTCCTATTGCCAAGTGTAGATAAGTACCTGCCCTTACCAGTAACCCATTTTCCAACAGTGGCATTGACAGGGATCTGGGTTTATCTAATGTGGATATTACTTGGATTGGCCAGAGAGGTTAAAGTGACATTAATTGGTCCCTGGTTAAAAGCATTAAGGATTGCAAACATCCAGACTTTATGATTGTGCACTGTGATACCTTTGGAGAATTAATGGCACTTTTCCCACACACTGCCTTTGTGTTTTCTAACATTTACCAAAGACAGAATTGGAAGTGGTCAAGTGAATTCTGTCTACAAATCCAGGAAACATGTTAATAAAACTGTTTCTGTATTTCTCAGAGACCAGAACATGGGCTCCATACACTACAATAATTTACAGTTTGATACGGGTGGTATACACAAAAATGATGGAGTTCACCTAAAAGAGAAAGGCAACAGTGTGCCCCTGCAGAACTTCAGAGATTACATCCTGTTTCATGTGCGGTGATCACCTACACATGATAAATACAAAGGCTCTTTTCAGAGTTAATCTGTTTACCATACTAATTTAATGATTTTTAATTACTAAATTTTTTAACATCTCATTCGGATCCACGGAGCCACCTGCAGATCTAAAAAGAAAAAAAAAGAAAAAATGTAACATTCTGTACCCATTTTATTCCTATTGTGCCACATTTATCCCAATCCCTGGGGTCTAGGAACTCCTACCCTGACCCCTTCATATTCATTACTGTTCATATTTTAGTCCAGGGGCCCTTTCCCTATCGAAGAAAGTGTCAGTGACAACCCTGCCTCTCAGGTCACAGCCACTATCTATTTGAGTGGGAGAGTGGGAGTGAGAGAGTGTCTCTGAGTGAGTGACTGTGTGAGAGTGTGTTTTTGGACGTGAGAGAAGGTGTGAGAGTGTCTGAGTGTGAGATTGTGTGTGAGAGGGTGTCTGTATGACTGAGTGTGTGTGAGAGTGTGTGCCTGGGTCTGACAGTGGTTGTAAAAGTGCCTTCCTGGGTATGAGAATGGGTGTGAGAGTGTGTCTCCGGGTGTGAGACTGTCTGTGAGAGTGGGTGTCAAAGTCTGGATGGATGTGAGAGCGGGTGTCAGAGTGTGTGCCTGGGTGTGACAGTGGGTGTGAGAGTGTCTGCTTGGCTGTGAGAATGGCTGTGAGTTTTATATATATGTATAATCACACACCCACTGAAAGAGGCAGACAAGCACTCTCACAGACACAATATGTATATGTATATGTATATGTATATATACATATATATATGTGTATATATACATATATCTTTATATATATGCAAAACACAAGAGAGAACTTTGGGTAGTTCCCAAATTTAGGTGGAGAGCAGCTCCAGTAAGAAGCACTCTACAACACCAGAGACACTCTAGATTTGCTCACCTCAATTGCTATTTATACAGCAAAATCTTTAAACATAGGATTGACACAGTGTAATCCTCGCCAAGCTGTGAAATGACAAAAGCCATTTACAACTCCAGGCACAGAATTACAGCTTTGGACTGGTCAAATACCATCCAAGCTAACCTGGAATGATTAAAGCAATTTCTGACATGTGTTTCACTCACATTAGCGCTCTTCAGAGGGTTTTAGCTTTGTCCAGACACAAAGGGAGGGGGGGGGGCACCCAGTACAAGTCAAAACAAGTCCTTTTCAGGGTTAGAGTGATGCATAAATTATGCAAAACAAAAAAGAGAACTCTGGGTAGTTCCCAAATTTAGGTGGAGAGCAGTTCCAGAAAGGAGCACTTTATAACACCAGCGACACTCTAGATTTGTTCACCTCAAATGTCTGTATATCTAGCAAAGTTTTTGACCATTGGATCAGCACAGTGCTATCCATGCCGAGCTAGATAGGTACAAAGTCTTTTGCCATTTATACAGCAAAATCTTTAAGCATAGGATTGACGCATTGTCATCCTGGCGAGCTGTAAAATGATAAAAGCCATTTACCACTCCATGATGACGTGGTTGTTTTCTCTGTGGTATCCGAGGAGGAGGTTCCAATGTTTCCACCGAGTGCAGCACTTCTCTTCAGCGTGAAATCGGGGACCCTTACGGAAGGGATCTCTGCGAAGATGGCGGCTAATCTAGCACGCCGAAATGCCGTGAGGTTCTCAGCAGTTGAAGATGTCAAGATGGATGGATTGTTGTTCAGCCGCTCAGTGCTGCAAAAGGAACTTGGATTCAGACCTGATCAGATTGACTATCTGTTTGCTTTTCCTGGAGGTAAAGTCTTTGAAGTGATTTTCACCACCTTTGCTTTGTTTGAACAATGCCTCAAGCGCTTTAAAGAAGGAAATGACTCTGCACCTTTGAAAGTGTTTTCCATCAATGCCTTGACTCAGCCTCAGAAGAGATGGGTGAATGTCTCCATGTTTAATGAGTATGTTCAGAGCGCTGACATTATTACTTGGCTCAATCAGTTTTGCGTTGTTTCTCATGGGGAAAGAGTGAGAGATGCTGATGGTGTAACGACTGGCTACTTTAAAGCCTTGGTATCCTTAAAGAGAGACCGTGCCACTGAGGAACTGAGGCACATACCTAGCACTATTAGACTTGGTGGAGCCACAGGCACTGTCTTCTATGTGGGTCAGCCTAGGAGATGCAGGAAATGTAATTTGGAGGGGCACTTGGCTAAGGACTGTACTGCACCTTTCTGCACTAAGTGTAGAAACACTGGACATGAAGCTGAGGATTGTGTGGCTGAAAAAACATGCAATCTTTGTGGCTCAACTGAGCATGAGTTTAAAAACTGCCCCTCCTCCTATGCCGTTAAAATCAAAGCTGCGCGACTGGAGCAACCTTTCACTCCCCACCAGAGTAGAGGGAGGTCAAGGGAAGATGTAGAGGAGGAGGAGGAAGAATTAATCAGGCTTGGTTTGGAGGAGGAAAGATTTGCTCTCCAACCTGGTTTATCATTGTCTGAAGCAAAGGTGGATTTAACTGTGGAGCAAGACACCTCTAGGGAAGGTGCTCCGGTTTTGGCGGGAAAACAAACAGGTGCAGTTGATGAGGCTGGGAACTGCATGGAACCTAATGAGGGTGCTTCACCATGTGCTCCTGATCAACCAATCACGGCTCCCACACCTGATTTAAATTTGGATGTCCAATCAAGGCAGACGTCCTCCAAAACCACTAGGGGGGATGTTGCCCAACATCACCTGAGTGCTGTTGAAAGGAATGATATCGTCAGTGCTGGAGGCTCTTCTTTGATTTCCACCACAGGTGCAGCTCTTGACTCACCCCAAGTGCAATTTGTTCCACCTTCTGCTCCACAGCCACATGGCACTGTTATGGATGACAGTCTGTATGTTATGCCTAAGGTATTTTCTACTCTAAGCCAGCACTCCCTAGAACCCGCTTCATCTGGTACTGCAAAAGCGGTTGGTACTCAAGGTACAGTGTCTACAATTTCCTCTATAGACTGTTGCAGTGAGATAGAGTTCGCCTGTATAGCCCTGAAACATTCTTCTTTCTCTGACACTGCGGTTGCTGCTGAGGTAGTTGAGTGGGGCAAGGATGACATTTTTGTTGAGGAAGAGGTTGAATCTGCCATGGATGTTTCAATCTCATTAAAAAAGAAGGAGAAAGAGGGGGATGATACGGAAGAGACTGGGTTTGAGAGCAATGACTCCAGAGACTTGTGCGCACAGGATGACAGGCGTAATTCCCAGGCGGTGACAGGGGAGGATGCTTTTACCCCTGTGATAAGGTGGAAGACTAAGAAGAGGAATAGGAAATTGGACTGAAAGTACCATTTTACAATGTTTATGTATTTCAGATATTTCCTGATGCTTCTCTTGGGGAGTATTAATGTCAGGTGCTTGGGTGATGATGTGAGAAGCTCATCAATTTTTGACTTTTTGAGCCTGCAAAAATTGGACATGATTTTCTTAAAGGAATGTGGTATTCCAGAACACTCTGGGGACCAAAAACTGCAGCAAATGTGGACTTGTGGCCCTTTCCATCTGGTCAGGCTGTAATTCTGACTGTAATGCAGAAGTAGGCATTTTACTTTGCAGTTCTGACTTTGCTGTTCACCAAGTGCAACATGTGGTTAAGGGGAGACTATTATGTGTGGATGTTACTTGGAATGGCCATGATTTACGCCTTATTAATGTGTACTGCCCTACATCATTGTCCTGCAGAAAGAATGTTTTGAGTTTCCTGCCTCAGCTACTTTTATGCAACAGGAATGTTTTTCTACGTGGTGATTTCAACTGTTTACTGGCTGTGGAAGACAGATTCTCTTCTTCTGCAGTACACCTGGACGGTATCTCTACCTCACTGAAAAGTATTATTTCTGATTTTCATTTGCAGGATTCTTACAGATTGTTGCATCCTACTGATCTAGGTTACACTTGGGTTAGTTCCAACTCTCCCACTAAGTCACGCATAGATTTTATCTTTGCAAGTCTCTCAGAAAAGATAGTTTCAGCCACTCTCATTCCGGTTTTCTTTTCTGATCATTATCTCATTTCAGTTGGCGTCTCCATAGCAGATATACCTCTTAGAGGGAAGGGTCTGTGGAAACTCAATATTCTTTTGCTCAATGACAAGGCTACCCAGGATAAGTTTAGTTACCATTACCAAAATTGGCAGTCCCTGAAAATTCTTTTCCCCTCAGTCAGTGAGTGGTGGGAGGATATTAAGATTAGTATACGGTCCTTCTTTATTCGTGAGGGAACTAGAGTGGTTAGAGTCCGACTTTGTAGAATCAACCATTTGCAAATCCGGCTCCAGAATTTTTCAAAGCTATTGGAGCACGGTTTTGATGTACAGGCAGATATTCTATTGTGCAAGCAGAGGTTATCCTCCTTGTACCATGATTTTACTAAAGGGTTGATTCTCCGCAGTAGGGTTCAGTTCCTGGAGAACAATGAGACTTGATCTAGGTTTTTCTTTCTTAAAGCGAGGGCTAATGGGAGAATTATAGATGCCATGATGGACTCCCACGGTACCAATCATACCACTACTGAAGGAATCCGAGACAGTGTGCATGATTTCTATAGCGACTTATATGGGCCCAAAGTTTCAGACAATGCAACTGGGAATTTTTTCATGCAACATCTGCAGTTGTCTTTGTCTGATGAGGATAAGGAAGTTCTTGAAGGGGACTTGGTGCTTGCAGACCTCAAAAGGGCCATGCACAGCTTGCCTAAGGGGAGATCCCCCGGTTCTGATGGCACACCTGTAGAGTTCTATGCTACATTTTGGGACTTAGTGTGCTCCGACTTGCTTGAAGTCTTTTGTTGTTCTATGAGGGAAGGATTGCTCCCCAATTCCTTGAGAGGTGGTTGCATAAGACTTATCTACAAGAAGAAAGGTGATAGAGCTGATGTAAAGAACTGGCGTTCTATCAGCCTTCTCAATGTAGACTTTAAAATATTGTCTAAAACTTTGTTCCTTCGGTTGCGGCCTGTTGTTTCCACAGTCGTTGAATCAGACCAAACGTGTGGCATACCTGGACGTAAGATATCTGACAATTTATGTTTGGTTAGGGATGTGTTATCGTATGTTAAAGACCGTGGGTTATCTATGTGTTTGCTGAACTTGGATCAGGAAAAGGCTTTCGATCGGCTAAACCACTCTTTTATGTTTCAGGTTTTAAAACATTTTAATTTTGGTCCAACTTTTAGGTCCTGGATTTCTTTATTGTATACCAATTGTTACAGCAGGGTCATGGTCAATGGCACGTTGACTGCCTCTTTTCCTGTTTTGTCAGGTGTACGGCAGGGATGTCCTTTGTCCCCCCTCTTGTTCATTTTGGCCATCAAACCTTTTCTTGCAACTCTGAGGGCCGAGAAACTGATTAAAGGGATCCCTGTCCCTGGAGGTAGGGGGGTTTCTGTCACTGCCTCTGCTTATATGGACGATGTCTCTGTTTTTTGTTCAAATAATATTTCCATCCGCCAGGTTTTATGGTATTGTAGCAGGTTTTCCTTTGCTTCATCATCAAGGATTAACCTGGCAAAGAGTGAGTGTTTGTACGTAAACTGGAAGGAAGATAAGATGGATTGGGGCCTTAAGGTAGTGCAAGATCGCGTCAAAGTTCTTGGTCTGTTTTTTGGGGAGGGTGGTAGCTTGCAGAGCTGGTCTGAATGCATGTCCAAGGTAAAGCAGAAGATTGCACTTTGGGGTCTGCAGTCACTTACAATGACTGGTAAAATTCTTGTTACAAAGGCAGAATTTCTATCGTGCCTTCTGTATATTGCAGTGGTTTACCCCCCGTCCCCCGACACTGCCTTACTCTGCTACAGAGGTGGGTTTTTCAGTTCATTTGGGGAGGAAAGCAAGAACGAGTGGCCAGCGTGACCATGTTTACGCCTGTGGTTTTAGGTGGCAAGAGTGCTCCAAACATTGGTCTCGCTTTGCCATCTTTGTTTATTTGCACCATGATCAGAGGGAGTATTTGTCTAGATAAGGAAGAAAGGAAGTGGTCTTTTTTTGCCAGTTTTTGGTTAAATGTTCTGGTGTGCAGAACATGGGGCATGGTTGTCTCTAATAGCATGCCTCATTCAGAATCCTGCCCATTTGCTTACTTTTCTGCCAGGAAATTCATTAGGACTCACAATCTACACACAATTCCGTTGGGCCTGATCTCACCTAGGCTCATTCGCAAATCTGTTACTGGGGACCAGCAGCAGGTAGCAGTCAGGGGGTTTTCAGACCTGGCTTCTAAGGCTATTTGGGCAAATGTTTCTGTACGGTACCTTCATAATTTCCATTGTGACCTGGCATGGTCCACAGTACATGGTTGCCTGCCTCTCCGCCTTTTTTTGTTTAGGAGACGATGTTCTAGGGCCCCCTTTTGTGTCAGGAAGGGTTGTTTGGTTGAAGAATCCTGTGACCACCTCTTTTGGTACTGCCCCATGGCACAACAGGTGTGGGCTTTGGCGGAAGTATGGCTTTCATCCCTGAATTCTGATGTGGTTTTGTCTAGAGAGGGTGTGATCTTTGGCCTGTTTGTTTCCAGCTCCCCATGTCAGAAATATTGGATAGTGGTGAACTGTTTGAAGGATGCTTTGTGGAGGGCTAGAAATCTTCTGCTTTTCAAAGGGGTTGATCTCTCTCCACAAGTGGTCTATGCTCTTGGTTGTTCTTTGGTCCACGATTACTTGTGTAAAGATATATGTCTGAAGGGTAAGGTGCCTACCTATTTGGAATGGTGTTGGAGTGACCATGGGTGATGGATGGTTTATTTTGGGGTTTGGGCTTTTTTCTCACACAGGAGTTGCTGTGTTAATTGGGATTGATCTTTGACTTTTTTCTTTTATCCCATTGCTTTTAATTATTCATGCTTTTAGTTTCTTTTAATTGTGAATGCATTAACATCTAGATGTTAACCTGGTGTTGGCCTTGGCACAATGTGCGGTTTTTCACCTGGTCCAATGTCGTGCCACCTGAAACATGGATTGGCTAACATGTATTCTGTCTTTTAAGGGTTGAATAAAAGTTTTGAAACTTAAAAGAAAAAATGAAAATAAATAAATGTACCACTCCATGCACAGTATTACAGCTTTGGACTGGTAAAATACCTTCCAAGCCAACCTGGAATGAGTAAAGTAACCCCTGACACATGTTTCTCTCTCATTAGAGCTCTTTAGAGGGGTTTAGCTGTGCCCAGACACAAGGGAAAACTTTGAATCATCTTGAAATTTTCCAAAAAACTGTGTATGTCACTTCAGTTGCTGTCTGGAACGTTTCAGGGTGATCCATCAAGCAGGAGATGAAAAAAGGGGGTGTCTCAAAACAGATATTCCCCACTCATTTTTCCATAGGGATTTTGAACAGGGAAATTGCTAAAAAACCTGGATGGAATTAGACAAAATTTGGCAGAAAGGTAGCTTTTGGTTCAGAAAGAGGCATTTTTCTTATTTGGTGTAAATGCATTCAGTACTTTTAGAGAAACGAAAGGAAATTTAAATTTGTATATGTAGGGACACATAGGATTCGCAACCCTTCCCGATCTCGTGCTGAGATCTGATTGACTGACAACAGTTCAAGCAAGAAGTGTTGTCAGCCATGCTGGGACTCGGCTTGAGCCGAGTCCCACAAAAAACAATAATAATAAAGAAAAGGGCCCAGGGTACAGTCACCCTGACCATTTAGCTCTGGTGGTGGTGTCCCAGAAGAAAACTCCCAGGGCTAGAAAGCATTTTTTTTCTTCAATTTTTGCCACAGAATCACATCAGGATCATGAATCTGCGGCAAAAAATGTTTAAAAATGTAGTGAGGGCTCCAGCACTTTGTCATTTCGTAGATCCTGGGTGAAACAAGTCCTGGGGGCTTTATTTAAGTACCACCTCTCTGGCGCATTAATCAAAGTTAATGTGGGGGGCCACCTGCTCCCCCACAGTCTCAAGGACCACCAGCTCCCTGGGGTATTGATCTAATTAAGCGTGGGGGGCATGCAGCCCGCTCTGCAGCTCCGGGGACCATCAGCTCCCAGGAGCATTGATGAAATTGTGTGCAGGGGGGCCATGTGGTGTGGCCCCACAGCCACAGGGATGACTCTCGCCCCGGTGTATAAGTTCAGAAAACTAATAAGGGGTCAGTTTTGGACCCTGGGGACCACCACCTCCCTGAAGCTATTGATGTTCAAGGGGGGCCATGCTGCCCCCTGAAGGAGCCACAGATATTCATCAAAACATTTATTGCAAATATTACATTGATATTATCAATCATATTATCAAAAATGTCAGGAGGGCTGTCATTTGTGGGTTAATGAACAGTGCATGGCGAGGGATCGAGTTATAGTTACCTTAGGGCATGAGGATTTGTACATTTAAAATGTGAGCCCAACTATAACATCCCTGTAACCTTTGTTTTTTCAGTGAATTTCTATATTTATTTTAACATGTAGTAAATTTCATTACAATGCGTTTATCCAACTACCACCAAGCACAGCCAAAGGCCAGGTCCTGAGGCCAACCCCCATAAGCACCACACCTTGCATTGTGCATGGCCTTCACCCATGAGCAGCAAAAGTTGCCTTCAAGACCTGGCCTGCAGCCAGACCCTGCAGCCAATCCCCCTAACCAACCAACCCCATGCTGTGCACGGACCTATGGGCGTGCATGGCAGGAGTTGGCTGCGGCCTCTCAGGGTGTGAGAATGGGTGTGTGAGGCTGCATCTGTGGGTGAGATTGGCTGTGACAGTGTCTGTCTGGGTGTGAGAGTGCATACATCAGTGTTTCAGTGGGTCCGTCAGAGTATATGCGGATCTGTGAGTGGGTGCAGGAGGCTGTCAGTAGGTCTGTGAGTGGGTGTGCAAGGATCTGACTTGGGCTGTGAGTGGGAGCACGAGGGTCTGAGTGGGTCTGTGAGTGGGTTTGTGAGTTTCTGAGTGGGTCTGTAAGTGGGTTCGTAAGTGTCTGAGTGGTGTGTGTGAGTGTGAGAGAGTGATTGAAAGACAGGCAGAGAGAGAGAGTTTTTAAGCATTTTTATGCACAATTTAAAATAAAAAATGTATCTGTCATTTTTTAAAATGAAAATAATTTGTACTTAAAACAATAGAGAGAACAAATCCGTCTTGACTCGAACCCTGAATGCACAGTGTGATGGTCTGCAACCTTCAGACTGAGCTACTGCTTTCTCTGTTTTTTTAATATATTTTTTTTGCCCTTTATGAGCTATCTGAGACTGTCAGGTAGGCTTCAAGGGCTCCTCCGCAGTTCCTACATATACATATATACTTTTTTGTTATTTTGCAAAATGTCTTTTTCAGGCTACCTGGCACCGCGGGGTAAGCCTTTAAGCTTACCTCACAGTGCCATTGCTTCAGCAATCAAGGAGACACTTTTAACAGCAGCTCCCTTCTTGCTGAAGCATTTCATCTCTGTTCCCTGCATATGTGCAGGGAATAGAGATGAAAGCTCTACTTTTTGACAGCGGGACCTGCTTTACAGATCTAGCTGTCAAAATGTGGAGTGTTTGTTGTGGCTTGGCTGCAGCTTCAAAGCTGCAAACAAGCCACAGCAAACAACTATGTCCTGGTGGTGGGCACCGCATGACGTAGCAGGAGCCAGCCCTGGTGGTGGTGGTGCACACGGCCATCAGTTCCTCCAACATGCACACAGCCTTGGGGTGATGGTGATCCCTGGGCTAGTAGAGGTCAGAAACTGACCTCCTTGACATTATTTAGTTTGTGTACCAGGGAGGTGGTGGTCCCCGGGGTTGTGGGGGAGGCCATCAGGCCTCTCCAACATATGACAAGCTTTTTTGACCAGGGAAGTGGTGGCCCATGGGACACCGGGGTATGGTACCCCATGCTCATAATTCATTGCAACCCGGAGGTAGTGACCCTCAAGGTATCTGTGGGAGACCATTGGGACTCCCCGACATATGAAAAGCATTTTTGCCCCCAGGGTGGTGGTCCCTGGGGCAGTGTGAAAGGCCAATAGGCCTTCTCCATATGATAAAAGCATTTTTGCCCCATGGGGTGTAGTCCCTAGGTTGCAGGGAACTGTGTAGCTCCCACTCACATTTTGTTATTTGCCCAAGGGAGATGGTGGTCCCCGGGTCTGTAAGGGCCCAGGAGGCTGCCCTGTTAGAAAGAAAAGAGTGTCCCCGGGAATTTGGTGTAATTCTATCCAGTGGTTTTTGCGCAGTGGCTGTTCAATTTTTCCCTATGAGAATTAACATTGGAAACACTACAAATGTCACCCCCCTTTTATCTCAGCCCCTGCTTGGGGGATCACCCCACAACTTTGCAGACTGTCAATTTTTTTTTGGGGGGGGGGAATTTTATGAAGATTCGTCAAGTGGGGCCAATGATATAGGGAAGCATAAAACTGCTTTTGTAGGTCCTAACTATAACTAACTATAACTACCCAGTGGCGACCACCATTAGGTGATATATATACCCTTATAACCTATTGTAGCAGACTATAGAAGTCATTAAAGGACTGTTCTTGTGGTCAGGGTTGAGCCATAGGCCGAGGACTATAAGAAGAGAATGGGAATTAAGTGGCCAGTATAACCTACTACAGTGAGCTATAAAACTATTACAACATGCTGCCCCAGACAGAGTATCCTAATTAAGAACAAATGGGCTGATTTAAAGTTTAGTACATTGGTTACTTTGTCATAAAAGTCTGTCAAATCTTTATTCCACTCATCTCTTTGGTGGGTGGAATACTAATATTCTATCAAGAAAGAGAGACCCTATCTGCTCCATCTACAGAATACTTATAGAATTCATACTTTTCTACCTTAAAACCCATACTATTCTGCTCTGTTCCATAATGACTTTCTAAATAGATTTTTAGGACTGAACAGTGAGTCATTTCATTTTATTTTTCATTTGATTAGAAAAGCATCAAAGAAAAATGTAACTATAAATGCAAATGTTCACACCATATTACGGAAATAGATCGTAAAAAATGTACATCAGAAATCATTATTCCTTGTTTGTCATAAATTCAATGACAATATTGCAGAATAAATTTAAAGCCATGGACCACTTAGGTGGATGATTTTCATTAAATTTCCAGGGTATAACCAGGAGCTACAGAGACCATCTATTCGGATGGTATTTGTTGATGACATTAGAGTGAAAGCGTATTGAGGTGTTTCTAAGCCAAGAGTTATGTAACTTATTAGCCGTGTAATATAAACTGTTGTCTACTTTAAAATAGGGGAGTTTGAGACAGGAGACATCAAGGATCAATTATGCTAGCTGATTTACACCTCTAATGTCTTCTGGTATAAGTACTACACCCATTGTTCTTGCCTTTTAAAGTGTGTTAGATTTATATCTTTAGTAGGAAGATGATGTGAAATATTCCAGAGCTGCAGGCAACTGAAAAACCTATGTCTGGGAATTGCACATTATTTTTTGTAAATTATTGAATGAGAAGAAAAAAATCTTAGTGGCTGCCTGATTTAAAGTGCTGATATTCAGTTCTTGCACAGCATCTTATTTAGCTCATGTAAACAAATGACTTATACTGGGTGCTCCCTTGTGTCTTAACAAAGCTAAACCTCTCTGAAGAGCTATAGTAATAGTGAAACACATGCCAGGAGTTGCTTTTTCTCATTCCAGGTTGGCTTGGATGGTGTGTTACCAATTCAAAGCTGTAATACTGTGCTTGGAGTGGTGAAAGGCTTTTGTCATTGAGACCTTGGCAAGGATGGCACTTTGTTAATCCTATGCTTAAAGACTTTGCTGTATAAATGACAAAATTAGTTGTCCTTTTGTAGCTCATTGTAGATGGCACTGTGCTGAGTCTATGCTCAAAAACCTTGCTAGAAAAGTAGACATTTGGGGTGAGCAAATTTAGAGTGTTGCTGGTGTTGTGGAGTGCTCTGTGCAGGAGCTGCTCTCCAAATAAACATGGGAACTACGGAGAGTTCTCTCTTCTCTTTTCCATAATTTATGCATCATTATATGTCTGAAAGGGTATTGTTTTGTGTTTTGAATATGGTAGGCTTAAAAGGAGCGTCATCAACCAGACCTTTTCAGGGTGTTCTGACTAGATCAAGGATTTTAGAATGAGGAAAAAAAGCCTGCCAAGGGCCAACCTGAATCACTCATAACTGCATTCTGAGTGTGAAACAAGGATTGAAGATACATACCTGCCAGCTAACTTCAACGTTCTGAAAGAATGCTTTATGAAGATAAAAAGAGATGTATCTAAACAGATAGACAAAGAGATGATAATGTTTATTACATTGCTTCCCCCAATTAGACCCAGGCTAAATTGATCCCATTTCATGAAAATCCGAATAGATTTAACAAACAAAGCTCCATAATTAAGACTAATGTTATCCTTGATACTTATTGACAGCTGAACTCAGAGATAACTTACTGACTTGCCAAACTGAAACTTATAGCCAGCATCCCGGTCAAATAATGCAGCTGTCATTTCAATTTCTAATTTCAATTAAGGCACTTGGCGGAGATGAGGAAAATTTTGCCATATCAACAGCATATGTTAGTGTTCTTACTTCTAACTTGCATACCAAAAGTGAAGAAAAAGAAGCCCAGAATCTTAAGGCCTGCATATATGGCTCTCAATAACAATTAAATAACTGATCAGGTAATGAGTAACTTTGACTTGTTCCATGATTGATGAAAATAATATCTGATAGGTCTCTAATGCAGATTATGCAGGCTGTCAGTGATGAATATAAACCTCTAGCACGATCAAAGAAATTTGGGTCTATACAGAGTAAAGTGATAAAGGACCACAGAAAATGCCAGGAGGTGCTATTGAAAGCCTTTTCAGCATTTAACAGGGTCATCCTGGCTGGCCTACCTAGTTTTCCTGCAACCTCAAGAGCAGAAATACCTAAATTAATCTGAGATGTAACGTACCTTTGCTGGACAAAACCATGTTGCATGATGTTGGAAAGTGGATTATTGGTCACGGCAGGAAAGTAATTACACTTAGCAATAGGCCACGAATCGCCACTAGGTTCAGATAGGTCTGAATAAATTAACCCCAGCTCAACCCTTGGTAGCTTGGCAACAAGCAACAAGAATTAACTTAGGAGACAAAGTGTAAAGCATTCCAGTTTCACAAAACAGTAATTAAATAAAACACAGGAAACAGTTTAACAATTCAAAATCAATTTATAAATATAGGAAATATTGTTAGCTTTAAAATGACACCAAAACGAATAACATCGGATAAAGGGAATCGGAGATATGACGTTCTAAAGAATTAGTGGTTTTAGCGCATAGAAATGATAGCGCCAATCTGGTTGCACTTTGACTGGGGCAAAGTCAAAGTTTAAGGCTGACCGTGATGGAGCGCTGCACGGCTACAGCAGGGGGGAGGCCTCGGTCACAGGTTTACCTTCAAACTTGGGCCAATATTTATACTCTATTTGCGCTGGATTTGCATCTTTTTTTTACGCAAATCCATCGCAAACTTAACTCCATATTTATATTTTGATTCTAGACCCATCATTTTAAGGATGTGTGAAACCGCCTTAAATCAATGAGATGCAAGGTAGGCATTCCTGTCCAAAAATTGACTCAAACACCTTAGCGCCATATTTATGCAACAGGGCAAAAATGACTCACGGGAGGAAGGCGTAGCCGAAAAGTGACGCTAAACCCAATTTGCGTCACACCACTACTTCAGGAAAACACACACAAGCAACATTACAGCCCAACAGGAAAGCATTGAGGTGCTGCTGATGCAGCTTGCAAGATGACGCCAAGCACAGGACCAACAGCAGCAGCCACCACCACCCCAATGTGGCCCACTAAGGTAACGCAGATGTCAGGAAAGGGTCTTCAGGAACAGGACAATCCTCTATGGGCTCAGGGAACAGGACATCATCTGGAGGTATATAATGAACTGGGAAGCAATACAGCAGCTGCTGTGCCAAATTCAGCCACAAATAACAGCTAGCCTGCAGACACCACACCATATACCACTGGTGACCAAGCAGCTGGCTTTCCTGCCTATTTTTGGAAAATGGCTCCTTCCAGATAACGGGTGCCCTGGTCGCTGGGGTATCACAGCCCTCATTCTCCGCCTTCCTGCCAAAGTTCTTAGATGTCATAATCTCCCTCACACCCTGCCACATCAGTTTCTCCAACACCCAGCAGAAGCAGCAGGAGATAAAACAGGGCTTTCTATCAAATCGATGGCTTCCCGCATGTGCTCAGTGCAATTGACTGCACCCATGTCCGGTTCGTACCACCTGCAGTAACAGAACATCTATTCCGGAACAGAAAGCACACATATTCCATCAATGTGCAGGCCATAGTTGACCACCAGGGACTGTTCACCAACATCTTGGCCACGTATCTTGGGAGTGTACATGATTCCTTCATATTCCGTCACAGCACGATCAATCAGCATTTCCAGGATGGACAATATGGCAATGGCCTTCTTGTTGGTAAGTCTATAAACATAGCAATATACACACAGCACAACAACCCTGTAGGACACACAAAACATACACCATTACATTGTCATGTGGGCAGAATGACACTGACGTTTGACACAGGTAGTTATGTTGTACACCCTGACACAATGGGATACACACCTATGGACAAATGACAGCTGCCACAAACATTAGCTGCCACTCTAGAGCAACAAGGGACCAATGTCAAAGCACACAGTGACAATGACATGCCCTGCACTGGAAGTACAACTTGGAAGATGAACCATTTACAATTACATTAGGCCCAATATTCAATCCGACACCCACCCAAACAGAATGTAGCGTGGAAGTGGTATGCAATGTGTGTTGCTGCAGGTCTAAGACCATGAAACACATAGCGTGATGATTCTGACTCACAAGTAGGTGACACGGAAATACTGAGGCAGTCCCAACATCATAGATCACATCTGGGGTGCCGTTGCCAGATAGTAATAAGGAAGTGGACTCTTTTATCAACACATATTGATGTGCCACTAATGAAAACTGCACACTGCTGCACAAACTGAAAGAGCCAATTGTCTAACAAAATAACATATGTACGAGGAGATGGCACTTCCTGCACAGATACATCCATCTCCACAAAGCAGTTAGCAAGGTTACCTGGAACAAGTTTGGCAGTGTAGGTGCACAGTTGACCATGAGCCACTGGCAGAGGGAAAAACAAAGGTTTGCCTAGAACCAACTCACACATGGGACAATTGAGGATTGTCAATACTGAACACCTCAGTGCTGCCAACTTATGGAGATGTGTTGTGCATTGTCACCTAGCCTAATCAAAGGGCCTCACTGTTGCAATTCATCTGCAATGACATATGTCTAATTGGATGGGATGTCCAGTCCATGGGTGCAACCATGTTATCACCACATCGGAATCTATTGTGGTTGTGGAAGTATCATGTCCCTCCAGTGAAAGCACACTAAAACATGTTGGACACTACACAACACATGGTACATACATAATGACCAGCAGTTTGGAAACAAACTCAAAGATCCCAGGTCAATGAGCCAAACACAAGTTGTCAAGTCTAACAACCCACTGCAGAAAAAACCTCACAGAAGCCCAGGATCTCACACAATACCACAAACACATATGGATCACAGAAGACACAAGATATCAACTGCCATGCTACATGACATTCCTGTTGCAAGCACTAACAAAATACTCACTCCTATTATTTTCTGCAGCAGATCAGGGTTACGGGATCCAGCCATGACCCAATTTTCCAACCCAAGCACAGCAGCAGAGCGTGCCTATAATTAGGCACATCGGAGGACATGCAGCATTGTTGAAAGGACCTTTGGCATCCTGAAGTCCAGATTCAGGTACCTTGACATCAAAGGAGGCAGCCTCCCTTATGCCCCACACATTGTTTGCAAAATCATACTTTCCTGTGCTATCCTGCACAACATTTGTGTGAGGAGGAACATCCCTCTCTATGAGCCAGAGCAAGAACTGCCTGTGGAAGAGGAGGAGCAGGATGAGGACGGTGCCAGGGAAAATAAGGGAGAACAGCAAAACACTGCTGCTGGAATGCACCGCAGACAGCTAACTGCACAAACGTTTTTCAACCAATAGTCACTCTACACACGTTATTAAAATATGTAAATAAACACCTAACTTGATCACACAATCCTGCTCTGGTTTCTTCTTTCTCCATCACATGTTCTTTAGGAATGTGAGTATTACCTCAGGGAGCATGTTACAAAGACAAATCTGACTACTTCTGATCCAATATCACATGTTATGCATATGATTGTACAGCAAACATCATACACATATAAAAAATACTCATCTTTTGAATTTTCTATATGAAGGACAAAATCAATGGACCACAACATAAGACACGCATCCACGTTGACAACATGGTCTACTGTAGCACATGACACACAAGTATGACATCTCCAATCATAAGGTAAATAAGCACCCCATACATGAGGCAGTGGATGTGAAATATCAGTGGAAACAGGAATGTATGAAGAGACCCCTGACATTAGCAAGTGTGACATTTGCAATCTCTGCAAAGAGCTTCTGTGACAAGGGGCATCATTTCTGAAAATGGATGACATGAGCGTTCCAGTTATGACAAGCAATGTTCACAACACATGCCCTGCGCAGTCCATCCATGGAAATAAGTCCTGCCACTGCCATGTGTTACGTCTCTGCCCTCCCATCTCTAGGGGGCACTGTAAACTGACTATTTGTACCCTGGGGATCATCATTAACACTCTCCCAGAGTCCCTTTCTGACTCCTGTTTGCTTCCCTTTTCCATATGGAACGCTATAGAAGAACTACATTAGTTTGCATGAACTTCAGGTCCCATTATGCACTGCCTGGTGGTCGGCAAGACCTGTAATCTTCTCTCCATTGCTCCCTATTGGAAAAGTCTGGTTGTCCCTTTATACTGGATTCTCTCCCCCAGGACTTGTGAGAGTCTTGAGCTGCACACACCTGTGACCTCTCTTGTGCAGCCCAGCCATGTGACTCTGTCTTGGCCTTGGTGCTGCCTGGAACTGCTTATAAGCTGCCATTCCCTGAAGCTCCTGGTCGTGCACTGGAGTACGATTCCTTTGTGTTCCAGATCCCTTGTTGGATTGTGTTACAGTCCTGATTCAGCCTGACCCTGCTCTCTGTTTACCCAGTCCTGTTCCTGTTTGTTCCAATCACAGTCTGCTCCCTGTTTCTCAGCCTTGTTCTTGTTTGTTTCTGCCAGAGCCTGCTTTCTGTTTCCAAGACCTGTTATAGCCTTTGTGTCAATCCGAGCCTGTTCCCTGTGCCTGGCTTTGCCTCCAAGTTGGTTCTCTCACTTTCTGTTTCCTCTTAGGTTATCGTGGCTGGTAAGTGTGCAATCAGTCCTCACCTGTCTAGAAGAGTTTTCCTTTGTATTTTGGTTGGCACCTGGTTTCCAGGAGGCAAATCCAGCCCACATCCTTTGTCTAGTGTTGCATGTAGCCATTAGTGCCTAACAGTGACAGTGTGCTATGGCTGTATTCCAGGAATTGCCACTGTGTCTCCAGCCGGACCCACAATGGCTAGCCTCATGTATGTAAGTACAATCCTTGTACTACACTTCTGCTGCCTCCTTTCTATGGGGGTTGTGTGGTGACTATCTGTAAGATTAATCTGCCCATAGGCACTGATGTTCCCTGTTGCTGTGGAAAGCTCTGAGTCGTACCCTGTGTACAATCTTAGTGATAAGTCCTGCATGTTTGTTCATTACTGACCCGTTCCATATTTGTTCACACTAAGGTTGCTCTGCCTTCACATTTCTGTTTTCTCTGCCTTACCATAGCTGGCCTTTCCCCTTGTATGCCTATAGATGCTCTTCTGCTTTGGTACACTTCTTCCTTTCGAGATACTCTGTGAACTCAAGGGTTGCCCCTAACAGACTCCTGACTAGACCTGCCCAAAACTGTAACACTATAGACACCAATCATGACACAGGGTACACATGCCCACACACTTGAACTGGACACTTCTGTGGAATGCACATCTGAAAATATGTTAACACATGCAGCTGGGGCAGCAGGTCCACCTCAGCAACATAAGTAACATAGGTAATTCTTCTGAGTCAAACTGACGTGTACCAAACATTTTTTGGGTGGAATTAAGGCACAGTGTCTCAAACACAGTACGTACCAAAGATGTACACATGTCTGACATATGTGAAGTTCACACACAAGTCACCATGAAGTTGTAACCAACAATTAATGACATAGGAGGGGTAACAAATCAACATTGCACTCATTAGCCATCCTCAATCATCCCTGAGTTTTGTTTGGCGTGCGAAATGTAATGTCCCCAAAGTCAAACAACTACACACATCACATGAGTCAACACATATTACAAACACATATCATGAATATTGTAGATCACTGATTGCCATCAGATGTAGACACCCATTTCGAACACATTCAGACATGATCATTACGTCCAATGTATGGCATGCCGTGCCGTAAGAAACACACATATTGTTATTACAGATCATTCAGACACAAAACACACAGTTGCATGCTCTACCACACGTGGCCAACCACTATACCACACACTGAAGGCCATGCAATCCTATCTTCATGTTAATACATGGTGCATGCATGTTAAATATTTAAAAATCATGTAATCACAATTTGAGTAAAAAATGTTGACGCAAATGCATCGAAATATCATACAAACGTTAACTAACTATACATGAGCCCTTAGCGTTATTTTCACCTGTGCACCACACGCATGTGCATATCTATTGAAATAGAAGTCTACAGGTAATCCTGTTTACAGGCATCGTACAGTGGGTGTACTTTCACTTTCACTTTACAGTCTGTGCTTTTTCTTGACTGTGTGTCTGTGTCTCGGTGTTGTTGGTGTCTGGATTGCGTTTACTGTATCTTGTTGTGTCTCTCTTGTGTCTTTTGTGTATTCTGTTTGTTTATTGTACCTGTGCATATGCTTTTGTGTAGTTTAGTGTCTTTCGGATTGTATTTGTACTGTTGGGTGTCTGTCTGGAGGTTAGTTGGGTTAGTTGGGGTTCTTGGGTTTGGGCTGTAAGTTTTCTTTTTTTACATTTATTTTCTTTCTTTTTTACACTTTTTCTGTTTTGCTTTGTTGTGTAAGGACATGTTGGGAAAAACGAGGCTGACCAGCATGGGGAAGAAGGAGCTTGGGAGGTTTGTGTGGCTGGTGTGCCGCCTCTTTCCATTTATGCTGGAGTGTGTTTGTTTTACAGGGATATCACAAAGAGGCAAGGTGGGACAAGGTGCTCTACTACCTCAAAAGAGTATACCACACGAGCAGGAATGAGCACTAGCTGAAGCACCGCTGGGCTTACCTTTGGCCAGAGAGCAGGATCAGCTGGACCACCTTGGTGTGGTGATCGGTGGCCCTGTTGGTGAGTATCACATTGACAAATTTGTACAGTAGAATGCTCCTGAGTGACAGTTGCCAATGTCTTGATGTGCTGCATGCAATGTTTGTGGCCATGTTGAATGCAAGCAGAACAAACTGTTAGTGTCCCAGTACTGAGATGTAATCCACATGTCTATACATGTTAACAATGCAGTCCTGAGGTTTGTTGAGTCATGTACGACTATCACTTAGTGCCACATGTACCAAGCTATTTTTAACTGTCACAAACAGCCTAGTTTTCAGAATTTGTGTGTTTACGTCAAGAAATACTGTTTATTCCAATGCACATACCCAATTTTGCCATTCTACAATCACATTGCCGAATCACAAAACAGGGTTTGTTAGTGGCATTTAGGAAGGGGCGTTCCCTTACTATTAGCAAGTCGCAGTCCGCTGATTGATTGTTTGGTGACTACGAATGCTGTCACTAAACAATTACAGTTACCTCCAGTTTAAAGTTGGTGCTAACCTATTCACAAAAGAGAAGGGGTCCCCATGGGTTCCCTTCCTCTTTGTGAATGCATGTCCAAAAGTTGTTTCAAAGCAGGCAGTGGTCCCATGCTTTAAGTTATAATATTGGTTTTTGACACGCTTTCTATTTACCCTTGATGAAATAAGGCTGCATTTTTTAAATAAATATACATCTGTATTTGAAAGCAGTCACAAACATGGTGGGCTGCTGAGCCCAGCAGGCCAGCATCCCTGTGAGTGCTACCATTTCCAAGGGGGTTGCAAAATGAGGCCTACCTCATTAAAATTCATTAGGTAGGTCAGTTCCTACCCCATTTGTGATTTGCAAACAGCATCATTGACAGTGTTGTACCTCAGATTATCCTACTCACAACGTGCGAGTTGATAAGTCTCGCAATGTGTGACTCAGAAAACCTGATCTTCGTACATATGTCCCTTAGTCACACATTGGAGGTGCAATGACAACACCTGTGCCCATGCATTCTGTCAATGATGATCAGGTAAGACACTGTCAGCATACCACATTTCATTGTATCAGGACAGCAAAGTGGCCAATCCATGTTTAGCGCTACGTTGTCATCATTACACATACATGATCCCTGCCATTATGTTGGCAAAGGGGGCATACACAGCTTAGGGGACACTGCCAATGGGGCTTTGTTACCTACATACAACTGTGCTACACCTATCATGGACAACTGAAAATTGAGCCACATGTCCATTACACAGTAACTCAGTGTTCCTTGATGCACAAGCCACAACACCTGAGTCACTAGAAGTTCAGTGCACCAGGGAATACAAATCATGACATGGAGTATCATGTGAAATGGATTAGCCACAAATGTTTGTAGTCGGGTTTAGCACCACATGATTGTTAGGCCCAGTGCATGTGTGCAGATGTGTTTCTATCTCTCACTGGAGTGTCAGTGTCAATGTGAGTTTGCAGTGGTATGTCTGTTGGAGTGTCTACATGCAGGATCACCACCTCACTCATGTAAAATGTTACACACTGTGATATGTTGTCCACACATTTGTACTGTGATCTGACATTGAGCATATATTTCCTTTCCATGTCCTACAGGTGGACCTGCCTCTTGTACCATCGGGGAAGTGGATCAATTTCAGAACACAGACGTATCCAGTAAGTGTGATAATGTCTGTCCTGTGCAGTGATTACAGCTGTTGTGTGAGTGACTCATGTGTGTTGCACTCATTACAAGATATGATGAGCTGGCACGTCATCTGATATATTTCTTGACTGGATGTTGACATAGTGTTTCGTGTAAGGGTTAGACATTCACAGGCAGAGAGTCATATCTTAGGAGTCTTGTGCTGTGCAATAGGAAGCAGCATGTGAACAAGGTGATTACTAGCCACATGTAGGCCCACGTGTGACTTTGAAGTGCTCCAGTGTCAATATGTTGTCACTGGGTCATACCCTCATTCTCTCAACACAGTGATGCATCAGTTTTCCGCATAAAATTGTGCATCCCTGTATTGTAATGTACATGTAAGACTGCATGGGTAACTGTCCCCCAGCATCTAGCCCCATAAGTTGTACTCCATTTACGTGACACTTATGTGGTATACAATAGGCGTGCATGCAGGTCAAGGCCAGACGTGTGCTGGCATCAATGTGGGTGTTTTGGGAATTGTGTTGGCAGACCAAGTGTTGATGGCTGTCCACAACTGTACACGACTGTAGATGTGAATGACCTATGGATACCTTATTCCTAGGTGGCAGCCCTCCTCATATGTGTTCCACTCACTAGATCCATGTACAAGTGGACATGCATTTGTGGTTGTCCTCAACAGTTGTGATGATATATTGCATGCCCATCCCCCCTGAGGCACAGGGGAACAGCATATATGTAGGTAGATGTGATGGTCACAGTGTAGATGACAGTTTTCTCATTCACGCATGCATGTGTCCCAAACAACACTAACCCCTTCTGATTAGCAACTGCATACCATCCTGCCAATTACGTATACAAATCACTAGTCTTGGGTGCCTTGAAGTTGACTCAGATGATAAAGATTAGTCGGCCTGGCCCATCTGAAGTGAAGTAGTTGCTGCCTTTGCATTGTGAAACATTGCACTACATCAATGCAGGTCACTTGGTGTAAAAGACATGATGGGTAGGCTGCGTTGCCATTACATTCATCAGAGACATTGTATCATCTGGACTGTGATTTGGACTGCATGTGCAAATTGAGACAGAGTGTTAGATTATCAACTGTACATGCATCATACAATGATGACACTGATGGTTGCCTGTCTCATTTTTACAGCTGCCAACATGGATGTAGATGAGATCAGGGCTTTCTAGAAGCGAGCAGTGAGATATAGACACATCTTGGATGTGGAGTCTGGGTACCGAAGGATGGCAAGACGCTATCAGAGAGAGTGAGCCACAGGAGAATGGCGGGCTTTCAGCCAAGGGGGACCGGCATTGGCCACAAAGGTTGTAGCCACCACCACAACTGCACCCAGTACCACAGCAGCCACCGTCACATCTGCCCCGTCAATCTCGGGACCGGTGACCACCACACCTGCTGCACCATTAACCTCTTCAACACAGACCATCACACCTGCTGCAATGGACATAGCCGCAATTGCTGAGCTCCAGAGGGACATGAGGAAAGTATTAAAAAAGCTTGACACAATACAGAAGGATGTGGGCAAAAATGCACGGAGGCTGAAGGTAATTAAAAAGACACTGAGGAGGGCAAACCTGTGAACTCCTGCCTCCCCTCCCTCACCCCTAATTCCGTCCCCTCCCTCCTCACTCCTCAGTGTAGTTGTTTAGATAGGATAAGTAGGTTTGGGGGTGTTTCATAGTATTACATATTAGTTTGTTGGTGGGTGGATGGGGTTAATGTTGGGGCTTTTGTTTATTTAAAAAAAACATTTAAAACATTTTAAAAAAAATCAAAAATAATATATATTTGTTCAATATCAGGTAGTATATGTTTAGGTTAGTATATGTTGTCCTACATGTGTCTCGTCTTCTAAGGGGGGTGAGGGGCAAATGTTCAGAGTGTGTTGTTAAATGTGGTAAGTAAGCTTAGCATAGGGTAGTTAGGGTCAGTTGTGAGTAATGCATAGTTAGTATAGGTTAGGTTAGTATAGGTGTGTTACATAGTTTTAAGCTCTGTTTCGTACATAGTTATTAATAATTTAGGTATTCCCTTACTGCATGTGTCATATGCTTGGGGCTCAAGGTCTTTGCATGAGTGTAGAGTGCATTGTCTGTTGGCCTGTGAATTCTGTCCTGCATCCACATCCCTCTCTTGACATGTTAATTTCCACTTCCAACTGAGCTTTCAAATTAGCAGCTACAGCAAATCTAAATCTCAATGCATCTGCCATCCATTGTAACCACCACTCAACATGACTATGGTTCCTATGTATTGGACAGGTAGGTGTGCTTTTTAAGCTGTAATTGTTGTGATCCTGTGTCATGATGTTGGGCACTGTGAGACGTCTGCCTGCAACCTGAAGTTCATGTCAACACTGTTAAACTGAGTAGTGTCAATTTCAGATGAGGTCAAGTATACAACTTTCACGCCAATGTGCTTTACTTGTACTCCCAGCTGATGTTATAGGCCAAACACTCCTATACAACTATTCCTGCTATATGTTGTGGGTGAGGCATGTATGTGTTAAAGCAAATGTCACATGACTTGCTTGTATGGGATGTGGCCAGCATTGACTTTCATCTTGTAGATACTTTGGCCCTAATTCATACTTTTTTTGTGCAACATTTGCATCATTTTGTGATGCAAAAGCAGCACAAACTTCCAAAATACAATGATATTTTGTAAGTTTGCGCTATTTTGTGTAAAAAATGATGCAAATGCAGATCAAAATAAGTATAAATCAGGGCCCTCGTGCATAGATATCTGCACACATTATTTCTGCACTCTGCTATTGACACTCTCTGACCATAGACATGTTACATGCATCACAAATCTCTGGCAAATTTACATAATCCAGGTCTGTGACCCCCATTATTGTAAAGAATTATATTTTGATGCAACGCAAGTGCAAGGTTGAGGGACATGTCATTGGACATGCTGAGATGAAGTGTAGGAGAACATGAATCGCCAATGGAGTAGTGAGAAACAATTGCAGTCCATAGTGGTAACATTAACAGTGTATCAGTGAAGAGTGCATGTCACCAACTGTAGCAGCACTGGCATGTTGTGAAGCAGAGGACTAAGGAAAATTAGTGCCCATGTGGCATGGGCTGGTGCTATCGGGAACTCCTAGGGGTGAAGATGATCTGTTCCACGTCCTCATCCTCTGATGTGTGTGTTGTCTCCTCTGCCCTTGATAATGGTGCTGGTGGGATTGAGGGGGCAAGACACACTTTAGTGGTTGGAGAAGTGGACACCAAATTCCCAGCAGCTGCCATCTGTGGAACTACAGAGCAAAGAGGAGCTGCCAATTATTGAATATGGCAGCAACATCCCTGTGGTAGACAGCCATGTCTGCCCTGAGGGAGGCCACTTCCTGGTGCATTGATTGCAGATTGTTTTCATGCATGCAGCAGCAAGATTGGGAGGGCATATTTTGTGGCAACTCCCTCATAGCAGTGGTTAGGTCCCTCACACACTGTTGGACTCCATGAGATGATGCAGTAGTTACCATTGGTAGTTTTTCATGTTGATATTTGCGTATGTGTGCTACTTTGAAATGCACTGATGGACCTGGCAGACTTCCATTTCCTCTTGTGACTGTGTGGGTGTGTTTTCCTTCCTACACAGATATGTCCTCCCCCTCAATGCAGTTGTCTTAGCACTATGACACCTGAGATGTTTCATGGTGGCATTGCAGCTATTGTGACACAGGCACAGGGGTAAACCCAGGAATGGGCAGCATGGGTATGAGATTACTGCTGTGTACATCATTATGTATGTGACAGTGCCTGATGGTTATTGAGTCTATGGACATGAGCTGTTGACAGGAGCTGCACTTGGATAAGGATTGATCATGTAGTCATACTGAACCCTTATTTCCAGTGTGTTTGTGCCATGGGCACCTAACTGCCATTTCTTAATTGACCAGCGCACACAGCACAGGTAGTTGTGGCAACTGTTGTCAATGGCCTGAGACTGGGCATTTTCCTCTACTGTACATTCTGACAATACCAGCTGACCTGTGACACCAGGCAAGTTTTACGTCCTACCCTACCTTCCTGGTCTGCTTCAGCATTTCCAGCAGCCATGGCATGGCAGTGTACACCCATGCAAAGGTTGTTGGTGTTGTGTTGTGCTGTACCCCTATATGCACCTGCACAGCCCATGCACCTGGCATGGGCAGTGCAGGGAGTCCTGTGCTGTGCCCCTTTGCCCTTTCCACTGCCTGATTTGCAGGGCTGACATGCATTGTGTAGTAGGTATGTGCCTCCTCCCTCCTGCACTTGACATTTAGGGGCTCATTCCGACCCCGGCGGTCAAGGACCGCCGGGGCCGGGGATGCGGGAGCACCGCCAACAGGCTGGCCGTGCCCCGCAGGGCATTCTGACCGCGGCGGTTTGGCCGCGGTCAGAAGAGGAAAACCGGCGGTCTCCCGCCGGTTTTCCGCTGCCCGACGGAATCCTCCATGGCGGCACAGCTTGCTGCGCCGCCATGGGGATTCCGACACCCCATACCGCCATCCTGTTCCTGGCGGTATGGGGTGTCGTGGGGCCCCTGGGGGCCCCTGCAGTGCCCATGCCAATGGCATGGGCACTGCAGGGGCCCCCGTAAGAGGGCCCCACAAAGGATTTCCGTGTCTGCTGTGCAGACACTGAAATCCGCGACGGGTGCAACTGCACCCGTCGCACCTTCCCACTCCGCCGGCTCCTTCCTCGTGGGAAGGGGTTTCCCGCTGGGCTGGCGTGCGGCCTTCTGGCGGTCGCCCGCCAGCCCAGCGGGAAAACCATTTGGCGGTTCCCGCCAGGCGGGCGGCTACCGCCGCCCGCCAGCCTCAGAATGAGACCCTTAGGCATTATGGTCCCCCATGCAATTTACCCTGCATATTTGTTGTTTCCTGGTAGTCTGCGATGCCCTGTCCTGCGATACCAGTGACAATTTCCTACAGGATAATGGCTGAAACCATCTCCTCCAAGCCCTCTTGTGGTGCTGAACTCCCACCTCCGGTCTGCAGTGCTGCCTTCCTGTTCCTTGCCATTTTTTCATTTGTTAATCTGTTAATCTTGTCCACAATCTGTTGCCAAAGTGCCTCTCTCCTCCCAATTTGCCATTTAGAGGTCATGAAGAGTTGATGCCGGTGTTCGGTTACCTCTCTCACCAGAATTTCATACTCCTCAGTGCTGAAGTGAAACTTCCTCTTGTTCTTGTCTCTACCCTTGGTCTTGTCTTTGTCCTCCTGGCTGGTTCCTGGTTTCTGGGGTCTCCCTGGGGTCTCTCCTGGCTTCTAGGATCCATTTTGGGGCTCCTTTGCACTGTTTGCTCCACTTGCATTGCTTTTTGAGGCTATTGCGGGGGAAACGGTGCACATCAATTTTGCAACGTTTTTCAATGTCATAAACTGGATTAGAGTCATTTTTCCTGCGTTAGCGTAATTTTGCCTTATGACAAGGCGCAATGGTTAGCATCAGGAAAATTGACTCTAACCTATTCTTAGTACCACCCAGCGTCAAAGTATAAAACATTTGACGCAAAACTGTGTTAGCGCAGTTTTACGTCAAAAAAGTACAAATCTTGCCCTTAGTCGTTTTCTTGAAGATTTTCTTCAGCAGGACGAATTCACCAGTCTGATCTGACCTCCCTGGAGTCCTTCCTTGGATACACGTCGTGGAAGCCCTCAGTGAAGATTTCTACGTTTGAACTTAGATGAATTTTTTAGATGAAAATCCTTCGACTGGGGTAAACCTGAATTTTGATCCGACATCCCTGGAGCCCTCTTCGGATACCCTGTGCGGGAGGTCCCTGTCAACTTTCTCAGTTTGAACGTAGTCACTGTTTCAGAGATTTTCTTCAGCGGGACGAACCTGCAAGTCAGGCCGGGTCACGGTTGAGGCAAGCCGGCTAGAGTTTCCGCAGCGGGTTGGTCCCTTTATGGAGCTTTTTCTAAAAAGTTCTCCAGACTTCTGGATCTTCATCCAGAAGGTCTATTAAGGTTGAATAGGAGTCCACATCTCATCCCAACGTTCAAGAAGCCCTGATTTGCTCCTTGATGGTGCAGACTACAACTCCCAGAATGCACCTGGCTCAAAGTCCAAATTGGCCACTAGACAGTGGTCAGCTGGACAGTTTCTTCAGGATTTGATGCAGGGGACTCTGGTTAGCAATTTTTCACCTGTAGCAAACAGGTAGTCTCTCCTTGTAACAGTTGAAGCCAGACAAATACCTTCTTCTGGTGTACAGCTGGTTCAGTCCTTAAGAGTGCAGTGTCCAGGTGCAGGTCAGGGGTCCAGCAGGGCAGTCCTTCTTCTTCTGATGTTCTTCCTTGTAGGGATCTGAGGTATGGGTGCAGCTCTGCAATAGTTATCCTTGCTCCTGGGTGGAAAACAGGGGGTCTTGGTTCTCTAATCAGATGCAGGGTTCTTCCCCCTGCGATGACTACTTCCTGGGAAGTGTGGCAAAACTCAATCCCAGCAAGCAAAATTCTTCAAAAATCCATCATGGCTGAAACTCATTTTTGGAGGTTACATCTGGCTGAGCCCACCCTCTGGTATGGTTAAAAATCATAAACACACCTCTCTCCTGCCCTCTCCTAATCTAATCAAGGGAGTGCCTAATTTTCTGGGGTTGCAGGATGTAGGGGAGGTGCTGGGTTGCTCCAAATATCCTTCTCTGCCTTTTAAGATCCTAAGTCCTAAGGGACTGCCAATCAGAGAAGGTCACTACAGAGCTGAAGTTGGCAACATTTTAGGTAGAATTTAAAACTCTTTACCTGAACTAGTTATATTAATTCCAACAATTGTAAGTGGTGGGATTTATTATAATAATTGAGATGACACCACATTTGAGGTATCTGTCAGTTATATGGGCCTTTGTAAGTTAAAATAAAGTCTCCCCATTTTAGCCTATAGATGCCATTCACTACAGTGAGGGAAAAACACATTTGGCTATTTTACCTCACCAGGGCTTATAAAACAAGGTTCCTGCTTATAGTTACATAGCACCCAACCCTAGGGGCACACAGGGCACACCTTAGGGGTGAATTGAATGTACAATTAAGGTAGTTTAATACTTTAGAAGTACTTTTAATTCCAATTTCAAATTTGATTTACCTTTAATTTAAAAGCAGCCACTAAGGCAGGTCTGATTTTAAAATGACACTGGGCACCTCAACAGTGCACCTATGGGTGCCTACCTATGCTGGTGTCCCTAAAACTACATGCCCTGCCTTATGCTAGGGACTTACAGGTAGGTTGATACTGCCAATTTTAATTATCCTAATTTCCATATCCACTTTACACAGAGCACTGGCCCTGGGAGTGATAAGCAGTACCCAGGGCGCAGCCAAGAATAAGAATCAGTTACCACCAGTATCTGTTCAAAACGTTTGGGGGTGACCAGGGCAAAAAGGAGGACTTTCCTACACATGGGATTGACCAGGGAAGTTATTATGGTGGTAGACAAAGTTTGCTCTTAGATTTTGGAGTCAGAATTAATAAGCGCAATTGGAAGATACGAATAATAATCTAAAGCATTTCTATATGCGTTTCACCCCATGAAGAAGGTACTATATCCTGAATTGCCACTTGACCAAAAATGTTCAGCAACACCTGAATCAAAATTAAAGAAAAAACTCTTAAGACTCCATGCTCTTTGCTAGAGGCAAGCTGCAAAATGGCCTTCTCTGTCATCCCCTGCATGATCTGTGAATCCAGGGCACTGCATATTTGATAAGTCAGCCTTTGTAGTTGAAAAGCATCAAGTAACTATTTCCTATCAGGGCACTATATAGTCTTCTGTATACAGGTTAGAGTATCAGTGATGAGGCTTTAGGAGGCTGTGTTGCTCTGCATTGATTCCAATGAGGCTTGCTGCTGTGTGGCGAGGCCTTGTGGGGCTTTGCACCACTTCATTGTGCATAGGTTTTGATGGAGACCACATCTGGGCTAACACAGCACCTTCAGGACCACTTGCAAGGTTCCAGGACTCCGGTAGTACCACTAAGGAAGACAGGACTTACAGCTGGCACAGTTCAGGTGCTGCGTTGAAGATGGACGAAGCCTGTTTTGTCCCTGAGGTTTCTGATCAGGATGCCAGCTACCTAGCCCTTAGATGTAGAATCACCCTGGTGGTCCTGGGTTTAAAATGTAGGTGCAGTCCTTCTGACTCAGGTAGTCGGACAGCAGGCCAGCACAGCAGAGGAGCAGGGTGTCAGTCTTTCTTGCAGTAAAGCAGCAACGCAGTCCTTCTTCAGAATCTTCCACAGGTCCAGATGTCTACTGTAGGAGGCTGTCTTGTAGTGGGTACCAAAGGTGCTTACACCTTGTGCCAGGTCCAGTTATCCCTTATTAGTGTAGTAGAGGTGTTTCTAGCAGCTTAGGCTGATAGACGGTAGCTATGGCAAAGCAGCTTAGGCTGAACTAGGAGACATGTAAAGCTCCTACTATACCACTGGTGTCATATGCACAATATCATAAGAAAACACAATGCACAGAGTTACTAAAAATAAAGGTACTTTATTTTTATGACGATATGTCAAAAGTATCTCAGTGAGTATCCTCAGTAAGAAGATAAGTTATATACACAAGTTAAATGTACACCAACCAAAATTAGGTAAGAGCAAGAAAAGTAATGCAAACTGTGTAAAATTACAATAGATTGCATTAGGAGCACATAGGTATAGGGGCAACACAAACCATATACTCCAAAAGTATATGGACCCCAAACCTATGTGAGCTTGTAGAGGGTCACTGGGACTGTAAGAAAACAGTGAGGGTTAGAAAAATACCCCACCCCAAGACCCTGAAAAGTAGGAGTAAAGTACACCTACTACCCCCAGAGAGCACAGAAGTCGTGATAGGGGGATTCTGCAGGAAGAACAAACACCAGCAATGCAACAACAGTGGATTTCCAGACCTGAGTACTTGTAAGACAAGGGGACCATGTCCAATAGTCGCAACAGTGTCGAGAGGGGGCAGGAGCCCAGGAAATGCCAGCTCAAGGTGCAAGGAAGCTGCCACTGGTTGGAAGATGCATGGAGTTCTACAAGAAAGAAGAGGACTAGGGAATTCTCCTTTGGAAAACGGATGTCCCAGGTCACGATGAAGCTTGCAGAGGTATTCCCACGCAGAAAGACCACAAACAAGCCTTGCTAGCTGCAAGGGTTGCGGTAGAGGTTTTTGGGTGCTGCTGTGGCCCAGAAGGGACCAGGATGTCGCATTTTGGAAGAAGAGACAGAGGGGGCCCTCAGCAACTCAGAGGCAGCTCCTGCAGAAGTACCCCAACAGGCACTTAGAAGAAAAGTGAACTGGAGTCCATGTGAAGTCACAAAAGGGAGTCCCAAGACGCCGGAGGACAACTCAGAGGGTTGTGCACTGCAGGACATAGTGCTGGGGACCCAGGCTTGGATGTGCATGAAGGAAATCCTGGAACAGTGCACAGGAGCCGGAGCAGCCACAAATCACACGGTACACAGCTTTGCAGTCAAGCGTGGGAAGGCAAGGACTTACCTCCACCAAACTTGGACTGAAGAGTCACTGGACTGTGCGAGTCACTTGGACAGAGTTGCTGTGTTCCAGGGACCACGCTCGTCGGGATGAGAGGGGACCCAAACGACCAGTGTTGCAGTCTTTTGGTGCCTGCGTTAGCAGGGGGAAGATTCTGTCGACCCACGGGAGATTTCTTCGGAGCTTCTGGTGCAGGGTGAAGGCAGGCTACCCCCAGAACATGCACCACCAGGAAACAGTTGAGAAAGCCGGCAGGATTAGGCGCTACAATGTTGCTGGTAGTCGTCTTGCTACTTTGTTGCAGTTTTGCAGGCGTCCTGGAGCAGTCAGCGGTCGATCCTTGGTAGAAGGTGAAGAGGGAGATGCAGAGATACTCTGGTGAGCTCTTGCATTCGTTATCTGAAGAATTCCCCAAAGCAGAGACCCTAAATAGCCAGAAAGGAGGTTTGGCTTCCAGGTTAGGAGGATTGGCTGCCAAGAGAGGTAAGAGCCTATCAGAAGGAGCCTCTGACGTCACCTGCTGGCACTGGCCACTCAGAGCAGTCCAGTGTGCCTCCAACACCTCTGTTTCCAAGATGGCAGAGGTCTGGGACACACGGGAGGAGCCCTGTGCACCTCCCCTGGGAGGTACTGGTCAGGGGAGTGGTCACTCCCCTTTCCTTTGGCCAGTTTTGCACCAGAGCAGGGCCGGGGGATCCCTGAAGTGGTGTAGACTGGCTTATGCAGAGATGGGCACCATCTGTGCCCATCAAAGCATTTCCAGAGGCTGGGGGAGGCTACTCCTCCCCAGCCCTGACACATTTTTCCAAAGGGAGAGGGTGTAACACCCTCTCTCAGTGGAAATCCTTGTTCTTCCTTCCTGGGTCAGGGCTGCCTGGACCCCAGGAGGGCAGACACCTGTCTGAGGGGTTGGTAGCAGCTGCAGTGGAGACCCCGGAAAGGCAGTTTGGCAGTACCCGGGTACTGTGCTAGAGACCCGGGGGATCATGGAATTGTCCGTCCAATACCTGGGGTGACAATTCCATGATCTTAGACATGTTACATAGCCATGTTCGGAGTTACCATTGTGACTCTATACATAGGTAGTGACCTATGTATAGTGCACGCGTGTAATGGTGTCACCGCACTCACAAAGTCCGGGGAATTTGCCCTGAACAATGTGGGGGCACCTTGGCTAGTGCCAGGGTATCCACACACTAAGTAACTTTGCACCCAACCTTCACCAGTGAAGGTTAGACATATAGGTGACTTATAAGTTACTTATGTGCAGTGGTAAATGGCTGTGAAATAACGTGGATGTTATTTCATGCAGGCTGCAGTGGCAGGCCTGTGTAAGAATTGTCATAGCTCCCTATGGGTGGCAACAGAAATGCTGCAACCCATAGGGATCTCCTGGAACCCCAATACCCTGGGTACCTCAGTACCATTTACAGAGAAATTATATGGGTGTACCAGTATGCCAATGTGAATTGGTAAATGTAGTCACTAGCCTGTTAGTGATAAATTTGGAAAGCAGAGAGAGCATAACCACTGAGGTTCTGGTTAGCAGAGACTCAGTGAGACAGTTAGGCATCACACAGGGAACACATATAGGGCACATACTTATGAGCACTGGGGCCCTGCCTTTCACCCATGGAATTGACTTAATTTTGGCGACCGAGCATTACTCTTGTAACACTGAGTTCTGGACAAGTCCCATTAATTGTCGGGTTGTAGAAATTTTCTTGTGCACCTCTCCAGAATAGTAGGTTGGTTATGAGACTTAGATTTGACATCCCTTAGCCGATTTCTGATCTCTAGGAGGACATCTGGTGAGATTTTTTATGCACAGGTGGTCGACATGGTGCTTGGTCAGAAGGTTGTCACTCGAATACAAAGGCCCACATTATGAACATGGTGTTCTGGGCCGCCATGCCGGCAGTGGTGGTAATTACAACCCCCGGCATGGCGGCCCAGACCGCCATATAATATTCATGGCAGAACTGCCACTTGGGTAACTCCGCCACTGCCAGGTTTCTGCCGCCAGGCTCCATGTGGAACCGGCGACAATGTACAGGCCCTGCATTCAGCTGGGCCGGCTAGCGGAAACACTGTTTTGTTGACCACCAGCGCCGAACTCGGCAAGTTTTCCCGCCGAGTTCATAATGAGGGCCAAAATATAATTGAGAGGCAGCAAAATCATGCAGAGTAGTTGCACTCTCTGGTACACTGCGTGGTGCTGTTCATGATGAATTGTCATTGTGGATCATACTACCAGTACTAAACCACAGCATGAGCAGCTTGATGTTCCTATTTCTGCCTGTTGGTGGAACTCTCTGGAATCTCACAGAGTTTTTATGTAACTCCATGAAATTCCATGGAGTAAACATTCTCTGAGTTTGATCACCACTAATTGTGATCAATAAATTCTCTAAGGTGATCCTACATAAAGCTGATGTAAGAACTCTAAGAATAAGAGTTATGTCTAAGTAAGGAATAAGAGAATTATTACTCATGTGGACAGCATAGTCTTCATACACCTACTAGGGCATATCAGTCAATATTTTGTCTATGAGCTAATTGTGCTTCCTTCATATGCATTTGACCAGCCTCCTCTATTGATGTATAGTCAATACCAGGTTTAATGTTTAAATTAAAGTCCCTGGACAACAGAATTGGTTTCGGCAAATGATGCAGTTCTCTGAGTAAAACGTTATATATGCAGGGTTGTATACTTGGGCGTAAACCATGCAACTAATAGTTGAAGCCCGCCTTAGTAATATTAGCAATATGCCAATGGCCAGTATTATCTGTCTTGACTTCAGTCTCAATCCAAACTCCCACCCACAAAAGTAAGGCTATCTCACATTGTAAAGCATCATAACCAAATAACCAAAAGCTGTTAATATGTTACAGCAAAGAACTTTACATTTACAAGAACCTTCAAAAGTGAGGTGTGTCTCCTAAAAACAGAAAATTTGTGGTTTGAGTCCACTGTTTTTCTTTGACATATTTAGCCTATTATATGTAGATTCTGATTACCCACTTGCACAGAAGTACATTGCTTGTATAACTTGTACAGAATTCACATAAGACACAAAATTATTATATACTTTCAGACTTCCCCCTTTGTGATTGTTTCCCTCTTTACAACACCCCAATGTCAATCCACCCAGAATATCCCAACTGGCCAAAAAGCCCTCCCTAAGAGATTACTCTCCTCACCATGCCCCTCCTCCCATCAAGGTTCTGTCCCATCCCCTTACCTAACCCATGTAAACCTGTTTCTGTCTTTATTAAATGAAAGAAAAGAAGACCTAAATTCCCTATGTAAGACCCTGCTCACATTAGTCACCTTGTGGTTAAATTCACAAATGTCAACCACTGCTGGTGTCGAGACTAGAGAAGGTGCCTGACTGTTGTTGAGCAGATAGACATTGTTAACATAGGAGAGACAAAAATCATGTTAGGGGAACATCATTTTACACTATTCTCTCAGATAAACAAATATGAAATCAATATAAAACCCACACATTTAAAGCAGAGTCGAGATTTAAGTAACTGAACTGAATTATAAGTCATCATTATCTGAATCCATACTGCAGACTAAACATTACATTGTTTTATCATAACTCCATTGGTTTAAAAAGATCCTGTGCATTAACCGGATTCTGATAGAACACTGTCTGCCCTTAATACCAAATCCTTAAATTTCCAGGCTCCAGCAAAGAGAATGATGTACACATTTTCTGAAATGATGGTATAACTTTATGTGAACAGCATTGGTACTCCATAGTTTTATGATACAAGTCAGATCTGACAAAATTCACCACTCCACTTTATTTATTAGGACTCTGTGGATGTGCAATGTAGTAAATAAATATTATGTCTGAAAATATAGTTGCCAAAATAACTCAAAATTGCACAGCTTGTGAAAAGATAATCTATGAACACTTTATATTTGGCAGTCCACATCCCAGTCATTCAACTGGAGGAATGGCTGTTTAAATAGATGAACAATATATGTCCTCAGGAATATCCACTAGCTAAAGGTTATTATGATGCATGTGATCCTCCATATCGTCTATCCCGTAGGCCATATTTCTTATCATGACTTCATGTTGATCTACCTGGTTTTAGGTTGCCTGAGCCAATTCTTCAAGACTAGAAGAGCAGATCTCAATATCATTCAGCCGACTATGAGTTATGTCTATAATCTTGGGTAATTTATGTAGAAGGACTTTTGTTTTAAGATGAGAAGTTTTCAGAGCTAAAGAATCCTTGTTATACTCCTCTCTATGCAATTGAAGCAAGTCATGAATAGATGGTAAGGAAAGAACAATAGCATCTGAAGTGTTCCCCTTTTTGCTATGAGAGGCTACATCTTGCCTTGGAGAAGTAGAATTAAGTAGGATCAGCAGAGACACCGCTGGATTTCACATTGCCACGAGAAAAGAGGGGCTGCATGATGGGATACATAGGGGGTCATTATGACTTTGACGGACAGTTTACACTGTCCGCCGAAGTCCTGACGGTCAGGTTGCCTCAAGTACAGCCGCCTTCCCATGGGCCCCATTAAGAGTTCCCTGCTGGGTCAGTGGGAGGAAACATCAACTGGCCCAGCAGAGAATGGCCTACAACATTGATGGGGGTTTATAATAGAGCCGGCAGCAAAGCTGTAGTTCGTAGTGTACAGGAGCCCCCATCATGATGTTTCCTGTCTTCAAAGCAGACAGAGAACATCATGGCTGGGCTGGCCAGGGGGGCCCTGCACTGCCCATGCCAAGTGCATGGGCCCCCCTGGGGCACCCTGCACCCCGTCTCCACCAGCCTTTACATGGTGGTGCTACCACCATGTAAAGGCTGGTGGAGAGGGGAGTCATAATCCCCAGGACGGTGTTGCTTGAAGCATTGCCCTGGTGGATTAGGACCACCAGTCCCTCTTGTGGAGGAAAACTGGTGCTGCTTTCAGTGCTGGCGGTGCTGGCGGTCCGATCACGGCACAAACACAACGATCAAAATGTGGCATACAGACACAACGAACCTGGTGATCTGAACACCCTGAGGGTCTTAATCAGGCCCATAGTGTTGGTAGGGATCAGTTCTGTGCCCTTTGGGTCCCAGACCTACTAATTTCCATCCTTAGACCATTCAGTACTTGAGCAGCCCACCACTTGCATGTTAACCCAGCCACTGAGCAAGGTTTTCTCCTTGCCCTTTGCCTTTTTCTAAAAGGTATTTATTGGGTCATTGAATGGGTCACACCCACTGCTTTCCCCAAACTAATGTCAGCATTAACCCATAGCTTGGCAGATGAGGTTTCTATTTCAGGCTTTGACTCTGACCCTAAAGTAGATGTAAGGCTACCAGCGTTAGGCAAGTCAGATAAAGGAAAGAAAGTCTCCAGATTCTCCTGTGTCTCATGAACATAGATCCCTGGCTTATTTTTTTCCATGGATAGATGGTCAGTCACTGCATGGCCAGAGTGACATGTGGACAGACTGTCCTCACATGGATTGAAACCTTTGTTTTCTCAGAGCAGACAAAGTAGCTGCTTGAGCAAGTTGTTATGTCTGCTTTCTCCTCTACCAATGCATGAGAAGAGGAGTAGCTATATGTAGGACAAGCACCAGTAGTCAAAGCCCCATTAGTTATGGAAAATTCTGAATTGCCAGCACAGACACCCAAATGGAAGCGATGCCCCTCAACCCCAAGGATGGTTGTTGTATTATCAGATTGAGAGACCGTGGGGGAGTTTACGCTTTTGCAAGCCTCAATGTCTTTCCAAGAGAACTCACTCTTGTTAAAGTCAGTAGTTTTAGAGCTTAAAAAGGTCATCATTGTTTTCATTGATTTCTGGCAGGAACCTAGGAGGGGATTATTATGTTCAGGATGATTGACAGACAGCACATGCAAAGAGGTAGCTAAAGTCTGTACCTGAACCATGCTGGGATCAGATTCTTCTCCCAGTATAATTGCTCTGTCCATCATTAACTCAAAGGTGTTTTTCCAGTTACTGCTATCCTGAATTCAGCATTGACTATAGCTACATTTGTGTGTCTACTTCCTGGAAACTGGTCCAGTTGTTTGGAATCACAAGGAACTGCCAGTTCTACAAGCAGTGGGAGCCTGCATTTCAGATGGATCCAGAAGTTGGGGTTTAAAACCCCAGAACAGTAGGAATCACACTGACAACCAAAAGTGCCAAAAGTAAGTATAATCTTAATACATTTTGGAAGTCATTGCTACACTATTGCTGCTCTTCCACGATACCAGATTTCTTTAATCAGTCATAAAACCAACTGCAGACCTCAGCGCAGTCATCCACTTGCTGCCATCTTTCACAAGTCACTTCAATTTAAAGTTGGATTTTCCTTTCTGACCTAGTCCAGTAATCATTCACTCTACAAGAAGCTAAAGCTCCAGAATTAAATAGACATTAAACAAATTCTGTGATTTGTTTGGCCTACCCTCAAACTTCATTTTGCATATTTTCATGAATTATCAATGCACTATTCCACATAGATTTTTTCTGTTTAAAGTGCTGGTTCTACTTCTTCAGATTAAGTAGGGAAAAGAGAGTGACACACACACGCAACACGCAACACCCCCACCCCCACCCTCACCCACAACACCATACACACAAATACATGCTGCAACATTACATTTACACCCCCCACCCCCTTTTCAAGAACGCAAGATCAAAAGGAAATGAGTTGAATGATTGTAATCATGAAAAAAACAGTAGTTAAAACTCGAAATCCAGTATATACAATTATGTACACCAACTACACAAGTCCGGATAGTGCACCAATAATTGCGAGGCCCACACTTGATACCAGACATCAAACGGATAGAACACTGCAGGGGCATCAGATCGAAATGAAACAGGCACCTCAGGGGGAAAGGAAGGGGGGCACCTCAGCAGGATGAGTGCACAACGCCACTGCTCCACGAGGGGGCTCCATGCCCACTGCTGTATCCTGTGGAGTGCAAAGCCAGTCTCTCAAGTCTCTCCAGTGGGTGGTTTGCCCACTGCTTTATCCTGGGGAGTGCAAAGCCATAGTCTCTCAGGTCTCTCCAGTGGGTGGTTTGCCCACTGCTGTATCCTGGGGAGTGCAAAGCCACAGTCTCTCAAGTCTGAATCCTGGGGAGTGCAAAGCTACAGTCTCTCAAGTGGATAACAGTCTCCACTGGGTCTGGAGGGCGGTTTGTGCCCAGAGTGCTTCATCCTTCCAAGGACAGAGGTAGTGGATGTGATACTCCATTGGTTCTGGAGGGGGCTTTGTGCCCAGAGTACTTCATCCTGCCAAGCACTGAGGTAGTGGATGTGATACTCCACTGGTTCTGGAGGGGGCTTTGTGCCCAGAGTGCTTCATCCTGCCAAGGACTGAGGTAGTGGATGTGATACTCCACTGGTTCTGGAGGGGGCTTTGTGCCCAGAGTGCTTCATCCTGCCAAGGGCAGAGGTAGTGGATGTGATACTCCACTGGTTCTGGAGGGGGCTTTGTGCCCAGAGTGCTTCATCCTGCCAAGGACTGAGGTAGTCAATGCCTTTCTCCACTGAAGGTGTTGCATCATGGAAGCTGCCCAGGTTCCTGGAACTGACCACCAGACCCGGTCGACTGACCACTAGGGATGGCAGCCATGACTGCAGTGGTGCCACTGGCTCAGGACATCGTGGGGCCGCTTGCGATGCTTTCGGCAGTGTCAGTAACGGTGGTGATTGCAGCGGCCTCTGTGGCATCGGTGCTGGCGGCGGACTTTGTGGCAGCGGTGCTTGCGGCGACCTCTGTGACATCCATGCTTGCGGCAGACTCTGTGGCAGCGGTGCTTGCGGCGGCCTCTGTGGCATCGGTCCTGGCGGCGGGCTCTGTGGTGGCGGACTCTGTGGCGGCGGTGCTGGTGGCGGGCTCAATGGCGGCAATGCTGGTGGCGGGCTCAGTGACTGTGATGCTGGTGGCGAGCTCAAGGACTGCGGTACTGGTGGTGGTGCAGGTGGCGGTCTTCTCCGCTGTACCGGTTATCGTCAACGTGGACACAAGGTGTGACACTGGTCCCATAGTTGGTGCCACCATGCCCTCTCCTGACCTGCCTTTGATTGTCTGGCCCTTCCCCACCTTGGATGGTGGCGCAGCTGTCTTGCCACTATCCCCTTTTGTTTTCCCTGAGCCCTTGGTGGCAGGTGTTTTCGGCTTCTCCTTCCGGGATGTGGGCAACTTTTTTACTTTCGCAGGTGGCGGAATGTCCTTGCCCTCGCTCCGTGGCACAATGGCTGCCCTGATGCTTTGGCACTCCAAAAGACGGCTGTTGCTGGGACCACTGTGCCCGGTGATGTGGTGGCTGAGGTGCTGGGTTGGGACCTGGAAAGCCTGGCCCTAGGGGACAGACGGGGGGAGGTGTAGGGAAGATGTCAACTTTAGCCAGTAAAATGTTTTTACGCACACTGGGATGGGTAGATGGAGTGGGTTTGGGGGTGGAGGAAGAGGTAGTGGTTGTAGGAGGTGTACGATTGCTGAATTTGGGTGAAGGTGCATGGGCTGGAGGCTGTTGTGAGGTGGATGGCTGTTGGGTGGGTGTGTGCCTGCGATTGTGTACTTTGGGAGGAGGGCTCAAAGACACACTGGTAGAGGACACAGGGGATGTGTGAATGGTAGTGGGGGTGGTGAGTGCACATGAGCGGTGTGTGGTGATGGGCGTGCTGGTGATGGAGGTAGTGGCTGAAGATGTTGTGCATGCAGGTGTGAGTGGAGATGAGACAAGGAGGGAGGAGGACGACATGGAGTAGGTGGACATAGTGGAGGCAGTGGATGTTGGTATGTCTGCATGGGAATGATGCTTGTGTGAGTGCCTATGGGATGTGTGGTGCTTATGTTTTCCAGAGCCACCCTTGTGTGATGAGGTGTGTGCATGCTGGTCTGATGGTGTGCTTGGGATAGGCTGAAGTACAGGGGATTGGGTCTGGCTGGAGGAAGTTGGAGGGGGAGGCTGGCCACAGGGACAATGGCCGCCATCAGTACTGAGGCCAGAGCCCGAAATGCTCTCTGTTGGGCTACCTTGCCAGAATGAATGCCCTCCAGGTATGCATTTGTTTGTTGCAAATGCCTCTCGCCACCCTGGATGGCATTCACAATGGTAGATTGCCCAACAGTGAGGGATCTCTGGAGATCAATAGCCTCTTCACTGAGGGCAGCAGGGCTGACTGGGGCAGGGCCTGAGGTCCCTGGGGCAAAGGAGATGGCCACCGTCCTGGGTGAGTGGCCACGGGACACACGCTGAGGGGCTGCTGGGAGGCTGGTGCTGGTGGGGGGGTGGCAGCTGTACCTCTTGATGCGGAGGGCACAGAGGGGTCCACCACCACAAGGGAGCTCCCATCAGAGGATGAGTCGCTGTCGCTGATGTCACCTCCTGTCCCCGCCGTGGAGCTCCCCTCGCCCTCCGTCCCACTGGTGGTTTCAGACTCAGTTGTCTCGCCCTCCAGGGCCAAGTAGGATGCAGCTCCCTCCTGCTCCGGTGCCACTGCTCCTCCACCTGATGATGCTATTGCACACAAGTACAGGGAGACCACAAAAAGGGTGGGGGAAAGACAGAAGAAAGACTTGTTCAGAGCATTCAAAACCAATTCCTTTGGCGTACACTACAGACACACCAACCCTCTGCACTACGCCATGCACTTAGAGTTCCTAGATTAATCACATGCCCATGGGGTACAAGGCCTATTCCCGATTGCTGTACACATGGAAGTCACAGGAGCCTGACTAGGTGTAGATGTCTCTTACCATGGTGGGGTTGGGGTGCCACATAGCCTGCCTCACAAAGGGCCCTTGCCTACAAAGCTCGCCCTGGCCTATGTTAACCCACTGACCACCTCCCCCACCCAGACACCTCATAATGAGCGTAGATTCAGATGGATGTGATGGTACTCACCCCCTTGTGGCTGCTGTAATGCCCTCAAGCGCCTATCCAACTCCGGATATGCCACCGCCAGGATCCGGAACATCAGTGGGGTCATGGTGCGACGGGCACCCCTCCCATGTTGGGAGGCCATCCCCAGCTGGGCCTCTGCTGTCTTCTTGCTCCAGCAGCGAATGTCCTCCCATCTTTTACATTAGTGGGTGCTCCGTCTATGGTGGACCCCAGGGTCCGGACGTCCTTGGTGATGGCACCCCAAATATCCTTCTTCTGGTGGGCACTGACCTAGAGGAATAGTACAGGGGAAAAGGAAAAACTTCAACTGTCCGGACTGTCACAGTCATTGGCTCACATTTCGACCCTTGCCCTGATGCACATACACTCACCGTCCGCACATGCAGAGCTCATTCCCCCCTATATATCTTCCATCCACACCACTCCAAACATGCATTGCCCATGCAGCATGCTCACAGTGTACTCAACTGTTTGTCTGGAGGACCATAGAGTAACGTGTAGTGGGGGAGAACCCCATCCACTAACTTCTCCAACTCCTCCGAAGTGGGGGCAGGGGCCCTTTCCCCAGACACATGAGCCATCGTCGCTTCCAGACCGAGGTCACAGCAGCACTTGTAGTGTAGGTCCTCTCCTGTCGAAGGTCAGGTATCAAGTGAGTGAACAGACAGAAAATGGCGGTCACGTCCGCGGCGGTGCGTACTGTCACCGCCGGCGTACATCGTCATTGGCTCCTCGGACCCATAGGGTCCAATGTTAACCAATGCAGGATTGACCTGCAGTCTTTGACCGCCTACCGCGAAGGTGTAGAATGCCAGCGCAGTTACCTCATATCCCCTTGTCCCACCTTACAGGTCAGGCAGCCGCCTTTTCAGGGGGCCACATGGCATTACTATTAACTGCGTCACACCTATCTAGGCCTTGCATACACACAGTAACAGGCACATTGCGGATTTACAAATGTTTGCCAATGACATGTAGTAATACCTCAGTGTTGGCTTACTCTCTGCTCTGTGTTTTCCTCCATAGGGCACGGCCGCTGGGGCAGGTGGTGAGATGGCGGCATCCTCTATTGGACAGACAGCTGGTAGACCTGTTGACAATGGAAGAGAGACACGTAACAGTCACCTACAGACTTGATCGTCCAACAATCCATGAACTGTGTGCCCAGTTGGAGCCAGACCTGATGTCAGCAATCCGCCATCCCACAGGAATCCCCCCTCTAGTGCAGGTCCTGTCAGTACTCCATTTCCTGGAAAGTGGGTCTTTTCAAACAACAGTGGCCATTGCACCAGGGATGTCCCAGCCTATGTTCTCAAACGTGTTGTCCAGAGTGTTGTCTGCCCTGCTTAAACACATGCGCAGCTACATCGTTTTCCCTCAGGTGGAGGATTTGCCTACAGTGAAAGGTGACTTCACTTCTATGCCCTGGGACATATCCCCAACATCATAGGTGCCATTGATGGGACACATGTGGCCTTGGTACCCCACTGCAGGAGTGAACAGGTGTACAGAAACCGGAAGAGCTACCATTCAATGAATGTGCAGATGGTGTGTTTGGCTGACCAGTACATCTCCCATGTGAATGCCAAGTTTCCTGGATCAGTGCATGACGCTTACATTCTGAAGAATAGCAGCATCCCTTATGTGATGGGGCAACACCAGAGGCACCGTGTGTGGCTAATAGGTGAGGACAAGGACCCTATACCCTGTGAATAGTTGTCTGGGTCTGGGGTTGTCCCTAAGGGTTAGTGTGTGTCTAACAGTTGTCCCTCGACATTTACATGTGACTCTGGGTACCCCAACCTGTCATGGCTACTGACCCCGGTGAGAAATCCCAGGACAAGGGCAGAGGAATGCTACAATGAGGCACATGGGCGAACTAGGAGAGTGATCGAAAGGACCTTCAGCCTCCTGAAGGTCAGGTTCCGGTGCCTCCATGTGACAGGTGGTTATCTATACTACTCACCAAAGAAGGTGTGCCAGATCATCGTTAACTGCTGTATGCTGCACAACCTGGCTTTGCGACGACAGGTGCCTTTTCTGCAGGAGGATGGTCCAGATGGGGGTCCTGTGGCAGCTGTGGAGCCTGTGGACAGTGAAGGAGAGGAGGCAGAAGAAGAGGATATCGACAACAGAAACAACGTTATCCAGCAATACTTCCAGTGAGACACAGGTAAGAAGATGTCACTGCCTCACACCTCTCATACAATTGTTAGACCCATAATATGTCTGTCACTTTCACCCAGTGTATGGACCTTGACTTGTCACTTTGCCTTTCCATTTCACAGATGTGGGTCCCACAGTGTGACCTCTGCTATATTACCTCATGGACTAGAGCTGTTTACATCGGCATGTTGACAATACAATCGACATTGCTATATTCCATAGTTATTGCAAATACACATTTGTGAAAGCACAGACTGACTCTAGCTTGTTTAGAGATTCAAGGGTGTTTATTTCAGTGCAAAATAGTGGAGGGGGTTGTAAAATGGACAGGGGTGATGGTGGAGGATTGTCCATGGCAGAGTCCAGTCTATTTATTTCACAGGTGCATTGTCCAAAGTGGCATAGGAAGTGGAGCTAGGGCAGTTGATGGATGTACAGGGTGACGAAGTGGGACAGAATGATGACATTCAGGGGGGTCTCATTTCCTGGCGGAGTCTTGACATTGTTCTCTGTCTTTATCCTGGATCTCAGGGACCGTTTGCTGGGTGGTTCTCCATCTGCAGGGGGTGGGGTGCTGGTGTCGTGGTCCTGTGGCGGTGCCTCATATCCACTAGCGCCGGCGGAGGTGGTGGGCTGTTCATTATCCAGGCTAGTGTCAGGGCCCCCTTGTTGTGCCACAGCGTCCCTCCTGGTGTTCACAAGGTCCTTCAGCATCCCTGTAATGCTGACCAGGGTGGTGTTGATGGACTTAAGTTCCTCCCTGATCCCCAGATACTGTTCCTCCTGCAGACGCTGGGTCTCCTGAAACTTGGCCAGTACCATTGCTATCGTCTCCTGGGAATGATGGTACGCTCCCATGATGTTGGAGAGGGCCTCGTGGAGAATGGGTTCCCTGGATCTGTCCCCCTGTCACACAGCAGTCCTCCCAGTTCCCCTGTTTTCCTGTGCCTCTGTCCCCTGAACCGTGTGCCCACTACCACTGCCCCCAGGTCCCTGATTTTCTTGGGTTGGTGGGTTTGCCTGGGTACCCTGTAGTGGTAGACACACTGCTGCTTGACGTGTCCTGGGGATAGAGGGATGGGCCCGCTGGGTGGGTGCTGTGGTGGTGTTTCCTGAGGGGGGAGGCTCTGTGGCGGCTTGTGCCAGTGTCAGGGGAACCGACTGTCCCGAGGTCCCAGATGGGACGGGCTTGTCATCTTGATCCAGTTGGAAAGAGCTGCTGTCATCACTGTGAGCCTCTTCTGTGGGGGGAATGGACATGTCTGGAACCTCCTGTCTGGTGCCGTTGGGTAGGGGTCCTGCAGGGGTGTAAAGGCAGGATTATTGCATCTGTGTGTGCCATTGTGTGCAATGGGTGGGTGACACTGTACTCCAGTGCTTGCATTCTTCTGTGCGACCTTGTGTGATAATAGGTTTGGGGATCTTTGTGGGTATCTGTAGTGGACATGCTTTGGTGATAGGTGTCCATGCTTTGGTGTTGCATGCAGGGCTTGGTGTTGGGATTTGTGTGTTGTGATAGTGGGACATTTGTGAGGTGTTGGAGTGATGGGGTGAGGGTGGGGTATGTGATAGCATGCAGGTAGGGTGGTGGATGTCATAGTTAAGATTTGACTTATCAGAGTCCATTCCTCCTGCTACTCCTGCGAGGCCCTCAGGATGCAGTATAGCCAAGACCTGCTCCTCCCATGTGGTTAGTTGTGCGGGAGGAGGTGGGGGTCCGCCACCAGTCCTCTGAAATGCAATCTGGTGTCTTGAGACCATGGAACGCACCTTCCCCCGTAGGTCGTTCCACCTCTTCCTGATGTCATCACGTGTTCTTGGATGCTGTCCCACTGTGTTGACCTGGTCTACGATTCTGCACCATAGCTCCATCTTCCTAGCTATGGAGGTGTGCTGCACCTGTGATCCAAATAGCTGTGGCTCTACCCGGACGATTTCCTCCACCATGACACTGAGCTCCTCCTCAGAGAACCTGGGGTGTCTTTGCGGTGCCATGGTGTGGTGTGGGTGATGTGTGAGGTGGTGTCGGTTGTGATGTGTGAGGGGATGTGTTTGTGTGTGTTGTCTGAGGTGCATAGATGTTGTGTGAGTGATGGTGTTGTGTGCCTGTGGATGCTAGTGTTGTTGATGGTGGTGTCTCTCTCTGGGCTTCTTTCAAATTTTTTGTCATAGGGGTTTGTGGGTGATGTGGGTGTGTATTTTATATTGTATTGAGTTTGTGGGAGTGGTGTGTGTATGTGTATCAGGTGTGTGTATTTCGATTTGTCCAATGTGGTTGTGTTTTGTAAATGTGTATGTATTTTGAGCGCAGCTGTGTGTACGGCCAATGGAATACCGCGGTTAAAAGATCGCCATGTGGATTCGTGGGTCGTGATAATGTTGGTGTATTACTGTTGCCGTGACAGTGGAGGTTTTGTTATCGCCAGTTTGTCACTGACCTTTGGTGTGGCGGACTTGTGTGGGGGTCTGGATTTTGGCCAGATTCCAGGCTATGGGTCGTAATATCTGTAGCAGAATTCTGCCGCCGCAGCGATGTGTTGGAGGTCTTCTGCACGGCGGTAAGCAGGATTTACCGCCAATGTTGTAATGAGGGCCTTTGTGTTTTTTAATTTGGAAATAAAAATACTTTGGAGACCTTGCCATAAGCTTCATCATTTTTGACACAGCCATAGGGCAGCGTTCCAATTAATTTGCAGGAACTGCCTTGATGGAAGTACCTGCATGTACTAGATATGTCTGTTGGCCCTAAAGACATTTCTTAATTTGTCAGCCTGGACCTCTGCCAGGGGAAGAGAATATTTATCTCCATTGTCCTGTCAAAAAATTGCCTAACTGACATGAACTAAATCGGCTCTTAAATACTTGTTATAATTTCCTGGACATTCTGAAAAAAGGACTGAAAATTTAAGGAGATGCAATAAGTGCAACAGATTTCATTGCAGACACATTCTTTGACAACCTGCAGAGCGAAAACATAAAAAAAAACATAATACATTCAAACAATACGATACCCTCTATTACCATTTTCCTAGAATATATATAACAATTGTAGATAGTAGTAGTTTAAAAAATACTGTTCTTGCCTGTCCAACTCAGCTGCAGCCCTCTGTCTTGCATTTGATGTTCCATCAACTAAAGAAACAGATGGCACAATTGGAAAAATGTTTTATAAAATGGGCACATTTTCTTTAAGAAACCATATAAACCATATGGGTAAAGAAGGAACAAATACTATTTTCTGCTTTAAAATATGTTTCTCAATATAACACATGATTTATATTACTTAAGAACGTATTAAGTAGTATAATAAATACATAAATAATGGTATCATATGTTAAATGGTGTTATGTGCTGAAATGTTCAACTAAAATGTTCATAAAATTAGGGATACTGGTACATAATGTGTGCATATGTTTAAAAATAAATCATTTCCCTTAAAAAGGGAAAGGAAACAAACTCAAGGTAAACACCATTTGAAATTAAAAACAGTTAATCTTTTGTAAAAAACGTACACCAGAACCCATCTAAAAATCATCACCCCAAAACATAGTAACCTAATAATAACACATTCTCCACCCAATGCTGCCATCATCCTTACACCCTGCTGCTAAGAGTTAAAACATCAATGTTTAAAAAAAGGAATAACAGGTGGCCAAACCCCAAAAAATAGCCTGACTAAGAATATAGTATAAGTATAATATACTCCCATGCCAAGACTCCTATCACTCTTCATCCCGCTCTTAATGTCAAAACACAAATATTAAAAGAAGAAATAAATTCCCACACTACAAAATAATACCAAACCCTTATATCATGATATTACATTTTCCCACAGCATATGTAAAAATGTAACTCCTTAATTAATAACACAGAAATGGCACACTCCCCACCCATGGCCCCAGTCATTCTTGCATTTCACTTCTACAGTATGAGTTAAAATGCACACCAGTGCTGTAGGAATGTCTTCCTTTTTGCCCTGGTAACCCCCAAGAATGATACTGGTGTAAACTGACTCAGACTGTGCCCTGGGTACTGCTAAACAGTCTCTGTTTCAGTGCTCTGTGTAAAATGGATTATGCAAATTAGATTAATTATAATTGGCTGTATTAACCTACCTATAAGTCCCCAGTAAATGGTAGGGCATGTAGGTTTAGGGACCTCAGCATGGGTAGTACACCCATAGGTGCACTACTGTGGTGCCCAGTGTCCTTTAAAAGGCAGGCCTGCCTTTTTGGCTGCTTTTCAGTGAAATATAACCCCAAATTTGACTTTGGAATTATAAGTACTTCCAAAGTCCTAAGCTACCTTATTTTTACACATAAGTCAACCCAAAGGTATGCCCTAAGTGCCCCCAGGTTAGGGTGCAGTGTAACTATAAGCAGGGACTTTCTAAGCCATAGTGAGGGAAAAATAGCAAAAAATATTTGTAGTGAATGGACTCCATAGGCTAACATGAAGAGATGTTATTTAAAAATTATAAAGTCTCATTTTCCATAGGACGCAGCCAAATATAGCAAGGTTACTATCAAATTAAAAATGAACACTGGGTGCTGTGGATGAGCTGGTCTCACTTTCGGCCATGATTCCTGTGTGCCGGACACGAGACCAGCTCGTCCTGCACCTGGCCCACAGAGGGAGTGCTAGCACTCCCCCTGTGGGCCTCCCTCAGACACACCCAACTCGGGGATGGAAGGGGAATCACATCCCCTTCCGCCCCTGGCCTCCCCTCGGCAATCTGGTGATGTAAGCATGCTGAAAGCATGCCGACGTCATCAAATGTTGCTGAGACACGCTGGAAGCCATTTGCTTCCAGTGCATCCATAGGAGAGGACTCCGAAAAGGTGAGTCCTTCTCCTGGGGGGATTTACGGTGAGAAAACAGACACAGGGGGAAAGAAAAGAGTTTTTACTTTCCCCCGTGCCTATTTTGAGTGGATTCCTGCTCCACAATCCTGGACGAGGCCTGTGATCGTGGAGAAGGAATCTATCCACTAGACACCAGGGATTGTTTTTTGTGTATTTTGGGGAGTGACCCATAGGCAAGGGTTGCTCCTCTGGGGGAAATAATATATCAGTGTTTCAACCCTCCTGGGGCCAGATAGGCCATTTTGTCAGCTGATCCGACCCCCGGGGGGGTTGAAACCCACTAGACACAATGGATCTCTTTATATTTTATATTTTATGGCAGAGACCCCTTGGGGAAGGGTCGCTGCTCTGGGGGTATTTTTTTTGTATGTTTCGTCCCCCCGAAGCTAGATCAGCTATGTTTTTGGCCTATCTGGCTCCAGGGGGGTTTGAAACCCACTAGGCCCCACGGATTATTGTGTTTGTAAACGTGTTTTTTGTTTTTTTGGGGGACCCCTTGGGCAAGGGTCACCCCCCCAAGAGGGGTATAATGATAATGGCCATTTCTGCCCCCCTTGGGGGCACATAAGCCTATTTTATTTACAACCTTCTGTCCTCAAGGGGGGTAGAAGCAAATAAGATGCCAGGGATTGTTTTTCTTTGTCTTTTTTTGTGTTGGGGGCACCTCATTTGACAAGGGTTGCCCCCCAAAGGAGGTACAGAACTATTGGCCATTGCTGCCCCCTGTGGTGGCAGATCGGTCTATTTGTCTAGGCCCATCTGACACCCGGGGGGGCGGAATCCACTTAGGCACCAAGGATCTTGTGTGTGTTTGTTTTGCGTGGGCTGGGCGGCCCCTTTGGCGAGGGTCACCCCCCAAAAGGGGGCATATTACTGCAAATCGGCCTATTTCTTTTAGACCAGCCACCAAGAAACCAAGGATTTTTTTTTCTCCTTTTTTTTTCTTTTGTGTTTGGAGAGCGCCCCCTTTGGCAAGGCTCGCCTCCAAAAGGAGGCACAGAACTGTTGGCCATTTCTGCCCCCTTGTGGAGGCAGATCAACCTATTTTCTTTAGACCTATCTGCCCTTAAGTGGGGGGGGGGCAGAATCCATTTAGGCACCAGGGATCTTGTGTGCGTTTTGTGGGGGGGTGACCCATTTGCCAAGGGTCGCCCCAGAATGGGCAATTTGTGCACAATGATATTCTTTTTAGTGAGATATCATTAGTGATTGCTGTGTCTGTACAGAGCAGTTGCCATGAGTCTAGCTTTTTCAAGCAAGTGATTGGTATAGTTTTTGAATAAATAACTCTTTGTGATAAAGTCACACTTTGTTTATTACTTATTTTAGACAGTGATGATTCTTGTTGGTGAATTTGTCAAGTTACACTTCTTAGAAAGGATCATGGCTAGCTGCAGAGTGACCGCTCAGCAGGTTGTTGGCATGTTTTTTGAGTCGTCTTCTGACCATGATTATAAGACTGACTCTGCATCTGAGGAGGAAGTGAGAGGTTCTGGCAGTGAGTTTTCTGTCAGAGAGGAATCTTCTGATGATGAATTTTGTAGCTATATTTGACATTTGCAGAGGAGTCTGGGTAAGAAAATATTGGAGGATCCCCACAAGCCACACTTGCCTGGACTCCACTGAGTGTCTAGTTTTTAAAAATGTCCAGGTTTGGTAGGTTTCCCTAGATGACCTCTGCACCGTGGACCAAAAACCCAGGTGCCCCCCTGCAAAAACAGGTTGTTTTGTAATAGATCATTTTGATGTGTCCATGTTGAGCTTTAGGATGTTTCCTGTCGCAGGCACTAGGCCTACCCACACAAGTGCAGTACCATTTTTATAGGGAGACATGGGGAATGCTGGGTAGAAGGAAGTTTGTGTCTCCCCTCCAATTCCAGAACTTTCCATCACCAAAATGTGAAGAAAAACAGTTTTTGCCACATTTGTGAGGTTTGCAATGGATTCTGGGTAATAAAACCTGTTGAAAGCCCCACAGGTCACCCTATCCTGGATTCCCCTTGGTTTCTAGTTTTCAGAAATGCCCAGATTTGGTAGGTTTCCCTAGGTGACGGCTGAGCTAGAAGCCAACATCCACAGCCAGGCATGTTGCAAAGAATTGGTTTGTTTTCTTTGAGAAAATGTGATGTGTCCATGTAGTGTTTTGGGGCATTTCCTTTCACTGGCACTAGGCCTACCCACACAAGTGAGGTACCATTTTTATCGGGAGACTTCAAGGAACACTAGGTAGATGGACGTTTGTGGCTCCCCTCCGGTTACAGAACTTTCTATCTCCAAAATGTGAAGAAAATTTGTTTTTTTGCCAATTTGTGAGGTTTGAAAAGGATTCTGGGTCTAGAACCTGGTGGGAGCCCCACAAGTCACCCCTTTCTAGATTCCCATATGTGTCTAGTTTAAAAAAAAAATATAGGTTTGCTATGTTTCCCTAGGTGCTAGCTGAGCTAGAGGCCAAAATCCACAGCTAGGCACTTTACAAAAAACAGGTCAGTTTTCTTATCAATCAATCAATTAATCAATGTATTTGTAGAGCACACTCCCCATCTGTAAGGATCTCAAGGCGCTGAGGGGAGGGTGGCTGCTGCTCGAATAGCCAGGTTTTGAGGCGTTTCCTGAAAGTCAGCAGGTCTTCGGTCTGTCGTAGGGGCAAAGGAAGGGTGTTCCAGGTCTTGGCAGTGAGGTGGAAGAAGGATCTGCCTCCGGTGGTCATTCTTCGGAATTCGAGGATGGTGCAGAGAGTGAGGTTGGTTGAGCAGAGTTGGCGGGACACGATGTAGAAGGTGAGTAATCTGTTGAGGTAGGCTGGACCGGTGTTGTGGAGCTCTTGTGTGTGTGGGTGAGGAGCTTGAAGGTTATCCTTTTGTTGACGGGGAGCCAGTGTAGGTCTCTCAGATGGGGAGTGATATGGCTGTGGCTTCAAGGATCAGGCGCGCGGAGGCCTTTTGTATGCGTTGCAGTCGTTTGAGGAGTTTGGCCGGGGCTCCTGTGAAAATGTGATGTGTCCACATTGTGTTTTGGGGCATTTCCTGTTGTGGGCATTAGGCCTACCCGAACAAGTAAGGTACATACAATTTGTATTGGGCAACTTAGAGTAATGCTGGGTAGAAGTAAGTGTGTGGCTCCCCTGAGATCCCAGAACTTTCTGTCATCGAAATCTGAGAAAAAGTATTTTTTTTCTGCCAATTATTGAGGTTTGCAAAGGATTTTGGGTGCAAGAACCTGGTGAGAGCCCCACAAGTCACCCAATTCTGGATTCCCCTAGGTGTCTAGTTTTAAAAAATGTATAGGTTTGCTAGGTTTACCCTGGTGTCGGCTGCGCTAGAGGCCAAAATCCACAGCTAGGGACTTAGAAAAAACAGCTCAGTTTTCTTTATGAAAATGTGATGTATCCACGTTGTGATTTGGGGCATTTCCTGTTGCGGGCACTAGGCCTACCTGCACAAGTAAGGTACAATTTTTACCGTGCAACTTAGGGTAATGCTGGGTAGAAGTAAGTTTTGCCTCCCCTCAGATCCCAGAACTTTCTATCACCGAAATGTGAGGAAAAAGTGTTTTTTTGCCAATTTTTGAGGTTTGCAAGGGATTCTGGACAAAAGAACCTGGTTGGTGCCCCACAAGTCACCCCATCCTAGATTCCCCTTGGTATCTAGTTTTAAAAAATGCACGGGTTTGGTAGGTTTCCCTAGGTGCCGGCTGAGCTAGAGGCCAAAATCCACAACTTGGCACTTTGCAAAAACAGCTCAGTTTTCTTAATGAACATGTGATGTGTCCATGTTGTGTTTTGGGGCATATCCTGTCACAGGCACTAGGCCTACCCACACAAGTGAAGTACAATTTTTATCGGGATGCTTGGGGAAATGCTGGGTAGAAGGACGTTTTGTGGCTCCCCTCAGATTCCAGAACTTTTCATCAGCGAAATTAGAGGGAAAAGTTTTTTTTTTTGGCCAAATTTTGAGGTTTTCAAAGGATTCTAGGTAATGGAACCTGGTGGGAGCGCCCCACAAGTCACCCCATCCTGGATTTGCTTAGGTGTTGAGTTTTCAAAAATGTATAGGTTTGGTATGTTTCCTTAGGTGACGGCTGAGCTAGATGCCAAAATCCATAGCTGGGCACTTTGCAAAAAGCAGGTCAGTTTTCGTTTGGAAAATGTGATAAGTCCACATTGTGTTTTGGGGCATTTTCTGTCACAGGCACTAGGCCTAACCACACAAGTGAGGTAATATTTTTATCAGGAGACTTGGGGGAATGCTAGGAAGAAAGAAGTTTGTGGTAGGTGCTGGCTGAGCTAGAGGCCAATATCCACAGCTAGGCACGTTGCAAAAAACTGGTTTGTTTTCTTTGAGAAAATGAGGAGTGTCCATGTTGTGTTTTGCGGCATTTCCTGTCGCGAGCACTAAGCCCACCCACACAAGTGAGGTACCATTTTTATCGGGAGGCTTGGGGAAATGCTGGGTAGGAGGAAGTTTGTGGCTCCCCTCTGATTCCCGAACTTTCCATAACCGAAATTTTAGAAAAAAGTGTTTTTTGCCAAATTTTGAGGTTTGCAAAGGATTCTGGGTAATTGAACCTGGTGAGAGCCCCACAAGTCACCCCATGCTGGATTCCCCTTTGTATCTAGTTTTCAAAAATGCACAGGTTTGGTTGGTATTCCTGGGTGACGGTTGAGCTAGAGGCCAATATCCACAGCTAAGCAAGTTGCAAAAAACTGGTCTGTTTTTTTTGAGAAAATGAGAAGTGTCCATTTTGTGTTTAGCGGCATTTCCTGTTGCGAGCACTAGGCCTACCCACACAAATGAGGTACCATTTTTATCGGGAGACTTGGAGGAATGCTGGGTGGGAGGAAATTTGGGGCTCCTCTCAGATTCGAGAACTTTCTATTCCCAAAATGTGAAGAAAAAGGTTTGCAAAGGATACTGGGTAATGGAACCTGGTGAGAGCCCCACAAGTCACCCAATTCTGGATTCCCCTATGCTTCTAGTTTTCAAAAAGATATAGTTTTTCTAGGTTTACCTTGGTTTCGGCTGCGCTAAAAGGTGAAATCCAGAGCTATGGACTTTGCAAAAACAGGTCAGTTTTCTTTATGAAAATGTGATGTGTCCACGTTGTGTTTTGGGGCATTTCCTGGTGCGGGCACTAGGCTTACCCGTACAAGTAAGGTACAATTGTTATCGGGCGACTTAGATTAACACTGGGTAGAAGTAAGTTTGTGACTCCCCTCAGATCTCAGAACTTCCTATCACCAAAATGTGAGGGAAAAAAGTGTTTTTTTGCCAATTTTTGAGGTTTGCAAAGGGTTCTGTGTAACAGAACCTGATGAGTGCCCCACAAGTCTCCCCATCCTAGATTCCCCTTGGTATCTAGTTTTCCAAAATACCCAGGTTTGGCATATTTCCCTAGCTCCCTTGCCGGCTGAGCTGGAGGACAAAATCCACAGCTTAGCAGTTTGAAAAAAATAGGTCAGTTTTCTTTCTGAAATTGTGATGTTTCCACGCTGTGTTTTGGGGCATTTCCTGTTGTGGGCACTAGGCCTACCCACACAAGTGATTTACCATTTTTATCGGGAGGCTTGGAAAAATGCTGGATAGGAGGAAGTTTGTGGCTCCCCTCAGAATCCAGAACTTTCCATAACCGAAATTTGAGAATACATTGTTTTTATGCCAATTTGTAGGGTTTGCAAAGGATTCTGGGTAATGGAACCTGGTGAGAGCCCCACAAGTCACCCAATTCTAAATTACCCTAGGTGTCTAGTTTTCAAAAATTGATAGGTTTGCTATATTTACCTTGGTGTCGGCTGCGCTAGAGGCCAAAATCTACAGCTAGGGACTTTTCAAAAAAACAGGTCAGTTTCCTTTATGACAATGTGATGTGTCCATGTTGTGTTTTGGGGCATTTCCTGTTGCAGGCACTAGGCCTACCCACACAAGTAAGGTACAATTGTTATCGGGCAACCTAGAGTAATGCTGGGTAGAAATAAGTTTGTGGCTCCCCTCAGATCCCAGAACTTTCTATCACCCAAATATGAGGAAAAAGTGTTTTTTTGTCACTTTTTGAGGTTTGCAAAGGATTCTGGGTAATGGAACCTGGTGAAAGCCCCACAAGTCACCCAATTCTAGTTTTAAAAAATGTATAAGTTTGCTAGGTTTACCTAGGTGTCGGCTGCGCTAGAGGCCAAAATCCACAGCTAGGGACTTTGCAAAGAACAGGTTTGTTTTCTTTGAGAAAATGTGCTATGTCCTTGTTGTGTTTTGGGGAATTTCCTGCCGTGGGCACTAGGCCTACCCACACAAGTGAGCTTCCATTTCTATCAGGAGACTTGGGGGAGTGCTGGGTAGAAGGAGATTTGTGGCTCCTCTTTGATTCCAGAACTTTCCATCATCAAAATGTGAAGAAAAAGTGTTTTTTGCCAATTTTTGAGGTTTGCCAAGGATTCTGGGTAATAGAACCTGGAGGGAGCCCCACAAGTCACCCCATCCTGGATTCCCCTCGGGGCTTAGTTTTAAAAAATGCACAGGTTTTGTAGGTTTCCCTAGGTGACAGCTGATCTAAAGGCCAATATCCACAGCTGGAGACTTTGCAAAATACAGGTCTGTTTTCTTTGAAAAAATGTGATGTGTCCATGCCCGATGTTGGTGCATCTTCTCATCTACCAGGAGTACGAACGTCGGCGGCGACGACCACAGTGAGTACTGCACCTAGCACACAGGGGAGGGGGGTTTCCCTAGGTGACAGCTGATCTAAAGGCCAATATCCACAGCTGGACACTTTGCAAAATACAGGTTTGTTTTCTTTGAAAAAATGTGATGTATCCATGCCCGATGTTGGTGCATCTTCTCATCTACCAGGAGTACGAACGTCGGCGGCGACGACCACAGTGAGTACTGCACCTAGCACACAGGGGAGGGGGGGGAGGAAAAAAAGAGTGACACACACACGCAACACACAACACCCCCACCCCACCCTGACTCCCAACACCATACACACAAACGCATGCAACAACATTACATATACACCACGTAACCCTCTGGAATAACGCAAGGACAAAAGGAATGGAGTAAAATGAGTGTCATATTAGAAATAGTCAGATATACGTTACAAATTCAAAAATAATATTTACAATATGTACATAAGGCGGTACTTTGTCCACTCAAAATGTCGGTGGGCCACAGGGCCACATCACATAGGCCAAGCCCACACTTGACTCCTTCCTCAATACGAAGAGAACACTGTAGGGACATCAGGTCAAAAAAATGCACAGGCACCACAGTGGGACAGGGAATGGGGGGGCTCCTCAGCCGGAAGATGGGACAATGCCACTGCTCCTGGAGGGGGCTCCATGCCCACAGCGATGCCCTGGGGAGTGCAAGGCCACAGTCTCTCAAGTCTCTCAAGTGGGTGGTTTGCCCACTGCCTGGTCCTGGGGAGTACAAAGTCAAAGTCTATCAAGTGTCCCAAGTGGGTGCTTTGCCCACTGCCTGGTCCTGGGGAGTGCAAAGCCACAGTCTCTCAAGTCTCCCAGTGGGCGGTTTGCCCACTGCCTGGTCCTAGGTAGTACAAACCCACAGTCTCTCAAGTGGGTGGTTTGCCCACTGCTTGATCCTGGGGAGTGCAAACCCACAGTCTCTCAAGTCTCTCAAGTGGGTGGTTTGCCCACTGCTTGGTCCTGGGGAGTGCAAAGCCACAGTCTCTCAAGTCTCCCAAGTGAGTGTTTTGTCCACTGCCTGGTCCTGGGGAGTGCAAAGCCACAGCCTCTCAAGTCTCTCAAGTGGGTGGTTTGCCCACTGCCTGGTCCTGGAGAGTGCAAAACCACAGTCTCTCAAGTCTCCCAAGTGGGTGTTTTGCCCACTGCCTGGTCCTGGGGAGTGCAAAGCCACAGTCTCTCAAGTCTCCCAAGTGGGTGTTTTTTCCCACTGCCTGGTTCTGGGGAGGGCAAAGCCAGAGTCTCTCAAGTCTCCCAAAGTGGGTGTTTTGCCCACTGCCTGGTCCTGGGTAGTGCAAAGCCAGAGTCTCTCAAGTCTCTCAAGTGGGTGGTTTGCCCACTGCTTGGTCCTGGGGAGTGCAAAGCCACGGTCTCTCAAGCGTCCCAAGTGAGTGTTTTGCCCACTGCCTGGTCCTGGGGAGTGCAAAGCCACAGCCTCTTAAGTCTCTCAAGTGGGTGGTTTGCCCACTGCCTGGTCCTGGGGAGTGCAAAGCCACAGTCTCTCAAGTCTCCCAAGTGGGTGTTTTGTCCACTGCCTGGTCCTGGGGAGTGCAAAGCCACAGTCTCTCAAGTCTCCCAAGTGGGTGTTTTTTCCCACTGCCTGGTCCTGGGGAGTGCAAAACCGCAGTCTCTCAAGTATCCCAAGTGGGTGTTTTGCCCACTGCCTGGTCCTGGGAAGGGCAAAGCCACAGTCTCTCAAGTCTCTCAAGTGGGTGTTTTGCCCACTGCCTGGTCCTGGGGAGTGCAAAGCCACAGTCTCTCAAGTGGATGCCTTTCTCCCCTGGTTCTGGATGGGGCTTTGTGCCCAGTCTGCTTCATCCTGTCAAGGATAGGGTGAGTGGATGCCTTTCTCCGCTGGTTCTGGAGGGGGCTTTGTGCCCAGTGTGTTTCATCCTGCCAAGGATAGGGTGAGTGGATGCCTTTCCCCACTGGTTCTGGAGGGGGCTTTGTGCCCAGTCTGCTTCATCCTGCAAAGGATAGGGTGAGTTGATGCATTTCTCCACTGGTTCTGGAGGGGGCTTTGTGCCCTGTGATGCAACACTTGGGGTGTGGCAGTTCACAGTCCCTCACCTGGGTGTCTGAGCCACGAGATTTGCAGTGACCAGGATACATGATAGTCCATGGAGGCAGGGCTACAGTCCTTCTGGTGGTGGCTATGTCTGCACTGTGGTGCTGGTGCCGCTGGGGGTGCTGCCAGTGGTGGAGGGAGGCTCCAGCCCATCTCCTGCAGCCTCGGACGGCTGCCCACTGGGGCTGCTGCTGCTGGCAGTGGTGCTCCTGTCAGCAGTGCAGGTGGCAGGGCTTGCGGCGGGGCTTGCGGCGGGGCTTGGGGCGGTGCTTGCCGCGGTGCAGGTGGCGGTGCTGGCTGCGGTGCAGGTGCCGGTGCTGCCAGTGGTGGGGGAGGCTCCAGCCCTTCTCCTGCAGCCTCGGACGTCTGACCACTGGGGCTGCTGACAGTATTGGTGCTTGCGGCGGTGAAGGTGGCGGTGCAGGTGGCGGTAGTGGTGGCTGTGCTTGCGGTGGTGCTAGGGGCGGGGCTGCTGATGGTGCTGCCCGCGGTGCAGGTGGCGGTGCTGGCGGTTGTGCTGGTAGCCACCAGCCCTTCACATGCAGCCTCGGACGGCTGAAGTGCCTTGCCTGGTGTTTTGTGCCCTTTCGTCACCATTGCAGATGGTGGTGTCACCTTGGGTCTGGCAGCTGGAGTCTTTGAGGTGGCGTTGCTGGGTGGTTGTGGCCCCTTTCCCTTGCTGGATGCTGACCCCTTCTTCACCTTGCCAGGTGGTGGAATGGAGTTTGCCTTGGCAGGGGTTGGTGGCACCCTGGCTGGCCTGACAGGTGTCTCCTTTGATCCGCTCACAGCTGCAAGAACCACAGCGGATGTGGACTTGGTGGCTGAGGTGCTGGGCTGGGTCTTGGCCACCCTGGCCCGAGGGTAAGGACGGGGGAGGAGGGGTAGGGAACAGGTCCTTGTTTGCACGGAAAATCTTAGGGACAATTGGGCGGGAAGAGGGAGAAGGTCTGGGATTGGAGGAAGAGGGAGTGGTTGTAGGAGGTGTCTGTCTGCTAAGCTTGGGTGCAGGTGCATGGGCTGGAAGTTGTTGTGAGGTGGATGGCTGCTGGGTGGGTGGGTGCTTGTGTTTGTGTGCTTTGAGAGGAGGGGTCACAGACACACTGGGAGAGGACACAGGGGGAGTGTGCATGGATGTGGGGGTGGTGACTGCCAGTGAGGGGTGTGTAGTGATGGGTGTGCTGGTGATGGAGGTAGTGGATGAGGATGTAGTGCATGCGGTGTGAGTGGAGACGCTACTGGGAGGGAGGTGGACGAGGAGGAGGAGGGGGACACAGTGGAGGCAGTGGATGTTGGTGTGTCTGCATGGGGATGGTGCTTGTGTGAGCTCCTGTGAGATGAAGTGTGGTGCTTGTGTTTGCCTGAGCCACTTCTGTGTGTTGATTTGGGTGAATGCTGGTGAGAAGGTGTGCTTGGGATAGGTTGTGCATGGGAATGTTGCTTGTGTGAGTGCCTGTGGGATGTGTGTTGCTTATGTTTTCCAGAGCCACCCTTGTGTGATGAGGTGTGTGCATGCTGGTCTGATGGTGTGCTTGGGATCGGCTGCGGTAGAGGGGATTGGGACTGGGTAAAGGAAGGTGGAGGGGGGAGGCTGGAGGCAGGGACAATGGCTGCCATCAGTGCGGAGGCCAGAGCCTGAAAGGCTCTCTGTTGGGCCGCCACTCCAGAGTGAATGCCCTCCAGGTATGCATTTGTTTGTTGCAAATGCCTCTCGACACCCTGGATAGCATTCAGAATAGTTGACTTCCCAACAGTGAGGGATCTCACGAGTTCAATAGCCTCCTCACTGAGGGCAGCAGGGCTGACTAGGGCAGGGCCTGAGGTGCGTGGGGCGAGCGGGCATGGGAAACATGCTGAGGGGCTGCTGGGAGAGCGGTGCTGGTAGGGGGAGTGGCGGTTGTACCTGTTGTTAGGGTGGGCACAGAGGTGCAACCACTGTCAGGGAGCTTCCATTGGAGTTGCTGTCACTGTCTGTGGTGTCCTCTCCTGTCCTCGTAGTGGTGCTCCCCTCACCCTCCTTCCCACTGGTGCCTCCACCCTTGGTGAATTCAGCCTCCAGGCCCAAGTGGGATGCAGCTCCCTCCATCGCCGGTGCCTCTGCTCCTCTGCCAGATGATGCTAATGCACACAAGGACAGGGTGACAAAACAAAAAGGGGGGGGAGAGACAGAGTATACACTTGGTCAATGCCAGCAACAACACTACCGCTGGCGTACACAACTCACAGGGAACAGCCCTATGCACTGGGCCATGCACTAATAGTTACAATGCCAGTCACGAGCCCATGGGGTACAATGCCTAACGCCATCAGCTGCACACCTGAAACAAACAGGGCCCTGACCAGTAGAAGACTGACACTATTGGGTTTGGAGTGCTTCAGAGCCTGCCCAACAAGGGACCTACCCTGCCATGATCGCCCTGGCCTGGGGGCACTCACAGTCCACATCCTCACCCAGATAAAAGCTTAACGCGTGAAAAGTACTTGATTCAGATTTTGTACTCACCCCCCTTGTGGCTGCTGTGATGCCCTCAAGCGACCATCCAACCCTGGATAGGCCACCGCCAGGATGCGGAACATCAGGGCAGTCAGGGTACGACGAGCACCTCTCTCCCTCTTCCTTGCCCAGCAGCGCAGGTCCTCCCACTGTATGCCGTAGTGGGTGCTCCGCCTGTCAAAGACCCCCAGGGTCCTCAACTCCTTGGCAATGGCACACCAAATTCCCTTTTTCTGATGGGCGCTGACCTGCAGGAAAAAGACAGCAGAAAAGGGAATTAGATACCCGTCCGGACCATCACACTCATGGCCCACCATATCCCTCCCATCCCGTGATGCACATACATTAACCACCATACATGCAGCCCAGGACGACTCAGCCCACATGTGGCTTATATAGAGAACACTCCATACATTCATGGCCCACGCATCATGCTCACAGTGTACTCACCTGTTTGTCTGGAGGACCGTAGAGTAACGTGTACTGGGGTAGGACCCCATCCACCAGTCTCTCCAACTCCTCCACAGTGAAGGCAGGGGCTCTTTCCCCAGACACATGAGCCATTGTCGCTTCCAGACACAGGTCACAGCAGCACTTGCAGTGTAGGTCCTCTCCTGTTGAAGGCCAGGTAGCGAGTGAGTGAACAGATAGAAAATGACGTTCACATCCGTGGCAGTGCATACCGTCACTGCCGGAGTACATCACCATTGGCTCCTGGAACCCATAGTCCCAATGATAACCAATGCAAAGTAGTGCGGCGGTCATCGACCGCCTACCGCAATGGCGCACAACACCAGAGGAATTACCTCATTTCCTCTTGTCCCTCCTCACAGGTAAGGCAGCCGCCATTTCAGGGGGGCACAGGCCATGGCACCTAACTGCGTCACAGCAGACATTGGCACAGCAACTGACTCTCGGATTCACAAACTGGTTCTGTAAGGGAAGAAATGTATCATTATTGCACTAGATGTGTGATTATGACCCTCTGCTTCAACTGCGGAGGATGAATATGAGATGGAGACATCCTCCTGTGTACAGACCCCTGGTGGACCTTGCGACAATGGAGGACAGACACATTATCCTAACCTAAAGACTTGATCGGGCCACAATCCAAGAACTGTGTGCCCATTTGGAGCCAGACCTGATGTCAGCTATCCGCCAGCCCACAGGTATCCCTCTAGTGTAGGTCTTGTCAGTGCTCCATTTCCTGACAGTGGTTCCTTCCAAACAACAGTGGCCATGGCATCAGGGATGTCTCAGCCAATGTTCTCAAACCTGTTGGCCAGAGTGTTGTCAACCCTGCTTAAACACATGCGCAGCTACATTGTATTCACCCAGGTGGAGGATCTGGCCACAGTGAAAGCTGACTTTTATGCCCTGGGGCATATCCCCAACATCATTGGTGCCATAGACGGTACACATGTTGCCTTTGTCCCCCCCCACAGAGAAATGAACAAGTGTTCAGGAATAGAAAAAGCTATCACTCTCTGAATGTACAGATGTGTGTTTGGCGGACCAATACATCTCCCATGTGAATGCCAAGTATCCTGGCTCTGTGCATGACAATTTTATCTTGAGGAATAGCAGCATCCCATATGTGATGGGCCAACTCCAGAGGCAACCGGTGTGGCTAATAGGTGAGCCCAAGATCCGCATGCAGTATATGTTGGTGTCTGGGTATGGGGTTGTCCCGAAGGGTTAGTGTGTGTCTGACAGTTGTCCCTCGATATTTGCAGGTGACTCTGGTTACCCCAACCTCTCATGGATACTGACCCCAGTGAGGAATGCCCGGACAAGGGCAGAGGAATGTTAAAATGAGGCACCTGGGCGAACTAGAAGGATAATTGAGAGGCCCTTCAGCCTCCTGAAGGGCAGGTTCCGGTGCCTCCATCTGATAGGTGGATCCCTATACTACTCGCCCAAGAAGGTTTTCCAGATCATCGTTGCATGTTGCACAACCTGGCCTTGAGACGCCAGGTGCCTTTTCTGCAGGAGGATGAGCCTAGAGATGGTCTTGTGGCAGCGGTGGAGCCTGTGGACAGTGAGGAAGAGGACGGAGAGGAAGAAGATGTGGACAACAGAAGTAATATCATCCTGCAGTACTTCCAGTGACACACAGGTAAGACACTGTAACTTCACTTTACTTTTCAATTTCCTGCTGGACATTGTACATGGCAGCCTGATTTCCCTATGTCTATGCCACTTACTGTACCATTTGCCATCTCTAATTTCAGATCTTTGTGGCCCACTCTGGCTCCTGGTATGTTTACTGCTGCTCACTACAGGTCATACCAATGTATAAATTAGTGTACATAAGTTTGCAATGTTTTCAGAATGTTGTACTAATACATATTTCAATCAATTGACAGACTCTAGAATTGTATGGGTTCCAAGGGTGTTTATTTAAGTGCTCATAAGTGGAGGGTGATGTGCAATAGGCTGGGCTGATGGTGGAGGAAAGTCAAGGGTAGAGTCCAGTCTCTTGGTATCACAGATGCATTGTCCATTGGGGCATAGGTAGAGGAGCAATAACGGTTCAAGGTAGACAGGGTGACAGAGTGGGACACAAGGGTGACAATCAGGAGAGTCTTATTTCCTGGCAGGTGTCTTGGCAATGTTCTCTGGCTTCTGCCTGGATCACAGGGATCATTTGTGGGGTGGTTCTCCTTCTGCAGGGGGTGGGGTGCTGGTGGCTTGTTGGTCCTGTGGCAGGGCCTCCTGTCCACTAGTGCTGGGAGAGGTAGAAGGCTGTTCTTCGGTGTGGCTAGTGTCAGGGGCCCTTTATTGTGTCATTGCCCCACTCATGGTCTTGCCCATGTCAGCCAGCACCCCTGCAATGGTGACCAGGATGGTGTAGATGTTTTTAGATCATCCCTGATCCCCAGGTACTGTCCCTCCTGCAGTCGCTGAGTCTCCTGCAATGTACAATATCTGGCCCATGGTCTCCTGGGAATGGTGGTATGCTTCCAGGATGGTGGTGAGTGCCCCCTGGAGAGTCGTTTCCCTGGGCCTGTCCTCCTCCTGTCACAAAGCAGTCCTCCTAGCTTCCCTGTTGTCCTGTGCCTCTGTCCCCTGAACCGTGTGCCCACTGCCACTGACCCCAGGTCCCTGATCGTCCTGTGTTTGTGGGGTTGGCTGGAGTCCTTGTAGTGGTGGACACACTGCTGATTGACGTGTCCTGGGGACAGTGGCATGGGCCTGCTGGGTGGGTGCTGTGCTGGTGTTTTTTGAGGGTGGAGGCTCTGTGGTGGTATGGGACTGTGCCTGGGTAACCGACTGTCGGGAAGTCCCTGATGGGCCAGGTTGGTCATCCAGATCCAAGCGTCCAGAGCTGCTGTCACCACTGAATGCCTCTTCTGGGTGGGGGACTGGATGTTGCTGGCACCTCCTCTCCTGTGACGTTGTGTGGGGGACCTGTGGGGAAGTAAATGCAGTGTTATTGTTTCTGTGTGTGACATCTTGTGCATGGGTGTGTTGGTCTCTATGGTTGTGAGTGCCCTGTCAGTTTTGCCTTGTTTGAGTAGTCATTTTGTGGGCTAGGTGACTCTCTCTAGTGTGCATGCTGTGGTGATGGGTGTCCAAATGCAGTTATAGTATCTATGTGTGTCATCTTGTGCATGGGTGTGTTTCCCTGTATGGCTGTGATTGCCCTGTCAGCTTTGCCTTGTGTGCGTGGTGATTTTGTGGGCTAGGTGATTCTGTCTAATGGGCATGTAGTGATGATGGGTGTCCATGTAGGTCTGTGATGGGGGTCTATGGATTGGTGTTACATACAGGGCTTGGTTTTGGGATGGGTGGGTTGTGATAGTGGGGTATATGTGAGGTGGCGGATTGATGGGGGTGTGGGTAGGGGTAGGAGTTTGTGATGGCATGCAGGTAGGGTGGGGGATGTAGCAGTAAAGATGTGACTTACCAGAGTCCAGTCCTCCTGCTACTCCTGCCAGGCCCTCAGGATGCATTATTGCCAAGACTTGCTTCTCCCATGTTGTTTGTTGTGGGGGAGTGGGTGGGGGTCCACCGCCAGTCCTCTGTACAGCTATCTGGTGTCTTGCAACCACAGAATGCACCTTCCCCCGTAGGTCGTTCAACCTCTTCCTGATGTCATCCCTGGTTCTGGGGTGCTGTCCCATGGCGTTGACCCTTTCCACTATTCTCTGCCATAGCTCCATCTTCCTTGCAAGGGACGTCTGCTGCACCTGTGATCCGATTAGCTGTGGCTCTACCCAGATGATTTCCTCCACCATGACCCTTAGCTCCTCCTCTGAAAACCTGGGGTGTCTTTGGGGTGCCATGGATGTGGTGTGAGTGATATGTGTGAGGATGTGTTGGGTGATGTGTGGGGTGATGTGTTGTGGTGTGTACTGTGAGGTGCGTGGATGGTGTATGGGTGATGGTGTTCTGTGGCTCAGATTGAGTGGGTGCTCCTGGCTTGTCGCTCTCTCTGTTTGCAATCTTCTTTTTTCATAGAAAGGTTTGTGGGTAATGTGTGTGTGTGTGTTTTATAGTGGTCTGAGTGTGTGGGTGTAGTGTGTGTATGTGTGTCAGGTGTGTGTAGTTTGAATTGTCCAATGTGGTGTAGGTTTGTAAGAGTGTGTGTATTTTGAGCGTGGCGGTATGTACCGCCAATGGTTTACTGCAGTTGAAAGACCGCTGCAGTGATTCGTGGTCCTGATACTGTGGGGGTATTCCTGTTGGCGGAATGGTGTGGGTTTTGGTACTGACAGTTTATCACTGACCTTTGGTCTGGTGGACTTGTGTGGGTGTCTGTATTGTGGCAGATTTCTCTGTGTGGGTCATAAGACCTGTAGCGGTATACCGCCGCGGACACAGTATCTTGGCGACCGCCAGCACAGCGGTAGGTAGCATTTACCACCAAGGTTTTAATGAGGGCCTACGCCTTAAATACCTCTTACTTCTCCTGCATGCAACCCATGTCTGATCCCTAAATACATCTTACTGACCCAAACTCAACCCACCCCTGAAACCTAAAAAAATGCTTACTACACTTAGAGCCAACCCATATTTGAACCCCATAAACCATTACTTCAGCTATAATCAACCCTTCACTGAATTCATAAACTCTTAGTAACCCTGAATCCTAGCAGAAACAGTGATCAATTTTGAGAGGTCTTTGTTGAATACAGCTCCAGACTTACCCCTCTGGATGTTTTTGAGCCTCATAAAAAAGACTAAGTCAAGAGGTAGAAATCTTGACCAGGTAAAAATGTGAAAAGTATCTGTCCAGCATGAGGACTTTGATGACTGAAATTTTAATTTCTTCTTCTCCAAGCTCTTTTCACCAAAACCAACTACCCAGTTGTGTTGAGTAAAGCCTGCTGCAACTTTGTGCCTTTGGAGGAATTTGACTTTCCTTTACTAGACTAAGCCAGAAGGGAAAATCATTGACCAAGACAAACTCGCTTTGCATATAGAACTCATGCTCAGTTGCAGTTGGCATGAAATTTCATGTAACTCCAGGTCAACTGTTAACAATGACTACTGATTAGCTCTTTACTTTTTCTTCACATGTTTGTCTTAGGTTTCTGAAAATTCATGTCTCTGCTCCCATAATTTGATTTTTGTTATTTTGCTTTCATTTGATGTATTACATTTCTCTCCATTTTTCATTCTTTTGTGATTTTTACTATGTTCCTTTTTAACTTCTTAACTGCTTTGTTATTGCTAAATAATTTATACATTTTCATAAGTAAAGCCGGTCTGATCTGTACCATAACTACTAGGGGGCCGAGCCCAGGTTTGAATAATTTAAACAGATGTATATCTTAACACTTTTGTGGCATTATTCCTTGTGGTACACTCCCATACACCCCAATAATTAATATACTTTCTTACAATGTTTCTATACCCAGCCCCTTACTTATCTTTTACTTACTTTAACAACCATGTAGTAAGGTATGATAGTGCATACTGATGTACAAGTTACCATAAAATAAAAACATTGTGTATCAGTATCATGATGTTACCACTGTGATGCAATGGTAGCACATCATTTCATTAGGTTTTGCTTTAGCCCTGAACAATAAGGTGACTTGTGAACTTCTCACATTATTATTCTGCTAGTGACAATGGGGCTTGCATTAATTGTTATATTTAATTGTTCTTTTCTATGAGAAGGCTACCAGGAAGACATTAGATTTTTACTAAAATAATTTGACAGGGCCAGGCAGCTCAACAAATCTTAATGGAAAAAAAATGAAATGGAATGAAAGAATTTGAAAAAAACTCTTCCAAAGATATGCTGGCACCCCTCAGCAAGAAGATGGGAGAAGAGAGAACTGTCTAGACTGCATGTGTTTTACCTTAATGGGGAGAATGGTGTCCCTGATTACCAGAGATGGACCTCTAAGTGGTCCATGCTTAGCGTAGCTGGACTTTGTGGTGGGCTTAATGAACTGAAGGAGAAGGATGTTTATCTCTACTTCCATTTTGAAAAAGAAGGTATCAATGTTCTCTTGGTTAGATTTTACATAAAGCAAAACATTGACTGAAAAAGATACATGAGGTTTGTTTGGGAGATGTACTTTGAAAGGTTGGCTAAAGTTACAAATCAGTTCTGCTGGACCACCTCCTGGGAGATTCAGTAAAGTAGGGGTTATCTGATTACATTTTGGCAACACAAACATCAGCAAGAAAATTATGGGCAAAGAACAAAGACACAAATATTGACTTTACATAACTTGCATATAAATTCAAAAGTATAGATGACAAAAATATAGACGTCAATAATATTTTCAGAAAATAAGCAAACATATCGAGTTTTATCTCTTGTTGACTTGAATATATATATCAAATGTAATAATAATATTATAATTACAAAAATGTAAATTTAAAATTATATAAAATAAATATAATGTACAAAAACAGAATAAAAATGTACACTTCAAATTAATTCCACTATTGGACCGGGCCCTTTTCGCAGGATCATCCTTAAACCTTTTGCCTCCTTCTTCCTATTTTTCTGACCTGTTTTTGTTGCCTTTAGGACTCTGGGTACATTACCACTTACTAACCCTCAATGAAATGCATATTCTCTCTGTTTAACTTGTCCTGTCAATTGGCCTATCAATGGTTGGCATATTTGATTTACCAGTAAATCTCTAGTGAAGTGCACCAGAGAAGCCCAGGGCCTATAAATTAAATGCTACGAGTAGGCCTGCAGCACTGACTGCACCACCCACATGTGGAACCCTGTAAACATGTCTCAGACCTGCCACTGCAGTGTCCGTGTGTGCGGTTTTGCACAGCCAATTCGACCTGGCAAGTGTACCCTCTTGTCAGGCCCACACCTTCCCGTTTACTACATGTAAGTCACCCCTAAGGTAGGCCCTCGGTAGCACCATGGACAGAGTGCAGTGTATTTTAAAGGTAGGACATGTACTGATGTGTTTTACATGACTTGATGGTGAAATACTACCAAATTAATTCCACTATTGCAAGGCCTATCTCTCCCATAGGTTAACATAGGGACTTAAATGCCTTTTAAGTGCGGTTTCCCATTGGGAGCAGATAGTCCTATGAAGTTTGGGGTCTCTGAACTAACAATTTAAAATGCGTCTTATGATAGAGTTGGTATAAAAATGGGCATTTTCTTGCTTAACCATCTGTGCCTCTGCCTACCTATGGAATCCATGTCTGGGTCAGAATGACAGTTGGGCTGTTTGTGAACTCCCTCTGGACAGTGACAAAACAGGAGCTGATGAGTGCCCTGCATATCCTGATGAGTCTCCTGGGCTAGAGTGGGGATACAGGAACTAACACCTGCACCTGAAAGGGCTGTGCCTGTCCTCACACAATGCAGTCTCTAACCACCTGGTGTATGTCTGGGGCCAGGCCTATGCAAAGCAGGATCGTGTGAACAACAGAGACTTTCCTTTGAAGTTTGCCTACTTCAAAGGCAGAAATGAGTAGTAGTGGACCCAAAACCGCAGACTTTTAGATTTCTTCTGGATCAAGAGGAACCTCTGCTGAGGAGAAGCGTTTGATGCTTGAGGAGGACCTGCCACTCTGCATGTTGCTTTGCTGTGCTGCCTGCTGCTGCTACTTCTGCCTTAAGAGGGAAAGGATTGGACTTTGTTTTCTGAAATCCTGCTTGTGAAGTTTCTCCAAGGGCTTGGACTAAGCTTGCCTACTGTTCTGAAATCTCAAGGACATCAGAGACTTCATCTGCCAGTGCCTGGGCTCTTCTGCTGAGAGTCCTGACTTGCTAAGTGGTGCTGAATCCAGTCCCTGGGCCCTTAAAAGTCAAAGCTGGTAACCTGCAGGGGAAAATCCATGCACCGCTGTGTGAGCAGCAAAAAAATAGATACAGCGTCTGCACAGCGGCTGAATGGTCAATGTCAGCGCATCACCAGCTCAGCATGGAGTCATCACTGTTGTGTGTCCAGATTTTAAACACATCGTCCTTGGGTGTTAAAATATTCAACATCACTGCACGGACCTAAGGCTGCTTGTCCAAAAATTGGCGCATCCCTTCCCTTGCGAGGAAAGAATCAATGCATGCTTGCCTGGTGGATAAACAATCAACATTCAGCCTCACTTGTGATTAAGGAATTGACGCATTGCTTGCTTTTCCAATACATGCTCGCCTGTGCAGCTTTATTATTGATGCATACTAGGTACATTGTGCTAAAACAACGCATCCATTGATTTCTATTGAGGAAGACTTTTTTTTACTGTAAATAGTCATGTCTTTGCTTGTGTATGTGGATTTTTTTCATTTTGGTCTTGTTTGATTTAGATAAATATTGCTTATTTTTCTAAACTAGTGTGGTATTTTCATTGTGTCACTATGTGTGTTGTTACAAATACTTTACACTTTGCCTCTGAGACAGGTCTGACTACTTGTGCCAAGCTACCAAGTGGTGAACAGGGGTTATTCTAGGTGTGAATCTCCCTACCCTGACTAGAGTGCAGGTCCCTGTTCAGACAGAGTGCAAACTGACAGCAAACCAGAGACCCCATTTCTAACATCCACAAATAAATTTAAAAAACAGTTCAGAACTATTATTCAAGCATATGTATACATAAAAACCCTACTAATACGTAATTACACTTACAAACACTAGATATTAAAATATTAAAGATAGAATAAGAGCGAGTCGCTTCCCCAATGTGTAGGATGCCTTTCTCTCTCATAGGACTATGAGCCCCAACACACTTTGTGACATGAGAAGTATACCACATTCGCAGCACACCAGCAAGTGCTTAAGAGTGAGTCAATTTCCCCCCTATGCCTGACACAATACACTTTGTGGCAGGACCCACATGTCGCATTCCCAGCGTGCCAGCCATCGCTTAAAGGTGAGTCACTTTCTACACTGCATGGGACACACTGGCGACGCCCAGGCAAAGCCCGTGCCAAGGGCTGGCCCCTCCACCCCCATCTGAGCTCAGGTTAGTATGGATCACCCTTCTGATGTGTACTCCTGGAACTTACAATAGGTACTTTGCCCTAGTGGACTTTGTTAAGTTGTTTTTTACTTGTAAGTCTGCTATGATGAATTTTGCAATCCTATTTCGGTTTAGCCTTTTGTTATGTAGGCTGTAGTACACCTCTGTTGGTTGATCTGGGTAGAGAGTTATGATAACTGCTTATAAGATCTGCTTTTTAAATTATAAAGGCACGATTGAGTGTTTATTTTGGGGATTAGTGAAGTGACCATGGATGAAAGAAACTCTTTTGAAGGGGCTAGGGCATGGGTACTCACAAATATTTTCCCCTGGGGCCGCACTGTTTGGTCTTTGATGTGACCGAGGGCCGCATAACTGCCAGCATGGTGGCGGTCGAAGGGCTGGGGGTAGGGCGGGGAGGTGTAGTGGTAAAGTGTGTGTAGGGGAAGTGAAACATATACATCTAGGGTCTGAATTGCCCAATGTGAAACCAAAAACGTGGGTATAAATCCCGGCTTCTCTACTTAACCATATTGTGTGATACTAGGCAAATGTTTTATTTCACTTTACCTCCTTTTTTCCTTTTTCTTCATCAACACATATAATAACCTTGAAATATGTCTTCAGGATGTATGCTGTATAAAACCTTCTGTGTCTGATTTAATAAACTATTATGTTGTTCATGTTTTATAGAAACCCAGCTCTCCCAAAGAGTTCACATAACAATTGACTTGCCTTTTAGTTCACAGTTCACATTGTTGTCAGGGTGTGTAGGATGGAAGGCGATGAAAGTTCCTAAATAAATTTTTGAAAACTATCACTTAAAAAAATACTTCTGATATAATGTTGTGTACTAAAGTGAAATGGTTCTGCATGTTAATGAAATGCCCTGTTTGAATTTCACACAGATCATACTTTTATATTGTTGTTGCAAGATGTCTTTAATAATGAAGGTGTTTCTAAAGTTAACAGTTCCAGAACACCCTAGTTACTCATTTTCTTTAACTTCAACTAGACTCCAAATAAAAACTTGCCCATTTATTTAACAATTGTTAATGCCAGTGTTGAGTCGAATAAACAGCAGCACAGGGCTGCTGTTGACCTGGGGGCCGCATGTAAATGTCAGGGGGGCCTCATGCGGCCCTCGGGCTGTACTTTGAGTATCACTGGGCTAGGGCCTCAAGCAGAGCCAAAAAACACTGAAATCAGCTGGGCCAACTGTGTTCTTGATAGAGTTGATACATTAATAGAAGAATGTACTGATATTAATATTAATAATTCTACTCTGCAGGGGGGCACTAATCCTTCTTCCCCTCTGCCTCACCCGCTGCCATCCAAGAGTACCAAATGAATTCTGCAAATGACTGATAAATTTCTTACGCGACAAGCCATACAAATCCAGCCCAAAACAGGTAGGAAACCACATGAGCAGGAGCACTCTATCCTGGGAGTGGAATGTCATAATCGATTTGCAGTTCTTTGAAGGGATGAAATAAGGATCAAAAGGGGGGTGGTCAGTTTGGGGCTTGGTAAAGAGAAAGAAATGACATACTTATCTGAGGAAACTATAGCTCGTGCTGTAAAGTAACTTTGGGCAACCAGTTATAGTTTTGTAACATAAGTATGACTATAAGTTTAACTATAACTGCTGAATTGCTATGTTTTTGTCTGGATAAAACATCAACCTACGATCCATATATATATACATATATATATATATATATATATATATATATATATATATATATAGCATAGGGGCATAAGGGTAAAGGAACAAAATAGAGAATATATCATAACTGGTCACTTATTCTGCTGTGCTCAGCCACTACCAGTTGATCTGCTAAATGTTGTGTTGCTACTTATGTTGCACTGCTGGACACTTGTGAACAGAGGCAGGCTTTCCCAGAGGGCTAACTCAGGAGTGATTCATATGGCAACTGATCAAAAATGCCCATCCTGGTTAAAGAGTTCTGGCATGGTACTCTACTGCACTCATGCTTTAACTTTGTCCTGTAATGCTAGTGTGCTTTGGTGTTCTGGCAGTGGCATGGTGATCCTGCACTGTCAGAAGCTCTACCTGTGCTCAATATGTTGCATAGTGCTGCAAGTTGGTTGACCCAGAGCAGAGCATCTGTCATGCTATCTTCTGCCTTGGTGAAAAAAGTGCCTGTCCACAAGTGTTGCCAGAGTGCATAATGATGACCCCACCACTCAGCCCCAGACCACATGTACATCTCTTGCACGGGAGGTAAAGCTTTCTGGTAGGGGTGGGCAGTGAGCTCTGCTCTGGTGGCAAAGTTAATGGAGTTTTTGGCACTTCCCGTTCTGCTTGGAGAGCAGAGTTCAGTCAACAACTGTGCTAGACCCAGCAGTGGAGTGAAGGTCAACGGTGCGTACTGCATCCCAGTTATGGGCCACACAACACAAGCACAGACAGTCAGATCTTGTGCTGTTTGGACCATAACTGGGCTGCAGTGCGCAGTCTTGGTCAAAACTCAGCATGGAGTTGCTGCACGCTGCTGCTGAAGGCCTGCACTGGTGCCAGCTCCAGATCCAGGCCTCCCTCCTTTCACTGTCATCAGCAAATTGGGAGCAGGAGGCAGAGGGAGGCAGAGATAGCCAAGCTGCTGGTAACAGGGACCCTGGTTTGAGAAGTCCTGCACCCAGGTAAGACCCTTGTTTCACTTTCAATGTGCACACCAGGGTCGTCACTGGGCATGGAGAGTATTTGCATATGAGGGGTCTGTGCTTCCAAGAAACTTGCAGTCAGAGCTCTACTTGAAAAGGAACCTGTCTCTCCAGAGTCCCTGGGAAAGGGAGTGGTGTTATTGGGTATGGTGCTGAGGCCAACAGCGAGAGCTGGAGACCAGGGGTGCATCAGCAGTTGAGTGTAGTCTGGCAGTCCCTGCCAGAAAGAGTTGTGTGCGGCCTGAGAGAGGCCTTAGAGCCCAGTGGCAAGGCTAGGCAATTTGTGAAAATACCAGGCTGCTGGTTTTGAGCTGGCTTGCTGCTGCTAGTGCTGGGCCCTAAAGAAATGGCAGTCTGAGGCTGTGTGTAAGTGCAGAGGAAGCAATTTCCAGACTGGTGCAAGACACGGTTTGTCTTTAGCCCTCTGTAGCAAGTTTGTGAATGAGGGCAGTTGGTGAAGGTGTGAGAGGAGCAGGCTCCAGGTCAGAGGGCTGAGTCAGCAAAAGAGGCCTGAAATGGCAGCTTTTGCTGCTTATGGGCAGCATTCCACCCTGTCCTGAATTTGGTGCACCTGATTTTGGAAGAGCTAAGCAGGGTCCGACCAAGATAGTAATACTGACCAGGCCCTACCCTGCATGGCGCTTCTGAGATCAAGCACATAATTCAAGCCATGGTGGTAGGGCAGGCAGCACTCTGCCGCAAGTGGAACTCCTTGAAATTCCAAAGAATTTTATGCCAACTCTATGGAATTCCGCAGAGTAGAACTCCATGAACTTTGCCCACCACTACTTTCTTGGTGCTGTTGCACTGGGATCCAGGGAGTGCGCAACTCATTAGATTTAAAACTATCCTGCTTGGCAGTGAACACAACATTTAAATGACCTCCGTTCATGCTGTGGATCAAAGGCATCACTTTAATTAGATTGCGGTGGGCCGGTACGCAGTAAGAAAAAGAAAGCTGCAGACCACTACCTCAGCCATGCTTGGCTCTCTGGTTCAATTTCGTCTGAGTGATCACGGTCTGGGGGCAGTTGCTTTTTAGAACACAACCCAGGGAAGGCACCATACCCTGGAACCATGTAGACATATGCACTGCTGTGTGATAGTTTATTTAAGCAGTGCATACACACTAAAAACACATGCTATATGGATGCCCGGGTAGTACCTCATCTAATTTATTCCTTATGATAGCAGCTGTTTTGGCACCTCACCTGTCTGTATATTCTAGTATGACGCATCTACTGCTAGCTCAGTTGCAGCACTATAGTAGAGTACACACAGGATGTCCCACATAGCCTTAAAATGTGTAATTAATGCACTTTAGTATGGTAATGCAACCTCCAGCACTAAAATGCATTACTCTAACCCCTGATACATGGCATTTGGAAGAACTGGTTGTGACCATTTATTGTGTTTTATTGAGCAGTGGAAAAATGTTAATATTAATCAAATTCTATACCCAACTAGTAAAGTGAGTACACTAGGGGTGTGCTCCGCTCTGCTGGTGAAGCTAACAGAGTTTTTGGAACTCCACACTCTGCTTGGAGTGCAGAGTTATCCCAAAAATCTGTTAACCTCACCAGCGGAGCAGAGCTCACCCAGTGCGCGTTGCAACCCAGTGTGGGCTGCACAGCACAAACTCAGACAGTCTGCGTTTGCGCTACGCAGCCCATAACTGGTCTGCAATGTGCACCAGAGCAGACCAGAGAGAGGCAGCAGTCCTGAGATTCGTTGCTGTCAGATGATGAGGAGAGGAGGACCCCTCGGAAGACCCAGGTAAGTCCTCTTCTCTTTTGTTGTTGTTTGTTCACACTGGTGCACTAACATTGACTGAAATGGCAGCTTTCTCTGCCTACAGCCCTGGCCTGAATTCAGGCTAGGGCCATACGCAGTATAATAAAGCTGCTGTTTCAGGCCTCTTTTGCACAGTCCTGCCCCGTGTGCACTACACACTGGACAGGCCGGTGCACAAGAGGCCTGAAATGGGAGCTTTCACTGCATACAGCCCTCCTGAATATGCCCATCGGGGAAGCGCTAAGAAGGGCTTTTTAAAAACACCTAAAAACATAAAGGAGACTATAAAATTGATGTTATGGTAAGTGGTTCACTAAAATCACTCACTAACTTATATTCCAATTAGTAATTTTAGGTTAGACGGTGGTTTTACTATATATTTTTCCAATTTTGCTGTCAAATGATGAATCATCGAATCCCATGTGACACAGCAACAAATGGATTTCACTAGTTAAAACATCTGTCAACCGTTCGTAGAGGAAATTAAAGCCATTCTTTTCTCTTTTGTGTGTGCCTGCTAGAATACACACATTGCAGATACACTTGGACACTTGCCTTTGTGTTTTTTTATTAATAAAAACAATGGCATCTGGGCAGAATGCATAGGATGACCAGCAAAGTGTCCATTCTTCTAAAGAAGAAAAAGCATAGAAAAAGAAATCCATCGCCTAGAAAGTCTTCACCATAGCATCTGAGGAGAAGAAAGTGATTGCCAAGATAGTAGAGTATAATCTTTGCGACAAGAAAGTCTCAAGGGAGACTTCGTGGAAATAGTTCGACAGCACAAGTGATATGCTAAAGCATTTCAAAACAATTCACCCTTGCCACCTTGCAAAAGCAGAGTTACATCTGGTGCAGCACAGGTAGTACCTGGGGATCCAGTGTCAGCTGCAGTTGCTGCACATCTACCTGCAACAGTCCCGTAGTTTCTCAAAATTGAATCATTCTGCACAGTGTGCCATAAAGTGCTTATTGCTGGTGAGCTGCCTGTCTCTGCTCTCAATGAGGCTGTAAAAAGTGTTAACTTAAAAAAAAAATATATATACTTTTTGCACAAGGTCTGTGTGCTCTCTTTTGAGACTTTGGCCCTCATTACAACCCTGGCGGTAAAAGCCACTTACCGCCATGGAGAAGACCGCCAACACACCGTCGCGGCAGCGGAATTCCGCCACGGTCATTATAACACACAGCTCGGAATCCGCCAAAATTTAGACACCCACACAAGTCCGCCACACCAAAGATCAGTGATAAACTTGCGAAAACAAAACCTCCACCGTCACACCAACTGGAATACGCCCACACTATCACGACCCACGAATCCACGCAGCGGTCTTTCAACCGCGATATTCCATTGGCGGTACACACCGACGCGCTCAAAATACACACACATATACAAAACACTGCCACATTGGACAATTACAAATACACACATCTGATACACATACACACACCACTCCCACACACCCAATACAATATAAAACACACACCCACATCACTGACAAACCCCTACGACCAAAATCCCGAAAGAAGTCCAGAGAGAGACACTACAAACTACAACCAAGCATCCACAGGCACACAATCCCATCACCCACATAACTTGCACGCACCTCACACAACACACCACTGAATATCACCCCACACATCACAACACACACCACCCCATACATCACCCACACCACCCCATGGCACGGCAAAGACACCCCAGGTTCTCCGAGGAGGAGCTCAGGGTCATGGTGGAGGAAATCGTCTGGGTAGAGCCACAGCTATTCGGATCACAGGTGCAGCACACCTCCATAGCTAGGAAGATGGAGCTATGGCGAAGAATAGTGGACAGGGTCAACGCAGTGGGACAGCACCCAAGAAATAGGGATAACATCAGGAAGAGGTGGAACGACCTACGGGGGATGGTGCATTCCGTGGTATCAAGACACCACCTTGCGGTTCAGAGGATTGGCGGCGGACCCCCACCTCCTCCCACACAACTAACAACATGGGAGGAGCAAGTCTTGGCTATTCTGCATCCTGAGGGCCTTGCAGGAGTAGATGGAGGAATGGACTCTGGTAAGGCAATTCTTTACTACTATATCCCCCACCCTACCTGCATGCCATTACATACCCCCACCTTCGCCCTCACCCCCATCATTCCAACTCCTCACAAATGACCCAATGTCACAAACCACACATCCCAACACCAAGCCCTGCATGCAACAACAAAGCATGGACACCCATCACCAAAACATGGCCACTGCACATACCCATACACCCCCCTAAACCATCATCACACAAGGTCCCACACAGGAATGCAAGCACTGGGATACACAGTCACCCACCCATTGCACACCATGGCACACACAGATGCAATAATCATGCTTTTATACCCCTGCAGGACCACTACCCAATGTCACCGCACAGGAGGGTCCAGACATGTCCACACCACTAACAATAGAGGCCCACAGTGATGACAGCAGCTCTGTCCAACTGGATCTAGATGACCAGCCCGGCCCATCTGGGACCTCGGGACAGTTGGTTCCCCTGACACAGTCACAGGCCACCACAGAGCTTCCCCCCTCTGGAAACACCAGCGCAGAACCCACCCAGCGGGCCCATACCTCTGTCCCCAGGACACGTCAATCAGCAGTGTGTTCACCACTACAGGGAACCCAGGCTAACCCACAACCCCAACAACAACAGGGACCTGGGGGCAGTGGCAGTGGGCACACAGTCCAGGGGACAGAGGCCCAGGGAAACAGGGGAACTGGGAGGGCTGCTGTGCGACAGGGGGAGGACAGGCCCAGGGAACCCACTCTCCACGAGGCCCTCTCCAACATCATGGGAGCCTACCACCATTCCCAGGAGACGATGGCAACGGTACTGGACAAGTTTCAGGAGACTCAGCGGCTGCAGGAGGAACAGTATTTGGACTTCAGGGAGGAACTGAGATCCATCAATTCCACCCTGGGCACCATCGCAAGGGGGGTTAAGGGGGTCCTCAACACCAGGACGGACACTGTGGCACAACAAGGGGCCCCTGACACTAGCCTGGACGATGTACTGCCCACCACCTCTGCCGGCGCTAGTGGACAGGAGGCACCGCCACAGGACCACCACACCAGCACCTCACGCCCTGCAGAGGGAGAACCACCCCGCAAACGGTCCCTGAGATCCAGGACAAAGACAGAGTACAATGCCAAGACCCCGCCAAGAAATGAGACCGCCCTGAATGTCATCATTTTGTCCCACCTTGTCACCCTGTCGATCCTTAATCTGCCCCAGCTCTACTTCCTATGCCCCTTTGGACAATGCGCCTGTGAGACTAATAGACTGGACTCTGCCATGGACATTCCTCCACCATCACCCCTCACCATTTTACAACCCCCTCCACTATTTAGCACTTAAATAAAACACCCTTAAAGCACAAAACAATCTGGAGTCTGTCTGTGATTTCGAAATGTTGTATTAGCAATTACAGTGACAAAATGCTCTTTCAATTGTAATGTCAACATACCTATGTCACACAGCTATAGTCCATGAGGAAACAGAGCAGATTTCACACAATGGGACCCACATCTGTGAAATCGTAAGGGAAAGTGACAACTCAGTGACCATACACTGGGTGAAAAGGACAGACAGTAGAGAGGTAGTAGTGTTAAAGTACATATAGTAGGCAGGTTTGTATTCTTACCTGTGTCTCACTGGAAGTATTTCAAGATCGCAGAATCCCTGTTGTTGACGTCTTCTTCTTCTGCTTCCTCGTCTTCGCTGTCCACAGGCTACGCAGTTGCCACAACACCTTCATCTGGACCATCCTCCTGCAGAAAAGGCACCTGTTGTCGCAAAGCTCAGTTGTGAAGCACACAGCAGGCCACGATGATCTGGCACACCTTCTTTGGTGAGTAGAATAGGGAACCACCTGTCATATGGAGGCACCTGAACCTGTCCTTCAGGAGGCCGAAGGTCCGCTCTATAATCCTCATAGTTCACCCATGGGCCTCATTGTAGCGTTCCTCTGCCCTTGTCCTGGGATTCCTCACTGGGGTCAGTAGCCATGACAGGTTAGGGTAACCAGAGTCACCTGTAAATGGTGAGGGACAACTGTTAGACACACACTAACCTGTAGGGATATCCCCAGACCCAGACATCTATCCCCAACAATTTTGTTCCAGGTGCTCACCTAATTAGCCACACACGGTGCCTCTGGAGTTGCCCCATCATATAAGGGATGCTGCTATTCCACAGGATGTAAGCGTCATGCACTGAACCAGGGAATTTGGCATTAACATGGGCGATGTACTGGTCGGCCAAACAGACCATCTGCACATTCATCGAATGGTGACTGTTCCGGTTTCTGTACACCTGTTCATTCCTGCGGGGGGGACCAAGGCCACATGTGTCCCATCAGTTGCACCTATGATGTTGGGGATATGTCCAAGGGCATAGAAGTCACCTTTCACTGTAGGCAAATCCTCCACCTGAGGTAACACGATGTAGCACCGCATGTGTTTCAGCAGGGCAGACAACATTCTGGACAACACGTTGGAAAACATAGGCTGGGACATCCCTGATGCTATGGTCACTGTAGTTTGAAATGACCCACTTGCAAGGAAATGGAGTACTGGCAGCACCTGCACTTGAGGGGGGATTCCTGTGGGATGGCGGATAGCTGACATCAGGTCTGGCTCCAACTGGGCACACAGTTCCAGGATTGTGGCATGATCAAGCCTGTAGGTGATGATTACATGTCTTTACTCCATTGTCGACAGGTCCACCAGCTGTCTGTACACCAGAGGATGCTGCCATCTCCTCACATGTCCTAGCGGACGGTGCCTATGAAGGACAACAGCGAGCACAGAGTCAACCAACTCAGAGGTACGTAAAAACAGCTTACTCAGAAAACCATTCATAACCCAAATTTTGCCTGTATGAGTGTTGAGCCAAGGCCTAGGTATGTGTGACACAGTTATAAATCAAGCCATGTGGGCCCCTGAAATGGCGGCTGCCTGACCTGTAAAGTGGGACAATGGGATGTGAGGTAACTGCGCTGGCGTTATACACCGTCGTGATAGGCGGTCGAACATCGCGGCGCAATTCTGCATTGGTTAACATTGGACCCTATGGGTCCCAGGAGCCAATGACGATGTATGTCGGCCACGACGGTACGCACAGCCGCGGACTTGACCGCCATGTTCTATCTGTTTAATAACTCGATACCTGATCTTCGACAGGAGACGACCTACACTGCAAGTGCTGCTGTGACCTCAGTCTGGAAGAGACAATGGCTTGTGTGTCTGGGGAAAGGGCCCCTGCCTTCACCACAGAGGAGTTGGAGAAACTCGTGGATGGGGTCCTCCCCAGTACACGCTACTCTACGGTCCTCCAGACAAACAGGTAAGTACACTGGGAGCATGCTGTATGGGCAATGCCTGTGTGGAGTGTGGTGGATGAAAGAGAGGGGGGGAGAATGAGGCATGCATGAAACGACTTTGAGTGCATATGCCACATGTCAAGGGTAGGGATGCGGGCCAATGACTGTGACGGTGCAGTTGGTAATAACTTCTCTTTTTCCCCTGTACAATTCCTGTAGGTCTCCGCCCCCAAGAAGAAGGATATTTGTCGTGCCATCGCCAAGGATGTCCGGACCCTGGGGGTCTATCACAGACAGAGCACCCACTGCCGGAAAAGATGGGAGGACATTCGCCGCTGGAGCAAGAAGACGGCGGAGGCCCAGCTGGGGATGGCCTCCCAATGTGGGAGGGGTGCCCATCGCACCATGACGCCCCTGATGTTCAGGATCCTGGCGGTGGCGTACCTGGAGTTGGATGGGCGCTTGAGGGCATCACAGCAGCAACAAGGGGGTGAGTACACTCTCATTCTGCTGATTCAGCATGCAGTGGAGATGTCTGGGTGGGGGAGGTGGGCTGTGGGTTTCCCTAGGCGAGGGCGAGTGTGCTAGTTAAGTCCCCTTTTTCAGGCATACCCTGTGGCACCTTCCCCACCTGGGTAAAGTGCCAACTACACCTAGTGCGGCTCCTGTGACATCCATGTGTGCAGATATCGGCCATAGCCTTGTAGACCATTTACTAGGCGTTGAATAGTGGACCCCAAGTGCGCGGCGTAGTGCAGGGGGCTTCTGTGTCTGTTGTGTCCGCCAACGGTAGCGGTAATGCATGCACTCAACTTGTCTTTCTTCTGTCTCCCCCCCCCTTTTGTGGTCTCCCTGTACATGTATGCATTAGCATAATCAGGCAGAGGAGCAGTGGCACCAGAGCAGGAGGGAGCTGCATCCCACATGGCGCTGGAGGGCATCACTACGGACTCTGATTTCACCAGTGGGACGGAGGGCGAGGGGAGCTCCACGGCAGGGACAGGAGCTGACACCAGCGATACGGACTCGTCCTCTGATGGGAGCTCCCTTGTGGTGGAAGCCCCATCTGTGCCACCCGCATCTACAGGTACAGCCACCACACCCACCCCTCCAGCACCACCCTCCCAGCAACCCCTCAGCCTTTGCCCCGTGCCCGCTCACCCAGGAGGGTGGGCCTCATCTTCACCCCAGGAACCTCAGCCCCTGCCCCAGTCACCCCTGCTGCCCTCAGTGAGGAGGCCATTGACCTCCTCAGGTCCCTCACTGTTGGGCAGTCTACCATTTTGAATATCATCCAGGGTGTAGAGAGACAGTTGCAACAAACCAATGCATTCCTGGAGGGCATTCATTCTGGTCAGGCAGCCCTTCAGTGAGCTTTTCAGACTCTGGCCTTAGCACTGATGGCAGCCATTGTCACTGTCTCTAGCCTCCCCCTCTAACTTCCTCCACCCAGACCCAATCCCCTGTACCTCAACCTACCCCAAGCACACCATCAGACCAGCAGGCACACACCTCAACACACAAGGGAAGCTCAGGCAAACATAAGCACCGCACATCCCACAGGCCCTCACGCAAGCATCACACACATGCAGACATACCAACATCCACTGCCTCCACTGTGTCCCCCTCCTCCTCGTCTCCCTCCTCCCTCCCAGTCTCGTCTCCACTCACACCTGCATGCACTACATCTACAGCCACTACGTCCATCACCAGCACACCCACCACCAGACCCCGCTCACGTTCAGTCACCACCCCCACTACCATTCACACATCCCCTGTGTCCTCTCCCAGTGTGTCTGTGACACCACCTCCCAAGGTACACAAAAGCAGGCACACACCCACCCAACAGCCATCCACCTCACGACAGCCTCCAGCACATGCCCCTTCACCCAAAGTCACCAAACGTACACCTCCCACAACCTCGTCCTCCACTCCCAAACCCCCTCCAGCTACCCGTCCCAGAGTTCCTAAAAAGCTTTTCCTGGCCACCCTTGACCTCTTTCCCTCACCTCCCCCACCCCGTCAGTCTCCTAGGGCCCGACTCTCCAGGTCCCTTCCTAGCACCTCAGCCACAACATCTCCAGGACCAGTGGTGCCAGTAGTGACCGGATTCTGGAGTGCACCAGGCAGCAGGGCAGCCAGTGTGGAAAGGAGCCACAGCACGGACAGTCCCCCACCTGTCAAGCATCAAAAGTTGGCCAGTGCCCGGCGGGAGAGGGGGAAGACAACAGCCCGCAAAGCCGCTCCCAGGGGCACAGGTGGGAGTGTGGAGTCAGCAGCGACACCTTCCAAGGTGGAGAAGGGGCACAAGAAACCCGGAAAGTTTGGGAAGATCACCATGGCGGAGAAGACTGCCAGCTGCCCCGCTGGTCCAGACAGAACCGCCAGCAGCCCTGCTGGCCCAGACAGAACCGCCAGCAGCCCCGCTGGCCCAGAGAGGACCGCCAGCAGCACCGCTGCCCAAGACCGGACCGCCACAAGCGCCGCTGCCAAAGACAGGACCACCACAAGCACTGCTGCCAAAGACAGGACCGCCCCAAGCACCGCTGCCCAAGACAGGACCGCCACAAGCACCGCAGGCCCATGAGCACCCAATGCACTGACGCTACTGAGGCCGCCACGAGCAGGATGAAGCACTCTGGGCACCAAGCCCCCTCCAGAACCAGTGGAGTATCACATCCACTACCTCAGTCCTTGGCAGGATGAAGCACTCTGGGCACAAAGCCCCCTCCAGAACCAGTGGAGAAAGGCATCCACTACCTCAGTCCTTGGCAGGATGAAGCACTCTGGGCACAAAGCCCCCTCCAGAACTAGTGGAGTATCACCTCCACTACCTCAGTTCTTGGCAGGATGAAGCACTCTGGGCACCAAGCCCCCTCCAGAACCAGTGGGGACTGTTATCGACTTGAGAGACTGTGGCTTTGCACTCCCTAGGATTGAACAGTGGGCCAACCACCCACTGTAGAGACTTGAGAGACTGTGGCTTTGCACTCCCCAGGATTGAACATTGGGCAAACCACCCACTGTTGAGACTTGAGAGACTGTGGCTTTCCACTCCCTAGGATTGAACAGTGGGCATGTGGCCCTCTCGTGGATTTGGCATCGTGCACTCAACCGGCTGAGGTGCCCCCTTTTCCCTTCCCCCTGAGTTGCCTGTTATATTTCTATCTGATGCCCCTGCAGTGTTCTCTCCGTCACGTTCGGATATCTTGTGTAGGCCTCGCCCATGCAGTGTGGGCCCAGTGCTCCACGGACTTTAAGGGTGGAATACCCTGGACTAATATTCTTGGTGTATATATTTGTAAATAGTGTATGTATATTATATGAGTACTGAATTTTAATATATTACAATCGTTCAGCTCATTTTCTTTTGTCTTTGCATTCTTCCGGGGGGGTTGGGGGGTGTAACTGTAATGTATCATGCTGTATTGGTGTGTGTGTTGTAGTGGGTGAGGGTGGGGGTGGGGGTGTTGCGTGGCGCATGTGTGTGTCACTGTATTTTCCCTTCCCCCTCCCCTATGTCGTAGGTGCGGTACTCACCGTGGTCTTTGCCGCCGGTGTTCATGCTCCTGGTAGGGGAGCAAGAAGATGAAGGCTGGTAAAATGTGGAGCTCTGGTTCCATGGCATCCTGGTTCCTCGTGGGGTGTGCAGAGGTGAGGGTTTTCCCTACGAAGTCCTGTTTCCGCCGTGTTTTTGTTCGCGGTTAATCCGCCCGGGAAAAGGTGGCGGATTGGCCTCTCATGATACTGTGGGCAGTACATTGTCTTCCGTCTGTCTGTTGGCGGTGACCGTCATGCTGTTTGTTTGTACCACTGTGGCGGTCGGAGTGTTAAAGTGACTGTCTATGTTGGCGGTTTCCGCCACAGTCGTGATTCCATTTTTGGCGGATTGGTAGGTTGTGATACTGTGGGCTGTACATTGTCTCCCGCATGTCTGTTGGCGGTGACCGCCGTGCTTTTTGTTTTTACCGCCGTAATTCCATTTTTTTCCACCGACCTGTTGGCGGTCTTACAGCTGCTTTAACACCGACCGCCAGGGTTGTAATGCCCACCTTTATTTTTTATAGTTGCCACTTAAAAAAAGAAAAAAAACACCAAAAAAAAAACAAAAGTTCCAAGAGACAGAACAAAACAAGTTTGCAAACCAAAAAAAAGTTCTTATTAGAAACAGCTTTTCTGGTTTAAAGAAAAAAAAAAGGATGTTATATGTTTGTTTTTGAGTGTCTAAATACTTGTTGCTATCTGTCTACATATATGAGTTTGACTGGGTGTCTTACTAATTGTATGGGTTTTTCAAACTGTACAAGCATGGGTGGCACTGTGTGAGTGGCTGTCCTGAAACGTGACTTGGCAAGGTGTGAGTGGCTGTATCAGTGTGTGAGTGCCTCAGTGGCTGTATTGGTGTGTGAGTAGGTATCTGTATCAGTCTGTAAGTGGGTGTGTGACTGGCTGTATTGGTGAATGCCTGGGTGTTGGAGAGGTTGTGTGAGGGAATGGTTGTATCAGTGTTTGACTGGGTGTGTTTGGCTATGTTGGTGTGTGGCTGGTGTGTGAGTTGATGTATTGTGTGTGATGGTGTGTGTAAGTGGCTGTATCGGTGCATGGCTGGGTATCTGAGTGGCTTTATCTGTGTATAAGTGGATGTTTGAGTGTATGGGTCTGTGAGTGGATGTGTGAGTGTCAGTATCAGTGTTTGGCTGGGTGTTTTAGTGGCTGTAACAGTGTGAGTGGGTGTGTGAGTGACTGAATCTATATCAGCCACTCACCTGAAAAGCAGGCTTTCTACAGGGGTGATGCTAGTCCTACCAACCTCCTGAGATACCTCTTGACACTCCCAGGAAGTTAAAGCAGTCTTTGTAGGTGCCCCAAAAGGGAAGGGGTTTGGGAAGAGAAAGAAGCATCGCTACACCTAGCCATCTGGTCCAGCAGGGCACCCAGGGTCTTTGGGAGTACAGGGGTCAATCAGTGGTCTACTGTTAGAGCGAGAAGCACAGACATTAGTAACATTTCACACAACACGGCTAGTACTCTGGACTACCCTATGTTTCTCTACGTCACCAGAATCACCTTTGTATCTGGGGAGACTGTGTCTCTTCACTTCCCGAATGTTGTGAAAACTTCACACTCTGGATGCTTGGTGAGCTTTATGGGGTAATCAAGGGGGCACACTAATTTGTCTGACTGTCAAGAAAAGCAGAGTTTTAAAGGTTGTGCCAGAGTTCAAGAATCCTTGTTCACTATGGATATTGTTAAAGTTCAAATCCTTAACACTCAACGCTTTCTTTTGCACAATACACAACAAGGATGCCCTGCGCAATATGCAACCAAGTTCACTGACACTCAGACAATGTTCATCAAAGGAGAAAACAGAACACAACTATAAAGGAAACAATAACCAAAGGAACCTCCTCCATAGGATGTGCTGTGCAATGTCAATGCACTCCAAGAATCAGTTCAATGGTAGCACACAGCAACACCTCAAAACACTTCAGGCACGCACTAGAAGCGAGGCCCTGCTGATCTTAGCACAGGAGTCCCAGCACTGGCATCAGAATAGTTCTGCAGGCTTTCATGAAGACTCACTGTTCCCACAGATGAAGAACGTTCCCATGCTGATGCTCACTATTTCAAGCAGGGGAATGGTCCGAGCCTGGTTATTTATAGGGAGTGCAAACAATACAGCCACCACCCAAACATGTGCTCCATCAAATGCTTGTCTTCTTGCCACCAGCAGTAGTTGTTCTGGCACTGATGCAAACAATTCAAGTGCTCAATACCTCAATAACAATTGGAAAGTTGATTATTGGTAAGGGAAGGTAGATACCTACACTTAGCAATAGCCACCAACCCCCACAATGTCCAGTCATGGTCTCAGTAATGTAATCCTGGCTCAATCCTTGGTAGTTTGGCCCACGAGCAGTTAGGCTTAATTTAGGAACAGGTGTGTACAGCACTCAATATCAAAAAAATAGTAAATCACCCAACATCAATTTATAAAAATAGAACATATTTCTATCTTTAAAATGACACCACAACAACAAACATCCAACGGAGGAAACCGGAGATGTGAATTTTTAAAGATTAAGTGAAAATAATTCTTTATAGTGTCTCAAAACCAAAAGCACCAACTGGGGACATCTGGTCACACTCAGCCGGGACAAAGTCAAAGTTTGAGGCTGACCGCCATGGAGCCCTGCTCGGATACACTGAGTGGGAGACCTCTGTTAAAGTTTTACCTTCACACTTAGAAAAGTTATTTGAGATTTGTTTCAACCAGAGCAAATTCAAATGTTGAGGCTGACCACAATGGAGCCCTCACATACACCGCGTGGGAGGCCTCGCTCAAGCCTTTACCTTTGCACTTCGATACGTTTCTGGAGCTTTTGTTCTCTGACGCCGGACGGTCCTCTTCAGCTAGGCGATTACGATGTAAATGTAGTCGGATTGCCTTTCTGTAAGCATCTGGTCAAATCCTTGAAGTCTGGTGCTCTGGAGCTTTTCAGCAGGCCAAACCTGCAAGTTAGACCTGGTCACATTTGACGTTGTCCGGCTTGACTCAAGGCATCAGGTCAGTCCACTTATGGACCTTTTTTCTAAAGTTGTTCCAAAATTATCTAAAGTTCTAGATCTTCTTCCAGATGTTCTTTTAAGGTCCTTCAGGCGTCTCCAACTCACCCCAATGTTCCAGAAGCTCTGAGTAGCTCCTTGAGGGTGAGGACTACAACTTTCAAAATGCACCTGGTTCAAATCCTAAAATGACCACTGGTCAGCTGGGCTATTTTTGCAGGACTTGATGGAGGGGACTCTGGTCAGCTCCTTTCTACCTATAGCTTAAAGGGAGTCCCTTCTTGAAGTTGTAGAAGAAAGGCAATGTCATTTCTAGGAAGCCTTCTAAGTGCAGTGTCCAGGTGTAGGCTAGGGGTCCAGCAGGGCAGTCCTTCTTCTTCTTGTCTTGATCCTGTAGGGATCTGAAGTGTGGGGAAGCTCTACCATATATATCCTTCCTCCTGAGGTAGCAAGCAGGGGGGTGCTCCTTTCCAATCATGTGCAGGCCACCACCCTCTTGAGTGACCACTTACTAGGAAGTGTGGCACAAATCAATACCAGGGAGCAACATTCCTCCAAAATCCAAGATTGCAAAACTGTAATCCTAGAGTTGAGATTTGGCTGAGTCCACCCACTGGTGTGGCTAATTTGCCATTAACACACCCCTTTCCAGCCCGCTCGATCTAATGAAGGGGCACCTGGTTGCCTGGGGCTACAGGAAATGAGGGTGGTCCTGTTGCTGTCCCAAATGACCTTCCCTCCTTTGAAGTCATTGCTGCTCTCCTCCCTTCCTTTTCACACCTCATCAAGGCAGCCTGGCGGAAGCTGCCAGAGGCTGACCAATTATTGAAGTGTTGTACAGGGCTGAAGTTGGTAACTTTAAGCAAAAGTTCGAAAGCTCTTTCCCTGTTCAAATTACATGAAATTCACAGTGGCAAGTTATTGGATTTATAATGACATTTAATTTCATACTAGACTTGCAATATTTAGCTCTTTCCTATGGAAAATAAGACTTTATTGTTTTAAAATAAAGGCCCTCATTACGACCCTGGTGGACAGAGGTATTTTGGAGAAAAGTACTGCCAACAGGCTGGCGGTACTCCTCCCCGAAGTGTGACATTGCCGGTTTGGCTCAAGCCAAATCGCCAATGTACCACTCTGTCCGCCAGGGCAGTAACAGCCCCCGGGCTGGAGACTTCAGACTCCAGCCAGGTGGCCGTCACTGTCCCATCCGCGGGATTATGACCCCACCTACCACCACTAAAACCATTGCGGTAGGCACTGTCAGTGACAGGGAATCCATTCCCTGTCACTGATAGGGGTCTCCCCTGCCCCCTCTCCCTCCCCTGAGTCCTCCTTCACCTTCCCACTCCAGATCCCCCAACAGACACGCACATTCATGCACCATCATACACACGGATACACACTCATACCCACATTCACCCACTCATGCATACATCCATTCACACACACATCCACACACACTTACATACCTACAGGCACCCACGCATTCACACAACACAACATACACGCACACTCACAACCCTGCATGCACACACACATTCCACACATCACACACCAGCATGCATGCACACACAAACATATGCCCACCCCCCCACACACACACACAACACCCCACCACCCTCCCCTGTTGGAGCACCCAACTTACCTGATTGCAGGGGGTCCTCTGGCAGGAGATGGAATGGGGCGCTGCTGCGTGCCCCCATGGTTCATGATACAGTCTGTGGCAGTCTACTGGCATGGCGCTGCTTTGGCCGCAGCTGGAATTCCACCATCCTTCTGGTGGAATTCCAGCTACTGTCATAATATGGCAGATGGCAGGTAGCCGCGGCGATGTTATTTTGGCAGCCGTCACCATGTCGGTAGGCGATCAATACCGCCAACGTCATAATGAGGGCCAAAGTCTCTCCATGTTAGCCTACGGAGCCCAATCACTACAATGGGGAAAATTAATTTGGCTATTTTCCCCGACCCGGGCTTAAACAACATGTTTTATAAAGATCCTGCTTATAGTTACACTGCACCCAATATGGAGACACTTAGGGCCATATTTATACTTTTTGACGCACAACTGCGCCAACGCAGTTGTGCGTCAAAAATTTTAACGCCGGCTAACGCCATTCCAAAGCGCCATGCGGGCGCCTTATTTATGGAATGACGTTAGCCAGCGCAGCTGACTGGTGTGCGTCAAAAAAAATGACCCACACCAGGCAGCTCCGGCGTAGGGGAAAATGGAGCTTGGGCGTCAAAAAATGGGGCAAGTCAGGTCTGAGGCAAAATATTGGCCTCAACCCGATTTGCGCCATTTTTTTTTACTCCCAACCCCCATTGAAATTACTCCTGTCTTAGCACAGACAGGTGTCATGCCCCCTTGCCCAATGGCCATGCCCAGGGGACTTATGTCCCCTGGGCATGGTCATTGGGCATAGTGGCATGTAGGGGGGCACAAATCAGGCCCCCCTATGCCACAAAAAAATAAACAAAAAAATACTTACCTGAACTTACCTTAAGTTCCCTGGGATGGGTCCCTCCATCCTTGGGCGTCCTCCTGGGGTGGGCAAGGGTGGCAGGGGGTGTCCCTGGGGGCATGGGAGGGCACCTCTGGGCTCCTTCCGAGCCCACAGGTCCCTTAACGCCTGCCCTGACCAGGCGTTAAAAAATGATGCGAAAGCGGCTGGACGTCATTTTTTTTGACCCGCCCACTCCCGTGCGTCATTTTTGCACAGGAGTTTAAATAAGGCGCACATTACTTGGAGTCACTTTTTAGACGGGAACGCCTACCTTGCATATCATTAACGCAAGGTAGGTGCCCACGCTAAAAAATGACGCAAACTCCAAGATCTTTGGCGCTAGACGGGTCTAACGCCAAAGTATAAATATGGAGTTAGCTTTGCGTCGGATTAGCGTAAAAAAAATGACGCAATTCCGGCGCAAACAGAGTATAAATATGCTCCTTAGGGCATACCTTAAGGGTGACTTCTATGTAAAAATAAGGTAGCTTAGGACTTTAAAAGTACTTTTAATTCTAAAGTTTAATTTTGGGTTTACCTTAACCTAAAAGCAGCCAGTGAAGCAGGCCTGCTTTTAAAATGACACTGGGTACCAAAGCAGTGTACCTATGGGTATACTTTCTATGCTGGGGGTCCCTCAACCTACATGCCCTACCATATACTAGGGACTTACAGGTAGGTTGGGGTTGCCAATTATAATTAGCCTAATTACACTACTTTAATCAGAGCACTGGCCCTGGGACTGTTCAGCAGTGCCCAGGGCACCATCAGAGTCAGAAAAACACCATTATGAGTGAACAAATGGGGGCAAAGAGTGAGGAGGCTTCTGCAATCAGCCCAGTTTTCCCACAGATAGATGTATATACATATGTATGTACATATTGCTAGAAGATGGGTCATTAATTGTGGGGCCTAAAAAACTAATGGCTCTGCACTAGATCACCTCTGGGAATCAAACACCCAATTGTTGCACTTGACTTTCATAGGGTAGGCAGAGCAGTCCTAGTCTTACTCAAGGGAGGAGATGTCGAATAGCAATCGCCATTCACGAGCGCACAAGAATAGCACTCAATAAATTACTGTCCAGTCTGTGCTCTTTTTTTTATCAAGTAAAAGTACATTTATTACACGCACGCTACTCATTGCTATGCGACAATTTACAAATATACACAAGTCAATGGAATTACTTTTGAACAACATTGCTTAATCATTCGTGTCTCTCCCTGAGGGGAAATATATTCTGACAACCTACATGGCAAAACATTCACTTGTATCCTAATGCAATATTTGACTGTAACTTGGTGTGAGAGTTCTTGCAATAAAGTACATGCACTTTGATCAATGGTGGCTGTCAGTCTCATTGCTCAAATAAGTTTGAAAAAAACATGAATAGGCATGTTGGAATAATTTGTGCTTTTATGATTACTCCCAGATTACTTTCAGATTATTCTATTAAACTTTATTTAATGCGATCTTTCACCCCTATAGAGTTGGTTGTCATATGACTCTTCATCAGTCATACAATTGGCCTCAACATTGGGACCACACATTTTCAGAATACCTTTAGCATAACATACTACCATTTTAAATACTGCTGCAAAAGTCCTTGCAATTACAGCCTTTCACCCCAACAGAATGTAGTTCAGTCAGACAGAAAGAAAACTTCAAGCAAGCTTAAAGCTGCATTGGAACTCTTGGGGGGTTGTCATCCTCCTGTCCCACTCAACTTAGGTTGGGACACAAAACTTTGCGTTGCGGTGGCTGCGCTGCTCCTACAGTCCCTCCATCCTTGGGCATTGTGTCGGTGGTAACCCCATCTTCCTTGGCCAACCACAAGCTTGCAAGGGGTAATCACAAATTGTTGTGCCTCGCAAGGCATTGTGAGGCGAGGTGCATCGGTGATGAGTGGCTCTGCCACTGATCTGGGGAGAGTCACGAAGCTGCCATGATGATTGCCCTCTTGGTGGTGGCCAGTCTCAACCGGACAACCCCTAACACAAGCCGAGTGGTTCCCTATTGGGGGAGCGGCGCACAGAGCCACCCCGGACGCTCCCATCAACTCTCTGCTCGGTCAGCACCTCCAGATGCTGCAGCGGGAGTCAGTCTTCCATTAGGTGTTGGCCTGCTCCTGCGGGCAGACACGTGAGCTGCGGCCAGGCTGGCCCCCATGGAAGAGTGCAGCAATACTTCCTCCTCCTCCTCTGCAGCATCAGGGCCCCGGAATTGGGACTGGGGCCCCTCCTCACCGTCAGGCGGGGCACAACGGTGCTCCCAGACTTCGCCCTCTTCACATGGCCCCAGGGTGCAGTCTGGGGCCCGTCTGGGTATCTTCACAGAGGACGTGACAGCACCCTCCAATTTTATTTTCAGTGTGGGGCCCCAGGTTGAGATCAGGGGCCCCTCTTGAGAATCTTCAAAGGGAGCGCAACAGTGCTCCCTGGCTTCGTCTTTAGCCGCCGGCCCTTCCCACAGCCACTAGCCACCTTCACGGGGATGTGACGCTGTCTTGGTGGGGCCCCTAGATGGGGTCCGGGCCCCCTCCTGAATTTTCTCCAGGAGCGCAACAGTGCTCGCTGACTTGGCCTTCCCTGTGGGGCCCAGGGATGGAGTCCGGGGCCCCTTCCATCACCTTCACAGGGACCCAACAGTGCCTCCCGGCTTTACTTTGGGCCTCTGTCCCTGCTTATATCTTTGCAGGGAGCACAGCAGTGCTCCCTGTGTTTGTTTGTTTGTGGGTAACTCTGAGCCCTGGCCCACTCCAGTGGTATTGACCAGAGCCGCTTGCTCTTGAAAGGTCAAAGGTCACAGGCCTTCTCCTCCTGATATCTTGGGTCCCCAAGGGGTGATTTTGATGATCTTGGTGTCCTTTCACTCTTGCTGGTGAGCCCTTGCCACCAGAAGCACTTTCAATAGGCCTCCTGGCCCATAAGGTTCCCAAATTGTTAGAGAGCCAGTTCCACTGACTCTCTGCGCCAGCCTTTCATCTGGGCGCCTTCCTTTTCTTCTGGGCAGCGTGCTCGCCTTATACCAGCCCCTCCCCCCTTACATTCCTTCCAGGGCCTCTCCAGCATGGAATGATAGCTGACTGATTGATGCAAGGCCCTGTTGGGCAGCTGGACAGAGCAATACTAGGCTGTTATCTTGAGCTGAGCCAGAGAAAGATGACATTACTGGATGACCCATAAGTTGTACAACTATGCTTTTGTAACCTACTGCATTATTCTTTTCATACAGGTTACAGTGTACATTGCTGTGACTGTTCTGTGCCAGGCTGCCTAACTGCAGTTCTTGGGCTGCACACACCAGGAATCCTCCCTGTGCAGCCCTCACACAAGTGCACATGCATGTGCACAGGTGATCACGTGTAACCACCCCTGCTCTCCTACCCTTGCTGCACCACAGCAACCTTTGCTTAATTAGGCAGCACCGGCGGTAAACACGTGCAGTCCATTTTACCATACGTTTATTGGGTGAGTCCCAAACTACGAGACTCCCTCACAGTAAAAGGTCAAAAACCAGGTGATCCAAAATTCATACACACACACACACCTGCACACATATAATGGACACCCAATAAACTCTTGAGAGAATTTAGGCCGCCAACAGGCCGGCGGAAAAAAAAATGGGATCACTACCATGGCGGAAACCGCCAACATATGGAGCCACTTTAACACTCCGACCGCCACGGCGGTAGAAACAAACACCGCGGCGGTAACCGCCAACAGACAGGTGGAGGACAAAGTACTGCCCACTGTATTTCAAGACGCCTATCCGCCGCCTTTTCCGGGGTGGAACCAATATGATCAAAAGCACGGCGGAAACAGTACACAGAAGGGAAAATACTCACCTCTTGACACCCAACGAGGAACCAGGACGCCATGGAGCCCGAGTTACAGGCCCTGCCCATGTTTGTGTATCTTTTCATCTACCAGGAGTAGGAACGGCGGCGGCGGCAACGACCACGGTGAGTACTGCACCTACAACACTGGGGTAAGAGAGTGACACACACATACACGCAACACGCAACACCCCCACCCCCACCCTCAACAACATACAAACAAATACATGCAGCAACATTACATATACACCCCCCCCCCCCCCCCGGAAGAACTCAAGGACAAAAGGAAACTGCTGGGGCATCAGATTGAAAATATACAGGCACCTCAGGGGAAGGGGGAGGGAAGCACCTCAGCCAGATGAACGCACGACGCCACTGCTGCACGAGGGGGCTCCATGCCCATTGCTGTTTCCTGAGGAGTGCAAAGCTGCAGTCTCTCAAGTCTCTCCAGTGGGAGGTTTGCCCACTGCTTTATCCTGGGGAGTGCAAAGCCACAGTCTCTCAAGTGGATGTCATTCTGGAGGGGGCCTTGTGCCCAGAGTGCTTCATACTGCCAAGGACTGAGGTAGTGGATGTCATTCTCAACTGGTTCTGGAGGGGGCATGGTGCCCAGAGTGCTTCATCCTGCCAATAACAGATAACAGAGGGCAGAAGGGAGATGGGCAGGGACACCAAAATTACCTTACAGGTCAGGAGGCAGGGGTTGCAGCAGCACATCATACCACACAGGGCAAGTGGGAAGGCAGTGCGGCAAAACAGGTCATGGAATGCAATAAGGAAGAGACAGGGCCAAGCACAGGGGAAAGAGGCAAGGGCAGCAAGCTGACCATACTGGACAGATAGTAGGACAGATGAAGCATAATTGGCATTGAGGTGCAGAAAGTAAGGGGCATGTGCACAAAAACAGACCAGACAAGGCAAGATAGAGGGTATAGGGGCCTGCACATGGAAAACAGAGGTCAGCGGGTAAGTGGGAAGGGCTAGAGCAGCAAGCTGACTATGGAGGGCAGGCGAGATGGGCACCAGAAGCACAACACACTGTGGAGGGCAACAGTGAGACTATAAACAAATACACACAGATAATGGTGGGAAGGTGGGAGGGAGTAAGCAGCAGCAAGCTGACCACACAGGGTAGGTGGGAAGGGATGTGGCAGCAAAGAAGGCCATGCAATGTGAGTGTGAGTGGCAGCATGACAGCCATGGTGGGCAAAAAGGAGTGGGCAGGGGCATGCACAAAGGCCCATAGAAGACAGAAGGAATAGGTAGGGGCTGGACAGAGACAAGAGAAGGCAGGAGAAGGGGCTTTACAACAGACCATGAGGGGCAGGTAGAAGGAGAAGTTGCAATACAAGTGAGAAAGGAGGGCAGAAGGGAGTTGCAGCAGAATGGACCATGGAGGACAGGGGTTGGGGCATGAAACTTAGATAGGCAGGGTAGAGGTAGCAGAGGCAGGCGGCAGACATCTGACCATGCTAGGCAGGTAGGAGGGGCAGTGGGAGCTCAACAGAACACTCAGTGTAGATAAGGGGGGCAGTGGCAGGTCCATGGAACATGGTGGGCAAAAAGGAGGGAGCAGGGGCAAGCACACAGACATCAGAGGGCAGGGGGAAGGAGGGTAAGGGCGGCAAACTATCCACAGAAGCTAAGCAGGAGGGCAATGATGGGGCATATAACTGAGCCATGGAGTGCAGGAGGAGTGGGCAGGGACATCAAGCTAAATGGTGGACAGTGGCAGCACATAGGACCATACTGGCAGGAGGGAGGGGGTTGGTGCACGGACTGGGACAACAGAGGTTAGGAATGAGGCGGATGGGGCAGCAGGCTAACTGTTTTGTAATGTAATTGCAAACACAAAAAAATCATGTACCATAAGGGAAAGTGTGTGTGTGCAAACTACAGTTAGTCCCAGAGAAAGCACTAGCTCACTGGCACTTGATATGTAATTCATTAGCATTTGAACAGACACTAACTAGTCACAAAAATCCCACATATATGGGCAGTGTTTCATCTTACACATACAAGTTTACGATCACGGCCAAGTGGCCTTAATACACACCAAAGGACTCATTAATAAAATAATTTTCCTTGCCTTTACACAGAAAAACAAGGGGTCTCGCAAACAAATTGAACACACCTCCCCCGAAAAGATTTGTTTAAATAGTGCACAGCTCATGCCAAAGAAAATTGAGACTCGTCCTGATTTCCATTGCCAGAAAAGTTTACAGTTACAAAATGTTATACTCCACTATTTCTGGAGGGGGCTTGGTGCCCAGAGTGCTTCATCCTGCCAAGGACTGAGGTAGTGGATGTGATGATCCACTGTTTCTGGGGGGGCTTGGTGCCCAGAGTGCTTCATCCTGCCAAGGACTGAGGTAGTGGATGCTTTTCTCCACTGGTTCTGGAGGGGGCTTTGTGCCCAGAGTGCTTCATCCTGCCAAGGACAGAGGTACTGGATGCCTTTCTCTACTGGTTCTGGAGGGGGCTTGGTGCCCAGAGTGCTTCATCCTGCCAAGGACAGAGGTAGTGGATGTGATACTCCACTGGTTCTCGAGGGGGCTGTGTGCCCAGAGTGCTTCATCCTGCCAAGGACTGAGGTAGTGGATGTCTTTCTCCACTGGTTCCGGAGGGGGCTTTGTGCCCAGAGTGTTTCATCCTGCCAAGGACTGAGGTAGTAGATGTGATGCTCCACTGTTTCTGGGGGGGGGGCTCGGTGCCCAGAGTGCTTCATCCTGCCAAGGACTGAGGTAGTGGATGTGATACTCCACTGATTTTCTGGAGGGGGCTTGGTGCCCAGAGTGCTTCATCCTGCCAAGGACTGAGGTAGTGGATGTGATACTCCACTGTTTCTGGAGGGGGCTTGGTGCCCAGAGTGCTTCATCCTGCCAAGGACTGAGGTGGTGGATGTGATAATCCACTGTTTCAGGAGGGGGCTTTGTGCCCAGAGTGCTTCATCCTGCCACGGACTGAGGTAGTGGATGCCTTTCTCCACTGGTTCTGGAGGGGGCTTTGTGCCCAGAGTGCTTCATCCTGCCAAGGACTGAGGTAGTGGATGTCTTTCTCCACTGGTTCCGGAGGGGGCTTTGTGCCCAGAGTGCCTCATCCTGCCAAGGACAGAGGTACTGGATGCCTTTCTCCACTGGTTCTGGAGGGGGCTTGGTACCCAGAGTGCTTCATCCTGCCAAGGACAGAGGTAGTGGATGTGATACTCCACTGGCTCTGGAGGGGGCTGTGTGCCCAGAGTGCTTCATCCTGCCAAGGACTGAGGTAGTGGATGACTTTCTCCACTGGTTCTGGAGGGGGCTTTGTGCCCAGAGTGCTTCATCCTGCCAAGGACTGAGGTAGTGGATGCCTTTCTCCACTGGTTCTGGAGGGGGCTTTGTGCCCAGAGTGCTTCATCCTGCCAAGGACTGAGGTAGTGGATGTGATGCTCCACTGTTTCTGGGGGGGGGCTTGGTGCCCAGAGTGCTTCATCCTGCCAACGACTGAGGCAGTGGATGTGATACTCCACTATTTCTGGAGGGGGCTTGGTACCCAGAGTGCTTCATCCTGCCAAGGACTGAGGTAGTGGATGTGATGATCCACTGTTTCTGGAGGGGGCTTTGTGCCGAGTGCTTCATCCTGCCAAGGACTGAGGTAGTGGATGCCTTTCTCCACTGGTTCTGGAGGGGGCTTTGTGCCCAGAGTGCTTCATCCTGCCAAGGACTGAGGTAGTGGATGTGATGATCCACTGTTTCTGGGGGGGCTTTGTGCCCAGAGTGCTTCATCCTGCCAAGGACTGAGGTAGTGGATGCCTTTCTCCACTGGTTCTGGAGGGGGCTTTGTGCCCAGAGTGCTTCATCCTGCCAAGGACAGAGGTACTGGATGCCTTTCTCCACTGGTTCTGGAGGGGGCTTGGTGCCCAGAGTGCTTCATCCTGCCAAGGACTGAGGTAGTGGATGTCTTTCTCCACTGGTTCCGGAGGGGGCTTTGTTCCCAGAGTGTTTCATCCTGCCAAGGACTGAGGTAGTGGATGTGATGCTCCACTGTTTCTGGGGGGGGGGGCTTGGTGCCCAGAGTGCTTCATCCTGCCAATGACTGAGGTAGTGGATGTGATACTCCACTGTTTCTGGAGGGGGCTTGGTGCCCAGAGTGCTTCATCCTGCCAAGGACTGAGGTAGTGGATGTGATACTCCACTGTTTCTGGAGGGGGCTTGGTGCCCAGAGTGCTTCATCCTGCCAAGGACTAAGGTGGTGGATGTGATAATCCACTGTTTCTGGAGGGGGCTTTGTGCCCAGAGTGCTTCATCCTGCCACGGACTGAGGTAGTGGATGCCTTTCTCCACTGGTTCTGGAGGGGGCTTTGTGCCCAGAGTGCTTCATCCTGCCAAGGACTGAGGTAGTGGATGTCTTTCTCCACTGGTTCCGGAGGGGGCTTTGTGCCCAGAGTGCTTCATCCTGCCAAGGACAGAGGTACTTGATGCATTTCTCCACTGGTTCTGGAGGGGGCTTGGTACCCAGAGTGCTTCATCCTGCCAAGGACAGAGGTAGTGGATGTGATACTCCACTGGCTCTGGAGGGGGCTGAGTGCCCAGAGTGCTTCATCCTGCCAAGGACTGAGGTAGTAGATGACTTTCTCCACTGGTTCTGGAGGGGGCTTTGTGCCCAGAGTGCTTCATCCTGCCAAGGACTGAGGTAGTGGATGCCTTTCTCCACTGGTTCTGGAGGGGGCTTTGTGCCCTGAGTGCTTCATCCTGCCAAGGACTGAGGTAGTGGATGTGATGCTCCACTGTTTCTGGGGGGGGCTTGGTGCCCAGAGTGCTTCATCCTGCCAACAACTGAGGCAGTGTTTGTGATACTCCACTATTTCTAGAGGGGGCTTGGTGCCCAGAGTGCTTCATCCTGCCAAGGACTGAGGTAGTGGATGTGATGATCCACTGTTTCTGGAGGGGGCTTTGTGCCGAGTGCTTCATCCTGCCAAGGACTGAGGTAGTGGATGCCTTTCTCCACTGGTTCTGGAGGGGGCTTTGTGCCCAGAGTGCTTCATCCTGCCAAGGACTGAGGTAGTGGATGTGATGATCCACTGTTTCTGGGGGGGCTTGGTGCCCAGAGTGCTTCATCCTGCCAAGGACTGAGGTAGTGGATGCCTTTCTCCACTGGTTCTGGAGGGGGCTTTCTGCCCAGAGTGCTTCATCCTGCCAAGGACTGAGGTAGTGGATGTATCTCTCCACTGGTTCTGGAGGGGGCTTTCTGCCCAGAGTGCTTCATCCTATCAAGGACTGAGGTAGTGGATGTATCTCTCCACTGGTTCTGGAGGGGGCTTTCTGCCCAGAGTGCTTCATCCTGCCAAGGACTAAGTAGTGGATGCCTTTCTCCACTGGTTCTGGAGGGGGCTTTGTGCCCAGAGTGCTTCATCCTGCCAAGGACAGAGGTAGTGCTTGCGGCGCTCATTGGCCAGCGGTGCTGGTGGGTGGCTCAGTGTGCGTGCTGCTGGCAGCGGTATCCTGGGCAGCGGTGCTGGTGGCGGCGGTGTCCTGGGAAGCGGTGCTGGTGGCGGCGGTGTCCTGGGCATGGGCAGCGGTGCTTGTGGCGGCAGTGTCCTGGGCAGCGGTGCTGGTGGCGGCGGTGTCCTGGGCAGCGGTGTCCTGGGTAGCGGTGCTTGTGGCGGCGGTGTCCTGGGCAGCGGTGCTGGTGGCAGCGGTGTCCTGGGAAGCGGTGCTTGTGGCGGCGGTGTCCTGGGAAGCGGTGCTGGTGGCGGCGGTGTATGTGGCAGTGCCGGTGGCGGTCTTGTCCGCCGTGCAGGTTGGCGGCGACTTCCCTTTCTTTCTCTGCCCCTTCCCCACCTTGGATGATGGCGCAGCTGTCTTGCCACTCCCAACTGTAGTCCTGGGAGATCCCTTGGTGGCAATGTTTTGCCCTTCTCCCTCCGGGCTGTGGCCAACTTCTTATGTTTCTGAGGTGGGGGACTGTCCTTGGCCTGGCTCCTTGGCACAATGGCTGCCTTGCTGCTTGGCACACTCCAGAAGCCGGATACTGCTGGCACCACTGTTCCCGGTGGTGTGGTGGCAGAGGTGCTGAGTTAGGACCGGGAAAGGCGTGCCCTAGGGGACGGAAGGGGTGGGGAGGTGTAGGGAAGAGGTCAACATTTAAGAGGAAACGTTTTTTAGACACACTGGGACGGGTAGATGGAGGGGGTTTGGGAGTAGAGGAAGAGGTAGTGGTTGTAGGAGGTGTTTGTTTGCTGACTTTGGGTGAAGGTGCATGGGCTGTAGGCTGTCGTAAGGTGGATGGCTGTGGGGTGTGTGTGTGACTGCGTTTGTGTAGTTTGGGAGGTGGGCTCACAGACACACTGGTAGAGGACACAGGGGATGTGTGAATGGTAGTGGGGGTGGTGAGTGCACATGAGCGGTGTGTGGTGATGGGCGTGCTGGTGATGGACGTAGTGGCTGAAGATGTAGAGCATGCAGGTGTGAGTGGAGACGTGACAGGGAGGGAGGAGGGAGACGAGGAGGAGGGGGACACAGTGGAGGCAGTGGATGTTGGTATGTGTGCATGGGTATGATGCTTCTGTGAGTGCCTGTGGGATGTGTGGTGCTTATGTTTGCCAGAGCTACCCTTGTGTGTTGAGGTGTGCGCATGTTGGTCTGATGGTGTGCTTGGGATAGGCTGAGGAACTGGGGATTGGGTCTGGGTGGAGGAAGTTGGAGGGGGAGGCTGGACACAGGGACAATGGCTGCCATCAGTGCTGAGGCCAGAGTCTGAAAAGCTCGCTGTTGGGCTGCCTGACCAGAATGAATGCCCTCCAGGTATGCATTCGTCTATTGCAACTGCCTCTCTACACCCTGGATGGCAATCAGAATGGTAGACTGCCCAACAGTGAGGGATCTGAGGAGGTCAATGGCCTCCTCACTGAGGGCAGCAGGGCTGGAAGGGGCTGAGGTGCCTGGGGCGAAGGAGATGCCCACCCTCCTGGTTGAGCGGGCACGGGGCAAAGGCTGAGGGGCTGCTGGGAGGGCAGTGCTGGAGGGGGGGTGGCGGCTGTACCTGTAGATGCGGGGGGCACAGATGGGGCCGCCACCACAAGGGAGCTCCCATGAAAGGGGGGAAAGAAAGTAGAAAGACATGTTCAGTGCATGCAATACCGCTACCGTTGGCGGACACTACAGACACAGCAGCCCTCTGCACTAAGCCATGCACTTAGAGTTCCCTAATTAATGACAGGGCCATGGGGTACAAGGCCTATGCCCGATTGCTGCACACATGGAAGTCACAGTAGCCTGACTAGGGGTAGATGGCTCTGAAAACTGGTGGGGTGGGGTGCCACATGGCCTGCCTTACGAAGGGACCTTGCCTACAAAACTTGCCCTGTCCTAGGGGTACCCACAGCCCACCTCCCCCACCAAGACACCTCCCATGCACGCTAAATCAGATGAATGTGACTGTACTCACCCCCTTGTGGCTGCTGTGATGCCCTCAAGCGCCCATCCAACTCCGGATCCGCCACCGCCAGGATCTGGAACATCAGGGGGAGTCACGATGGGAGGCCATCCCCAGCTGGGCCTCCGCTGTCTCCTTGCTCCAGCAGCGAATGTCCTCCCATCTTTTGCGGCAGTGGGTGCTCCGTCTGTGGTAGACCCACAGGGTCCCGACTTCCTTGGCGATGGCACGCCAAATATCCTTCTTCTGGTTGGAATAGTACAGGGGAATAGGAGAAGATATAACCGTCCGGACCGTCACAGTCATTGGCCCACGTTCCTACGCTTGCCATGACGCACATACACTCACCGTTGTTTCATGCACGCCTCATTCTCCCCCCCCAATCTCCCATCCAAACCACTCCAAACAGGCATTGCCCATACAGCATGCTCACAGTGTACTCACCTGTTTGTCTGGAGGACCGTAGAGTAGCGTGTACTGGGGAGGACCACATCCACTAGTTTGTCCAACTCCTCCAATGTGAAGGCAGGGGCCCTTTCCCCAGACACTTGAGCCATTGTCGCTTCCAGACTGAGGTGCAGGAGCACTTGCAGTGTAGGTCCTCTCCTGTCAAAGATCAGGTATCAAGTGGGTTTTTCCAGAGGGGGGAGGCTCTGCTGTGGCTTGTGCCAGTGTGAGGGGAACTGACTGTCCCGAGGTCCCAGATGGGCCGGGCTGGTCATCTAGATCCAGTTGGACAGAGCTGCTGTCATCACTGTGGGCCTCTTCTGTGGGTGGAGTGGACATGTCTGGAACCTCCTGTCCGGTGATGTTGGGTAGGGGTCCTGCAGGGGTGTAAAGGCATGATTATTGCATGTGTGTTTGCCATGGTGTGCAATGGGTGGGTGACCCTGTACCCCAGTGCTTGCATTCCTGTGTAGGACCTTGTGTGCTAATTGTTTAGGGGTCTGTGTGGGTATGTGTAGTGGCCATGCAATGGTGATGGGTGTCCATGCTTTGTTGTTGCATGCAGGGCTTGGTGTGGGGATGTGTGGTTTGTGATAGTGGGACATATGTGAGGAGTTGGAGTGATGGGGGTGAGGGCGAGGGTGGGGGTATGTGATAGCATGCAGGTAGGGTGGGGGATGTAATAGTTAAGAGTTGACTTACCAGAGTCCATTCCTCCAGCTACTCCTGCGAGGCCCTCAGGATGCAGTATAGCCAAGACCTGCTCCTCCCATGTTGTTAGTTGTGGGGTCCGCCGCCAGCCCCCTGAACTGCAATCTGGTATCTTTAGACCACAGAACACACCTTCCCCCATAGGTCGTTCCACCTCTTACTGATGTCATCCCGTGTTCTTGGGTGCTGTTCCACTGCATTGACCCTGTCCACGATTCTGCGCCATAGCTCCATCTTCCTAGCTATGGTGGTGTGCTGCACCTGTGATTCCAATAGCTGTGGCTCTACCCGGATGATTTCCTCCACCATGACCCTGAGCTCCTCCTCTGAAAACCTGGGGTGTCTTTGTGGTGCCATGGGGTGGTGTGGGTGATGTGTGAGGTGGTGTGTGTTGTAATGTGTGGGGTGATGTTTAGGGGTGTGTGGTGTTTTGTGATTGGATGTGTATGTGTGATGGTGTTGTGTGCCTCTGTATGCTGGTGTTGTCTTTGCTGTGCTGTCTCTCTCTGGCCTTTGTGTACATTTTTGGTAGTAAGGTTTTGTGGGTGATGTGGGCGGGTGTTTTATATTGTATTGGGTTTGTGGGAGTGGTGTGTGTATGTATATCAGGTGTGTGTATATTTCGATTGTCCAATGTGGTAGTGTTTTGTAAATGTGTGTGCATTTTGAGCACAGCGGTGTGTACCGCCAATGGTTTACCGCAGTTGAAAGACCGCTGCGTGGATTCGTGGGTCATGATAGTGTGGGCGTATTTCTGTTGGCGTGACGGTGGAGGTTTTGTTATCGCCAGTTTATATCACTGATCTTTGGTGTGGCGGATTTTGGTGGATTCCAAGCTGTGAGTCGTAATAGCTGTGGCGGAATTCCGCGGCGGTGTGTTGGCGGTCTTCTGCACGGCGGTAAGCGGCATTTACCACCAATGTTGTAATGACCCGCCAAGTCTTCTACAGGTTCTGGATACTCCCAGATAAGGGTGACCCTTTCTAGTAGCCACGGTGTCGCTTGAAAGGCTACGCCAAAGCAGACTGTACCTTCCAGAAGGAGTTCCAGAGGGAAAAAATCCCAACACTGGGGCAAAAACCTCAAACAGGAACTCCTGAAGAAAAACAAGAAAAAACAGGACTTGACAACAGGGAACAAAAATAGGCAAAATCTCCCAAGGCAAAAAGCAGGAACAAAGAACAGGCAAAAATCTCCCAACGCAAAAAGCAGGAACAAAGAACAGGAGCGAACATCACAACCAGAAAGAAGTGTTTGCAACGCAAGGTGGAACAAGACTGACTGACTTATATACTGAGAAAAGAGAAGTGACATCAGAGGAAAAGGAAAGAACACCATTGTGAATTGGGAAGAGCCCATAGACCAGTATAGGAAAAAGAAAGTAGTATAAAAGAAAAACAACATGCTGGGACAAAAACCCGAAGAAGACAAGATGGACACAACATGGACAGAGACAGAAAAAAGACCAGACAAACCCACCACCAACAACAAAAATGAGAAAAAAGAGCTACAGGTAAGTGTAGGGCGACCGGCACCGAAATATATGCTCCCTAGAATGTGTAGTCAAAAAACTCAGGGAACAGCGCTCCGAGTAATGGTAGCGCGTTCCATCCGCGATGACAGAAAAAGACGCAGCATCTGAGTGCGGTGTTACACTACAAGTCCCACAATGCACCTCTTCAACGTATGGAGATTTCTACAACAATTGCTCCAAACTTATACAAACATCTGGATCTTCTACCAGAAGTCACTTTTTAGGTTCTCAAAGTGTCCACTAACTTGCTCCAAGGTTCCTGAGGCTCTGATTTGCTATGGGGAAGTTGGGACTTCAGTTTCCGGAATGCACCTGGTCAGAATTTTTAAATGACCACAGGACATTGGTCAGCTGGGCTATTCTTGCAGGACTTGAGGCAGGGGCCTCTGGTTAGCTCCTTTGTAACTGTAGCTTACAGGGAATCCGCTCCTGAAGTTGCAGATGCAAGGCAAAGTACTTCTCCTGGTGAAGCCCAAAGTGTGCCGCTGGTGCAGTCCTTCTGAATGCAGGGTCCAGGTGCAGGCCAGGTGTCCAGTAGGGCAGTCCTTCTTCTTCTTGTTTTTTTCTAGTAGTGATCTGAAGTGTGGGGCAGATCTGCCATATTTTTCCTTGCTCCTCGGGTGGCAAGCAGATGGGTGCCCCTGTCCGATAGAGTGCAGGTCACCACCCTCTTGAGTCACCATTTCCTGGGAAGTGTGGCAAAAAACAATCTCAGGCAGCAACATTCTTCAAAAACCTAAGATGGCTAAAATTCAGTCTTAGAGTTTAGATCTGGCTGAATCCACTCACTGATATGGCTACGTTTTGGGTTTAAATTTGGGGTTAAATTTACCTTAAATGCAGCCAGCAAGACAGACATGCTCTTATAATTACACTGAACACCGCAGCAGTGCACCTACGGGTGCACTATCTATGCTAGGGTCCATAAATTTACATGCCCTACTATATGCTATGGACTTATAGGTAGACCAATTATATTTATGCCTAATTTGCATGTGCCATTTTACACATAGCACTGGCCCTGAGACTGGTTAACACTGCCCAGGGCACAGATAGAGTCAGAAACATCAGTATCAGCTCAAATGGGGGCAAAAAGTAAAGGGGTTTCTGCAGTCAGCCCAGTTTTCCTACAACATATTAATGTATCTCGTTTGGCCAGTGAGAACAAATTAAGTTTTCACAGTTTTACTGGCTCTACATGCCTTACCCTGTCCACATTTGTAAAACTTTCCCTGTTCCGTGAGCCACCTCATTCCTTCTGTGAACTCATGTGACTGTGTGGCAACATATCCCATAAAGAAGGTGATTTTCTGTGCATCACAGAGGGGTGAGATGGCAAATTAGAAACAATCACTGGGTCAGATTTCACAAGATGCCAGTGTCTTGAAATCAGTATTTGATTCAACATTATAGGTGGTGATTAAACAGACTTGATTAGAGCCTTCCCTTTTTCTGGTACCTGTTATGAGTAGCTTATGTCTGCATTTCAGTCTTACGGTTTTCAATAGCCGCCTGTAAGACCTTTCTGAGGAAGCCCTTAGCTCTAAATCTTTCAGCCATCTTCTTTTCTTCCACCTGGGAAAACTATGAGCTGCTACAATCAGGATCTGAGGAGGTCCCCATAAGGGATATTCCACTTCAGGCTCTTGGAGTGGTGACTCTATCATTGTAAAATAATATTTCCAGCTATTGACTTGTGATACAGAGAGGTGTGAACTACACCATCTATTATCTGGACAAGAATGTTCAGAAATTCCATCTCCTTCTTATCAATCTTACAAGTGCAGACTACATTCAGATCATTTTCCAAAATGCATTTGAAAAAGTCATGAAAGGTACTTTCAGTGCCGTCCCGGATAATAAATAAGTATTTATCTATCTGGTCCAGAGGACTATGGTGGTCATTCCGAATTTGGCGGTAACTTGACCGCCATGCTGGTGGGCGGTGGTTTGACCGCCGCCAGGGTCCGGAGCAGGTGGCCATAGAACAAGTAAGGCGGTGAACCCAACGCAACACAGACAACTCACCGCCAGCACCGCCACTGCCAATGAGCAGCATCCGGTGGCGGAAGCCAACTTCAGGCTGGCGGAAGCCAATGTCCCGCTCACCACATACCGAGTCACCATACTGCCAGGATATCTGGATATACAAAAGGAGACACCCACCTCCAGGCACAGAGATGCTTCTGCGTCCACAATGGCAAATGAACTGCTTGTATTCTCAGCGTTGTATCTTGCCATACACCTTCAGGATCAGTGACAACGACGAAGACTGCAACCGTAAGTATGCTTAGCACAGAGTGGAGGACATGGCAGTGGTACACTACCACACATAAGACACATTCCTCGCACAGAATGCAAAGGCCACACACAGGCACGCACAAAATGCATCAAGACCAAGTACCCAATCCACACACAAAGCCAAGCTGATAGGTGACAAACATACAGCACAACGCACACCAACACCACAAAAACACCCCATAAACACACAACAACTAGACCACAAACACCTCATCGCTGGAATAGACAGACACATTGTGCAACACCACACATACACACACACCATGAACTGAATGCAGCAATGACACAATCAATAGCAGTGAACACACACTCAAACAATGACACAGGTGACACATCACATACAACCAACATACAAGGAAATCCACACATGCATCACAATACACACGGATGCACACTATACCCCATACAACCCCACAAGCAAGCAGTCAGACACATTACAAGATGCCCATGGCACAACCCAGCTTCCTAGCGCATGCAACAACACAGACACAACCCATACACAGACCTCACACACCGTTGCACAGAGATGTCATACCACCATGTAGAAGGAAACCTGGAAAGCATCTCAACTTGCAAACCACAGCAATGTGGGCTGTTGAATTGTACAACAAAATATAAAAATTAACTATATACAAAATGCGCAAAATGGCACATCCATTGCCCAGGAATGCAGGACACATTGTCCACATATCATGGCCCTAACCTGACTCCTGACGCAAATAGGCCTCCACATCATAGAGGCATCAATGGGACAGGCAGGCACATCAGGGTTTGGGGTAGTGGGGGTGGCTTGGATTTGGAAGGGGCATGTTTCAGTTTGGGCTTGAGAGTGGTGACTCTGGCACTGGGAGGGGTGGATTTTTTCTTTTTGTGGAGGAGCTGGGAAAATACGAGGCGGGGCACCTGAGGAATGGGAGGTAGAAGGGCCTGGGAGGGGCAGGGGGACCCTACATTTAGGCGTAACACAGGGTGGGAGAGGGGTAGGGAAGAGGTCAAGGGCAGCAAGGAAATCTTTCTTAGGTACACGGGCGGTCACATGAATAAGGGTTGGGAATAGAAGTAGACGGAGTGTTTGCCTGAAGTGTTGGTATGCTGTAAGTGGATGCTGGTGTGTGCAATGTGTGCATGTGTGTGGTGGGTGAATGTTAGGTGGGTGATTGGGTGCATGTGCATACCTTGGGAGGAGGGGTAGAGATGCAGGGAGAGAGAATGGGAGATGTGTGAGTGAATGTTCTGGTGGTGTGTACAAGTGAGGTTGATGTGCTGTAGGTGGCAGAGATGGTAATCGCGGTGAGTGCGGATGTGGTGTGTGGGGTGTGTGTCTGTGAGTCTGCTGTTGTGGTGATTGAGGGTATGACATGAATGCTAACAAGACCACTGTGTGATGATGCAGTGCTGGCAGAGGAACTGAACACACAAACTAACTGACAGGAATGTGTGGAGTACATCTGGTACAGAGGTTCATTGATGTAGCAATTGAAGCAATTGCAATGTTCATGAAACATGCCTGTCATTACCCAAATACAGTGCCAATACGATCAGCTTGTACTACAACAGTACACACATAGATGGAGGATGTAGCCAGTGAAATGATAGAATACTTGAGCAACCCATATGTACAGTTGAACGTGTGTCACAGTACCACCACTTCTTTTCCTGCATGGCTCAAGATAGCTAACATGTCACACTCCTCCATGATTGGTGTTGCAACCAGAACTGTACATTCCCTAAATCTCAACTGACCACGTAAATCCCAAGTCCACTGAAGGTCACAGCACACAACCATGCAGAAGTCATCTTACAGTCAACAATTACCTCCTTGTGGCTGCTGGGCTGCCCTCAAGCACCCATCCAACTTTGGGTAGGCCACCACCAGTATGCAGGCCATTAGGGGTGTAAAAGCCCAATGGGCACCCCTACACGTTCGAAGGCTGTCTCCAACTGGGCCTCTGCGGACTTCCAAGCCCAGAGTCTCAGGTCCTCCCACTGCTTCCTGCAGTGGGTGCTCTGACGGCTATGGACCCCACCCGGGTCCGCACTTCCTTGGCAATAGCTCTCCATAACCCTTTTTTCTGGTGGGCCCTTACCTGCATGGGAAACATTCCGAAAATGGGAACATGATGTAATTAATACCAACAGAGCTGAAACCTTTGGCAACAAACAACATACATGGACCATGCACACTGCCAATATACCCCACATATCATGTGCATGCAAAACACATGATCAGTCATGACATATCAATGTGCACACACATACATTGTCAAACTCCACCTGACATGTGGGACAAAGGACGTTATACTGATCTGTTGCCCTGGAGCAGCGTACAACTGCCCATACAGGGGTAGGACCCCTTCCACCAGTTTCTCCAGTTCCTCTGTAGTGAAGGCTGTGGCCCTATCCCCTGCAGTGCGTGCCATCATTGCCACAAGATACAGGACACAGCAGCACACGAAGTGGAAGTCTGTCTTGCCTGAATGCCAGGAGTCTATTGAGCTGTCCCATACTAAATGGTGGTTTCGACTGCAGCGGTCATGACAGTCACCGTCGGTCATGATCGTCATTGGTCCCAGTCTCCCACAGACATCAATGTTACCCAGCAAGGAGGTGCTCGGCAGTTCAGACCGTCTTCCCCCATGATGACTTCCGCCAGCGGAACAAGGTCACTTCCAGCTGTCCAATGCATGCCGGACAGGCGGATGCCATATTAGTCTGTAACATGACTGTCCTGGGTTCACAATGCGTAATTACCTGCATGTCATCACAAACTGATACATTAGGTCACACATGTGGATAATGACATATGTATTGAGTGTCTGGTGGCATCACAACACTTGTCACTACAGTTGTCAGTATTTATGATCCGTATAGTGGAACACATGGAAGGTGTATGTTTACATGTCTTGTATACATCGATTGTCACAGGGATTATGCACCATCATCTGGTTAGGAATGGAGTGTGGAGTAAGGTATCTTCCCACTAAATGACAGCCAACTTGCATGAACAAAACTTTGTGACTGTCATAGTTGGTGCACAACATTGTGACAGGTTTCCAGATTGTTGTTTGTCTCTCCACCCAGATATAGCCACAAAGGAGTGATGAGGAATGCACCAGTTTACCGGCCACTCGTAGATCTTGATACCATGGAAGAGCGCCACATCATCCTGACCTATCGAATTAACTGTTTGTGCATCAGGGAACTGGTAGCCCAGTTGAGGCCAGACCTTGCTGCTGGATTTGAGAAAACCCCATACCATTTTTCCAACAGTCCAGGTGTTGTCAGTCCTGCATTTTCTAGCGAGTGGCTCTTTTCAGGTTACTGTGGAACTGGTTGCAAGGTTGTCACAGCACCAGTTCAGTAGGGTGTTTCAGGATGTGCTGGATGTCCTACTCAAGCATGTGCACAGATACATTAGGTTTCCACAACTTACTGAATTGCATATATTATCACAAATGTCCCACATGTAACTAAGGCCATTGACGGGACTCAGATCTCCTTGGTACCTCGAGGACGAATGAACAGGTCTACAGAAACCAGTAGAGAACATATTTGCTCAATGTACAAGTAGTGTTTCTTGCAGACGAGTACATAACACATGTAAACACTAAATTCCCTGGATCAGTTCATGATTCTTACATCCTGAGGAACAGCAGTGTCCCTGCAATGATGTCACAACTCCAGGGTGAAAGTGCCTGGCTCATAGCTATGTGTACTACTCTCCATGTCAGACGCTTGTACCCCTCCCAACACAGTCTGCACTCTGCCTAGCACGTTATCTATAGTCATGTGCCCTTTTCCACACAGGTGACCTGTGAGACATCCAACTACGGGGGGGGAGAATAGGTACAATGGGGCACATGACCAGACGAGGCGAGTGATAGAGCGGACTTTCGGTCTCATGAAAGCTAGTTTTCATTGCCTCCATGTGTCCGGTGGTGCCCTACAGTACCGACCAGGGAAAGTCTGCAAGATCATTGTTGCATGCTGCATGCTCCATAATCTGGCCCTCAGAAGGCACATCTAACTTTTGGAGGAGGGGGACATTGATTCTAGAGCAGTTTTTGGGGCCGGTGACTCTGATGCTGAGGCTGAGGGGGAGTCAGACAAGGATGAGGAACATGACAACAGGACTGATGTAATTTGTCACTACTTTCAATGATGTACAGATATGTGTGATTTGTATATCATCCGCATTTGGAAGATTTATTGTTGAAGCCAGTCTGTATCCAGCATGCATCAAGGTGTGTGTGGGGACTACAGCGTTCTATCTTGGTTTCGGACCCTGAAAGGTAGCTGACTTACCATGAGGGGTAGTGGAAAAGCACTGCTGCTAAGGACATGTGTGGTATGCTGGTGCAATTTCTGTACAGCCTTATAGTTCTACCAAAGGTTTAGAGTCCTCAGTCTGCCTGTTTGGGTAAATTTAAGGGGGACTTATCAGTCTTGTCCTGCTGCGTAGTCATGTCATGCTGCAGTGTCAGCTGCTGTGTGACAAGTACCTGTTCCTGACTACTCAGAGAGGTGAACAATAGAGGATGATACCTATGTGACATCTTTCCTGTCCTACACGTGTGGAAGAGCCTACGTAGGCCCCTACATATGTGGTATCATAGCTGCTGGGCCAGCCATCCTGTGTATGTGTTTAAATGCTGTGGATGTATGACTGTAGTTCACATGCCTTACAACATTGTGCCTGATTCCATTTCATTTTCCCTCTTCAAGACACATCTCTGGCTGCAAGGTGATTACTGTATTACCTGTTGGCATTGTTGACACTGGATATCAGTACATGTGGATGTACTTACACACCTGCTGGAGTGTCGCACTACATCTGTACATCTGTCACTTTAACATTATTGTAGTGCCGACATGTTTATCTATTTGTTGCTAGGAAACAGGATTGGCACTACATACAATGAAGTGTTTATTACGTGTATGACTCACAGTCCACATGAGTGAATTAATGGTCTAGGTGCTGATCAGAGTGGATGGTACAGCTGTTTCATTGGTCCTGTATCCATTTGCCCGGTATGATGTGAACTTGGTTTTGAACACCCAACAAGTGGTAACAGTGGCACACAAGGGTGACAGTTCAGAATGGGAATCACTTTCAGGTTGGGGGATTGATCTATGCCTCTGGTCCTGCAGGATGTCTGACCTCTTTTACGCGGGGTTCCCTCAGCTGCAGGGGTAGGGGTGCTGGTAGCCTGTGGGTCCTCCTGCTGGGCCTCCACTCCAGTAGCAGGTGCTGATGTTAATGGTAGTTGTGTTGCCTGACTACTGGATGGGGCCTGCTGTTGGGTAGAGGTTGTCTGTAGGATATTGTTCAATTCCTTGAACTCCCCTAACATGGAGACCATGGTAGCATTGAGTGCCTGCCACTCCTGCATGGCCTCACAGTGGTATTCCCCTTCAGCCTTTGAGTGTCCTGCAAGGTGGTGAGTATCTGGCCCCATCTTGTCCTGGGTTTGCGGGTAGGCTCTCAGGACTCTGGAGACGGCATCCTGGCCAGTCGTGTCCTGTACCTGCCTCATCCCTTGGGCCACAATTGCCCTCCCACTGGCCCTTGCCCCGTGTGTCTGTGCCCTGATGCATTGTGCCCCTTCCCACTGACACCAGGAAGGTCATTATCTTCAGTTCGCACCGTTGACTCCTGCCCCTGTCCTGTGGGGCGCACTGATGTTTGATGTGACCTTGGGACACAGATATAGGAAGGTGGGCTATGATGCGCATTGGATGCAACAGGGAAGGTGGTTTCAGTTGTGGGCAGGGTGAGGCTGGTGGTGGTGGACTGAGTAGTCATGCTTGATGGGCCAGGTTAATCGTCCATATCCAGACCTTCAGGGGAGTCCTCCCCTATTGGACCTGCTTCCAGGCCTGGGCTTTCTGTTACTGGCCTCCTCTGCTGTGCGGCAGTACGTGGGAGACCTGTGGAATGATAGGTATTGTGTCAGATGATGATATTGAAGCAGTGACACACATGGTTGTATGTTATCATTGACTGGATTTGCAGGGCAGTAATGGCATTGACAGCTACTAGTCCATTGCTTGTGTTACCATCAGTAGAATGTTGCAATGGGCTTATTTTGGAGTATATGATAATAAAAAAGGTGGTTTTGGTGGGAATTTGTCGCTCACAATCCAGTATTTATATTGATATGTCGTAAACTTAACTCTTGATTAATAGACGGTGCTCTGACAGGGAACCACCCTAAACCCTGTGAACTAACAACCAATGATTGTTACAATAATATTAAGTACTTGCGGAGGTAGAGATTGACTAAATTGTCGGTGAGTGGATATACGGAGTGAACCATTGGATAGTTTTGAATCTAGATAGTCATTTAAACTATGAATTCATACAGCACTAGGGTATTTTTAGGATAAATGCTAGATTTGTGTGCAAGATATTCTTATCCGTATCTTTTCAACTGTTCGGGAAGATAATTAGGTAAGCAATTATAACAGTGGACTCGTTGTGGTTAATGCACTGGGTATTTGAGATAGCTCCTCTTCGTTCAAAAGATCATGTTTTCCTCTTGATATAGAAGCTTCAGCACAAGATTTAACTACAACATATGAGAGGGAGTGCTCTGAGAGAGAGGTGAAATTCGCATATAAGGTACAGACTCAGAAGTTCTTCCATTTGCTTTATAGGGTTATAGGGAACAGAAAAGATTTCCACATGTGTGTGCATGCATAGCATTATACTTCTATACACAAATCATTAAAAACAAAAAATTGGGGGCACTTAGAGTATTATGTATTTATGGTTCAGGACTATGATGACTCGTATACTAAGCATGAGAATGTATATTGTTTGATTGACTAATACATATATATAACTGGAATATGTTATTTAAGGTTTCCACATTTGAATTGAAGAGCACCAACTGACACAATAATATTTTTTAACTGAACAATTAACAAATCATTGAGAGATTCTTGTTATTTCATGATTACTGTTCACAGCCTTGATAAGCCTTGAAAAAGTCATTGGGTGATTGTCCCAGACGAAACACGTGTTGGCTTGGCTGAATGTGGAGATGCAAAGAAATATCAGGTGGAATAAAGAAGTTCATCACACTAACTGGACAAAATGAAAGACGTGTGCCTGGTGTCTTAATACTATTTTGGAGTATAGTTAATGTTTGTCTTGCTACTGTCGTTGCCATGTACAGATGTACATTATATATACTCATTGGTGATGGGGGTGACATGGTTTAACGTGCAATTGCAGAGATGTGAAGTGGATGTATCGGTCATGCAAGGGTAGGGTGTGTTGCATTGTGGTAGTTGTGGTACTTGCTGTAGTGTGGATTATCCATGTAGTAGGTGGGCCTGTGAGTGAATGCTGTCAGTAGGGGGCAGTGGCATGAAAGGGTGGGTATTGGGTACATGGTAGGCTTGTTCATGTTAGGTTGGTGTGTGGTGGTGAGAAGGCATTGGGGGTACATGTTGGACACTGGGACATGTTGGCCGAGGAGTGTAGTTGACTTACCAGTGTCCAGTCCACTGGGTATTCCCATCAGCCCTTCTGGATGTAGAATGGCCAGGAACTTCTCCTCCCACCATGACAATTCTGGGGGAGGTGGTGGGGGCCTACCACCAGTCCTCATGATGGTGATTTGGTACTTGGAAGCCATGGCCCATACCTTTCCCCTAAGGTCATTTCACCTCTTCCTAATGTCCTCCCTTGTGCATGGATGGTTCCCCACTGCATTCACCCTGTCGACTATCCTCTACCATAAGTCATTCTTCTGGGCTATGGATGTCTGCTGGACCTGTGCTCCAAAAAGTTGCGGCTCCACTCTGTGGATTTTGTCAGCCATTGCCCTCAGATCCTTATCTGTGAATTTCATTTTTTTGTGGTGCTATTGTGGTTGGGTTGTGGGTTGGGTTGTATGTTGTGCAGGGATGCTGGGTGTGCTGTTTGTTGTTGTGTGTTTGGGTAGTGGTATGTGCATGAGCTCTGTGGTGTTTGTGTGCGTTGGTGTGTTGTGTGATCCGTGTTCAGTGTGATGTTACTTTGATATCTAAGTGCAGTGCAGCATCATTGGCGGTCTTTCAGATGCCACTTGCACGGCGGTCTTCAGTAAAGACCGCCAAATCGGAATGGCCACCTATGTGTTTAGTCCACTCCTCATTGTGATCAGTCCCTACCAACTGTTCCTCCCAGCATCCCATAAATATGCCAGGGAAACTTGTCTGTCACTGTGCCAACTGTACCCTCTTTTTAGAATGTTACCTGTTACCTGCAATTTCTGCCTGATGTCAGTGTGTTTTTTATTGTATTACTGGGTGCTTATGGTTTATGGCCTGCTTGTCAGTGTGTTTCACTGTTTTCTTAATTGTAATTGGAGTCCTGCTAATCAGGACCCCAGTGCTCATGCTCTCTCTGTTTCAAGATGTGTCACTACATGCTGGTAACTCAGTATTTCACTCCAAATTGGCATATTGGTTCCCCACTTATACGTCTCTAGTATATGGTACCTAGGCACCCAGGCCAGTGGGTTGCCAGGGGATCCCTATGGGCTGCAGCATTTCTTTTGCCATCATTAGGAAGCCCATGCAAAGGCTTCTACAGGGCTGCCATTGCAGCCTGTGTGAAATAGTGCATTCACTATTTTATAGCCATTTTCACTGCACCTGGTCACTTATAAGTCACCTATACGTCAGGTCTTCCAACCCTGAAGGCTGGATGCAAAGTACCTGTGTGTGAGGGCACCCCAGCACTAGCAGAGGTGCCCCCACATTGTCCAGGCCCATTTTCCCAGACATTGTGAGTGCAGGGATGCCATTTTAAGTGTGTACTGGACATAGTTCAATACTTATGTACAGCTTCATAATGGTAACTCCGTATATGGCCAACTAATGTGACTACTGGGAATTGTACCCTAATACTGATTCCAATATTGATTTCACAATCCCATGCACTCTGGAGGCTCCACAGTGGACCCCCAATACTGTCATACCAACCTTCTGAGGTTTTCCAGGCAGCCCCAGCTGCTGCCACCTCACAGACAGGTTTCTGCTCTCCTGAGGCCTGATCAGGTCAATCCCAGGAAGGCAGAACAATGCATTTCATTTAGGAAAGAGGTGTTACACCCTCTCCTTTTGGAAATATGTGTTACAGGCATGGGGAGGGTGTCCTCTCAGAGCCTCTGGAAATGCTTTGAAGGGCACAGATGGTGCCCTCCTTGTATAATCCAGCCTACATCTGTTCAGGGACCCCCAGGTCCTGCTCTGTCATGAAACTGGACAAAGGAAAGGGGAGTGACCACTCCCCTGTCCCTCACCACCCCAAGGATGGTGTCCAGAGCTCCTCCAGAGTGTCCCTGAGTTTTGCCATCTTGGATGCTGGGGCACTCTTGGAGCACGTGAGTAGCCAGTGCTAGCAGGTGATGTCAGAGACCCCTCCTGATGGGTCCTTACCTGGTTAGATAACCAATCTTTCTCTCAGGGCTACTTAGAGTCTCTCCTCTGGCTGTTTCTCCAGATTCTGATTCCCAGACTCCAACAGGAATCCTCTGCATCCTTTACTTAATCTTTTACCGACGGATCAACCGCTGACTGCTCAAGGAACTCCACAAAACTGCAACAAAGATGCAAAGAGGACTTCCGCAAAATTGTAACTACAGCTCCTGCCAGCAACTGCAACAGTTTCCAGGCTGTGCATCCTCCGAGGACTGCTTGTCTTCAGTCTGCACCAGAAGAACCAAAGGAATCTCCAGTGGAGTGATGAAGTCACTTCCCTGCTTCAGTAAGCACCTCTCTGCAGCGCCGACTGATAGCTTGGGTCCCCTCTCCAGACGACAGGAGTGGATGGAGCAACACGAGTGGTGGACTAAAGTGACTTTAACAGTCCCAACATACAGCTGTCCAAATTTAGTGGAGGTAAGGGCTTGGCTCCCCACGCAAGACAGTACACCCGTGCACCACATGATTTGCAGTTGCCAAGGCTTGTGTGCCCCCAGCACTCCATCCTGTGATGCAGAGCTTCCTGAGTGGTTCTCCTGCAGCATGGGAATCCTTTATGTTGTGCTGCATGGGCCTCCATTTGTACCTCCTTTGCCCCGTGCTGTGGGACTCCTGTGTGCACCACCTGATCTTCTGATGGCTCTGTGAGTTGCTCCTGGGTAGAGTCCACCAGGTCCCTCCTGGTCCCGGGCAATGCCATTTTCTGCTAACCACAAGCTTTGTATGTGCCAAGGCTTGTTGGTTGAATCCAGCAACGCAAACCAGACTACATTCATCCACCCGGTGTGGGACATCTTCTGCACCAACCAGAAACCCACATCTGTCTTTTTTGGTGCAATACTGACTTTGTGTTCTCACCAGTGGTTCTTCTTTTGCACCTTCATCCAGGTTAGCAGGGGCTCCTGTTCTCCCTTTATTCTTCAGTGCTTCTTGGACTTGGTCCCCTTCTTCCACAGTTCTTCAGGTCCAGGAATCCATCATTGGGGTATTGCAGTCTTTTCTGGTTCTTGCATTATCTTCTATCACTACTTCTAGTGTGTTTTAGGAAACTTACAGTGTTTTACTCCTGCTTTACTGGGCTCTGGAGTGGGGTATTTTACTTACCTTTGGTGTTTTCTTACACTTCCAGCACCCCCTACACACTACACTTGCCTAGGTGGGAAACCGACTTTCGCATTCCACTATTTTAGTATATGGTTTGTGTTACCCTTAGGCCCTTTGCAACCTATTGTGATTTTTGCTATTTGCACTATTTTCTACTGTGTACTTACCTGTTGTTGGCTACTAGTGTATATATTGTGTAATTTACTTACCTCCTAAGGGAGTATAGTCTCCAAAGTATTGTGCCATTGTGCCACTAAAATAAAGTACCTTTATTTTTGTAAGACTGAGTACATCTTTCATGTGTGACTATAGTGGTATAGTGGTATTGCAAGTGCTTTGCATGTCTCCTAGTTCAGCCTTGACGGCTCTTCCTACAGCTACCTCTAGACACCCTGGCTTCTAGACACTGACCACATTTCACTAATAAGAGATAATTGGGGCATGACTCCTGTCTTTGCTAAGACAGGAGTCATGTCAATGGAGGTTGGGCGTAAAAAAAAAATGGCGCAAATCCGGTTTGAGGCCTGAATTTTGCCTCAGACCTGACTTGCACGATTTTTTTACGCACAACCCCCATTTTCCCATACGCCGGCGCTGCCTGGTGTGAGTCTTTTTTTTTTACGCACACCAGTCCGCAGCGCCGGCTAACGTCATTCCATTAATAAGGTGCCCGCATGGCGCGTTGGAATGGCGTTAACCGGCGGTAAACATTTTGACGCACAGCTGCGTTGGCGCAGTTGTGCGTCAAAAAGTATAAATATGGGCCTTAGCATCTCTAAAAGCATCATAGAGTGATCATAAAAGTGGATAGTCTTGTCTCTAAAAAAGTGTCTTTGTGCTGAAATGCTGTGGTCGTGGTCTATACAAGTGTGAAGAGAGACACCATCGATAGTCACCAAAAAATAAGTATCTTGCTAAGTTATTTCACTGATCTTCATGAACAAAACAAAATGTTATGAGTAAGATGAAACACTGTGCATTTATATATAGTTGTAAATGCGAGATTTTTGTGTGTTCAAATGCTAATGAATTACATATATAAGGGCCATTAAGCTAACAATTTCTCTGGTTCTAATTGTAGTTTACACACACACACTTTTCCGTAAGGGACAGACATGCTTTTTGTTTGCAATTACATTTATTGGTTACTGACATGCATAAGTCTGTTTTCTCTTTACACAGGAGAAATGCATTATTATCTCTTCTGTGTTTGTTAAATGGCTTGTTGATATGTCTTTAAAGCAAGTTGGGCATAGCTTCCATTATGACTGTGACAAAGATCATAGAGATTGAAATGTTTTGACACAATAAATGCTTCTTGTGAAATCCGGTCCTGGAGTACATGTCCGGTGTCAGTATGATGATGATGGTACAGTTTTCTTGATTGCAATATATATACATAGCAGGCAGGGGTAAGGCACAGCCCCTTCAGGCCAAAATAGAGACCATCCTGGCCTGGGACCCCCAAAAATCACAAGCAGAAGTCAGGGTCTTCCTGGGCCTCACTGATTACTACAGGATGGTTGTAAAGGGGTGTGGCACAATTTTTGCCCCCTTGATGGAGCTGACTTTCAAGAAGCAGTCCAAGAAGATGATCTGGATGGAGGCCTGTAAGAAAGCATTTGACCCCCTAAATATACCATGTGCATAGCCCATGTGCTAAAGGCCCCTGACTTCTCCCAGGAGCTCATTGTTCAAACAGATCCCTCGGAAATTGGGATAGGGGCATTTCTATCACAGGTAAATAAGGTGGGCCTAGATCAGTCTGTAGTATTTATTCATCTCTAGAAGGTGACTTTCCCAGGAACAGAGGTGGAGTGCTATTGAGACAAAAGCCTTTGCTGTGGTCTGGGCAAAAGTGAAATTGAGACCATACCTCTTTGGGACTCACTTCTGGGTTCATACAGACAACAGGACCCTCAGGTGGCTAATGAAAATGGGGAGTGAGAATCCAGAATTGCCAAGGTGGCCTATTTCCCTGCAGGGAATTGACTATACAATGGAACACCGTCCTGGGTCAGACCATGCCAAAGTTTATTGGTCTATCTAGCTTTTTCTACCTTCACATTCAGCTGGGGGTGACATATGGTAGGCCTGTCAGATTTAGGGTGATCTTCCCTTTAAGTTTTGTCTCTCCTACTCCATTTTTGCTGGACCTATTTTTGTTGGACTACTACTGCTATTGAGTGCTACGGTGCATGTGCTCACTCCTTAAAATACGGTGAGATTGGCTCATCCACAATTGGTATGGTAATTTACATAGACATCCCCAATGAATTGTACTACATGTGCCATGGGCCTGTAAATTAAATACTGCTAGAGGGCTGGCAGCACTGATTATGCCACCCGCATAAGTAGCCTTTAAAGCATGTCTCAGACCTGCCATTGCAGAGCCTGTGTATGCAGTTTACACTGCCATGTCGACTTGGTGTTTAAAACCCCTTGCCAAGCTTTAACCTTCCATTTACTTACATATAAGGCACATGTAAGGTAGGCCTAGGTTGCCCATAGGGCAGGGTGAGATGTAATTAAAAGTTAAGACATGTAGTTTTAAGTTTTACAAGTTGTAGTCAGAAAAAACTCTCAAATTCATGTTTCACTACTGTGAGACTTACCCCTCTCATAGGATAACATCGGGTATTCTTGATTATATTTAATAAGCTGTAACTCCTGATTGAGAGGAGGTTGATATATCATGCTTAGTACTTATAGAATTGTAATGATAAAGCTTCTTCAATGATAAAGTTGCATTTATTGTGCCATTTGTAGAAAGTTGACATGTTTCTGCTCTTAGACTTGTGTGCCTGCAGCCTGTCTCCAATACACATCTGGGGTGGGGTGACGGCTGGGTTTGTACATTCTCTCAAGTTGGCCACACACAATTGGAGCTTAGGTGTGACTTGTGTGCCATTGATGTCCTGATAGGTCTTCCTGGGCAGGATGGGAGGGAAGAGCTGGCAAAGGCTCACCATTACACCTGAAATGTCTGTGCCCTATCAGCACACAAAGGCCTTAACTACCCTCTATTGTCACTCCAGACAGCTTGGAGCCAGGACAGGTGAGTAAGGGAATTTGTTACACTTCAAAGCAACTGTCTTGAAACTTCTCCCACCTTCCAGAAATGGGCACCAAAGTATAAATAATGGACCACAGACAACCGCACTTAAGTACACTTCTATACCTTTGGGTACTCTGCCAGGAAGAAGGACTGCTGTGCTGCTAGAAGGACTGCCACTCTGCTGGACTGCTATTCTATTGGACTTCTACTTTGCTGATTTGCTCTCTGCTGCCCTCTTGTCTGGGTGGGAAGGACTGGACCCACATTACTTGAACCTAACACTCAGAGGCCCTCATTCTGACCTCGGCGGTCTTTTCGCAAGACTGCCGAGTTACCGCCGCGGTGAAGACCGCCGACCGCGGCGGTATGCCGCTGTGCGCATTCCGACCGCTGGGAGCGTTCCGCCGGGAAACCGCCGGCAGCCAGACTGGCGGTCGGCGGGAAAGTGGAGACTGGTCAACCTCCACCGCCACGCCAGCAGAACACCGCCCCCAGAATTACGACCCACATTTCTGTGTGGCGGTCTTCTGTTGGCGGTGTGCTGTCGGCGGTCACGTCCCTATGGCTCCCGTCGCCTCCCGGAGGACCAACACACAAGGTAAGTTGATCGTCCGTGAGGGGAGGGGGTGGGGGGGTGTTGTGTGATGTGTGCGTGCATGGGGGTGTGCAGATGTGCATGTTGGGGTGCGTGCATGTCGGGGTGCGTGTATGTGCATTTCGGGGTGGGGGTGGGGAGGGGGTTCGTACCACCTCTGGGGGGTGGAAGGGGGGTGGAGGGGGTGGGGGGAGGACTCGGGGGGGCAGTGGGGTGTGGGGGGGACCCCTATCAGTGCCAGGGAAGGGATTCCCGGGCCCCGATAGTGCCTACCGCCATGGTTCGCATGGCGGTTCCCGACCGCCAGAAACCGCCAGAAACCGCGGCGGTAAGCAGGGTCATGATACGGGTGGCGGTCTTGGGGCGACCGCCGGGCCGGAGTGCGCAAACTCCAGCCCGTCGGTCATGACCGCCGTGGCGGTCGGAGTGGGGAAGTGGCAGGTCTGTTCGCGGTCCGACCGCCGCCTCTCCGCCGACCGCCAAGGTCAGAATGAGGGCCAGAGTGTCTTGAGGGGCCAGCTGTGGGGTCTCCAGTTTCCCAAAGTCTCAGGGACACAAGACCGCCAGCTTTCCTGCTACAGCACTTGGACACTGCCAACTGTGAGTCTTGCCCTGCCAAGTGGTGCCAATCTAGTGTTGGCGCCTGGAAGTGGGTATAAAGTGCTGCTTTGACCAGAAACCTCACATTGATGCCATTGTGCTGCTTGGAATCACTGCATTGCCATCAACGCTAATGCATTGTCACTTCTGCGAGGAACAAGTGCACAGGTGCATTGCGTCCTTTTCAGATGCACTTCCCAATTTGCGCGGCTCAGAGCCGATTCATCGCCTCCATCCCAAGGATCAATGACGACGCATCACCTTTCCTCCTCTTTGCATCTTCCTCAATGTTGACTCAAACAAGGTACTCTTTCAGCTGGCCATGGCTAGTCCCTGTCTCTGAATCACACCCCGTCACGGTCAGCCTGAACTTTCAGATTTGACCTGGTTTGGTGCGAACAGATAGCACTAGTTGGCACTTTGTGCTTTTAAGCACTACATGTCAGTTTGTTGATTAACAATTTATAACTCTGGTTCTACATATTGGATTTTTGTAATTTTGTTTTTGTTTAATAATTTATTAAATTAAGTTGTATTTTTCTACACAGGTGGGGTATCTTTTTAATGTGGTGTTTTCACTCTTTTGCTGTTTGATGTGTTGCACAAATACTTAACACATTTCCTCTTAAGTTAAACCTGACCGCTCTGTGCCAACTAATAGGGGTTAAGCACAGGTGAATTTAGGGTGTGTTTATGACTTACCCTGACTGGGATTGTGGTTCCTGCTTAGACAGGGTGCATAATTCTGAAAATCAGAAGACCAATTTCTAACAATGACAAAAATAAATGGGAGGTGTAAATGGGATCACCCTGGTAAACATACTTTTGATGATGGTGAGAAATCCTTTATTATTGATTTTGCCATAAGCTTGTCTGTTGATTACTATTTCATTAATGACCTAGAAATAAGGGACTTGACAAGCAATGACCATAAACCGCTTTTATTAATCTTAGTCGGTGTTGTTAAATAAAGGGATACCTGGTTACACTCATTTCACAATTGATGTAAGAATACTCACAGGATAACTTGGTTATTAAAACTGAAAAAGCAGACACCATAAATGATTCAAGAGTACCTGAAAGCATATTAAGATATCTTTGCATGCAGGATATTGGTGAAATATGAAAAACTAATAGTTAATGTTATACATCTCGCATCCAAGCCCATTCATAATGCAAGGATGCCTCTTTTTAACGCATTGTCAGAGAAAGATAAAGCTAAAGCTAGACAAAACAAGAAAAATAGGGGTCCTTTTAAATGTGATGTTGCTACCAGAAAGTCATTGATTAAGGGATTTCAGGACAGACATTAGAAGGATTCTCTTTCAATTGGAAAAAGAAAGATCATATGTGCACAGACGTAATTATGGTATTCTGTCGAATGAAATCTAAAACTTTCTGGGCAGTGATTGGAAACATTCTAGGTAGGAGGAAGAAACCAGAAGCATACCTAGTAGATGAGAAGCAGTGGGAAAAATACATTTCAGACCTTTATTATATTAAAGACCATAAATCAGATGAGGACCAGAAGTGGCCATAGAAGGGTCCTTAGAGAAGTTGTACTCTGATCTGGGCCACAAGTCAGTTGAAGTTGTGTAGGAGACCTACAATCTAAAAAGTATAAACCTTTTGCTCAATTGCTGCAAAATGTCAGTCAAGTCTAATAAAATCAGATTGCAGACTATTCAGATTAATGGCTCAGTAAACAGTCTTTTAAGATTGGAATAGGTGGTGACGAATATTAAATTAAAATATTAGCAAAGAATCCTAAACCATTGGTCATCTGTATGTACTGAACATCATGGATCATTTAAGTGATTAATCAAATGCCATTTTTAGATAAATATGGTAATTTCATGATCAGTGAAGCTACAAAACATCATAAAGACTGGATTCATCACCAATAGCCATTCTAGAAGACATAGCAATTGCCCCCCCCGGAAAAAAAACCTGAAAAAACATCTGGTTAAAGACTTTGCCTTAAAAAGTGATCTGAAGACTGTTGAAAAAAGCTTATTTGTCACCTGTTCTACTTACGGATTATAAGGTGTTAGACTTGATAGCCATTAGGATGGCCTTCACCCAATCTATTTGTCTTATACTCACCTCCTGTTCGTTGAAATGTGTTGTTGTTCGCTTTAGGATTTTGTGCACTTTACCACTGCTAAATACTGTCAAAGGGCTTGTGCTCACTTCTTAAAACATGGTAAGATTGTCTTGCACCCAACTGGCAAATTTAATTTACATATAAGTCCCTAGTAAAGTGAGATAACAGGTACCCACATCCTGTATATTAAATGCTATTATGTAGCCTTTAGAACATGTCCCAGGCCACTCATTGCAGCCTGTGTGCAGTTTAAACTGTCAATTCAATCGGGTAAAATCAATCTTTTACCAGGTCTAAACCTCACCTTTCAATACATATGTCACCCCTAAGGTAGGCCCTAAACATCTCAGTGAGCAGGGTTTATTGCATTTAAAATGTAGGACATATGTTTTTTTAAGTTTTTCATGCCCTGGTAGTGAAAAACTCCTATATTCATTTTACAACTACCACAAGGCCTACCTCTCCCATAGGATAACATTTGGCTACCATATTACATTGAATGATTGCTAACATTTGATTATTAACAGGTTCAAAAGTCAAGTTGTCTCTCAAAAGAATTGTAATTCAAAATCCTCTCTAATAGTAAAGTTGAATTTTAAGTCACAATTCTGAAAAGGCCACTTTTAGAAAGTTGACACGTTCTTGTCCTAACCATTTGGTGCCTGCTGCATGTGCTCTGGCACACATGATTGGATGTAGTTGGCAGTTGGCCTATGTGTATTTCTCCAAAACAGTGTGACAAAGGAGGGCTAAGTGTTGGGAGGGTGGGCCATCCTTTAAGGTCAGAAGTGGTGGAGCTGTTCCCTGCTCCAATTACATTTCAAAGGTGCTGCCTCCAGCACATTTGAAAAGGCTTGACAAAAGTCTCTTGTCACCCCAGACCACCTGGAGCCTTGGCAAGAGAGGAAAAGAAATTCCAGAACCAAATGTAGGGGGAGTCTAAATTTGTCTCCTACATCAAAGCTGGCACCAGGTATAAACACTGAACCCTGAGACCAACTCTCCAGTACACTCCTGGACCTGTGGATATTACAGAAGAAAAATTGCCCTGCTGCCAGAGAACTCCCATGCTGCTTGAGGCCTGCCATGCTCTCCAAGAAGGAAGACTGGACCTGCTCCCTTTATCCCTGGCAGAGTGACTCCAAGAGTCAGGTGGCTGGCCTCCTGTTCTGAGCTACAGGAACATTACAAGCTCCAGAGTCCACCCTGCAACTACCTAGATGAATGGCTGCAAATAGACTTGGCTGAGCCGAACTGGCCGTACTGGCCTCTGCTAGAATGAGTTTTGGATCCTCAACAGGTGTCTCCCCATGCCCATGTCCTGTCTCCTTGGCAGGTATAGGTTAAGCTTCTCCTGTGAAGAAAAGGAGAAATAATCAAATTTTGATCTCTTTGTTACCATGAATGGTCTAGTTTGCACCATGTTATTGCCTCTCGCAATGACCTCTAATGCCAAGCTCTGGTGGACACAGCTCTTCCTCCTACAGCAACGGCCAGCTTCGACCCGCAATGCGAGATCTGCACTTGGTGCTGCAGCAACGACAGCTTGCAGTGACTGCCTACGAGAAGCTCCAGCAAAGACTGTCTGCAATTCCTGACAGGATCTTCACGATATTGTGATGACTATCCTACTGTTACAACCATCCGCAACTCTCTCACTGCTCTTCATGGCCTCCTCCACCACAACTCCTGCTGGACTTTAAGAAGGTAAGTGTTTCAGCAGGACTACCCTGGTCCCTGTATTCAGCCTGCACTCCATCACGGCTGGCCTGAACTGGTGACTTTCCCCCAGTCTAGCACAACCAGATAACTGCAAATTGCACTTTTTGCTTTTATGTGCTATGCTTACCTAAATCGTTGCATATCTCTGGTTCCACTAATGAGATTGCTGTTGTTATGGTCTTATTTTATTTATTATTAAATGTTACTCTAAAGATTTTTCATGCTTTTTTTTTTTTTACTTTGTTAAAATTTGGATGCCATATAAATAATTTACACATTCCCTCTAAAGTTTAATTTTGTCACTTTTGTGGTTCTCCCTAACGAGGTTTGGGGTTTTTGCTTGAGAAGGGTCTTCACCCCCTTCAAACAAAAAACCAGGGGCATTGTTATCAATATTTCACACAATGCAGCAAGATAACGATGTGCTGTGTTGTGTGAAAGGAAGACAGGAGATATGTGCTATTTCCAGAAAGATATGGGGCCAGATGTATGAAAAGCTTTTGCACTTGCAAACGGTGCGAGTCGCAAAAATTGGCCGTTTGCGAGTGCAAAAACGTGGTCTGCGATGCATGAAAGGCATTCGCAGACCAAAAAAAAGAAATCGCTAAAATTGCGATTTTTTGCGGTGCAACCGGGTTTTGCGAGTCGCATTTTGCGATTCGGTATTTCCAGTAGGAAATTGCGAGGAGCAAAATGCGAATTGCAAAATCCGAATCGCAATGAGATGCATCAAAAAATCGCAATTAGCGATTTTTCGCAGAATGGCATTTTGCACATGCAAAATACCACTAAGTGAAAGCAGGTGGTAACCAGGTGCAACCTATATAAAGAGGCCCAGAATGCCTCAGACTCTTTTCCAGAATGGCTGCACTCTACGTCATGGCAAGGAGGATGAGGATCCTGGCAGGTTTGAGGAGAGGGAGGAGGAGACAGGAGCGCATTTTCAGAGTGCGCATTACACTTTTTGACCTGACAGAGGAGGAAGTTTATGAGCGGTATAGGTTGAACTCAGCCATGATACTTGACCTGATAGCTGAGCTACAACCCATACTGCAGCGCAGAACACTAAGGACACATAGTATCCCCACCCATGTGCAGGTATTATGCTCCTTACACCTACTCGCCTCAGGGATCTATCAAGGGGTTATAGCAGCAGCTGGGGGGGTCTCACAGAGCACCCTCTCCAGATTCTTCAATGCATTTATCCACGCCATGCTAAGCAAACTCCAACAATACATCAGATTCCCCCACACCCCACAGGAAATACAGCAGACACAAATTGACTTTTATCAGATAGCACAGTTCCCCCACGTCCTAGGTGCCATAGATGGCACACATGTGGCAATATGTCCACCATCACTCACAGTGTATGTGTACCGAAACCGTAAACACCAACATTCCACGAATATACAGGTGATATGCAATGCCTCCTACATCATAAATGATCTTGTGGCCAGATACCCAGGGAGCACACATGATTCATACATCTTTCGCCACAGCAGCATTCACACAAGACTGCTAGCTGGGGAGTTTGGTGAAGGATATCTACTAGGTAATATGCATATGATATCTGAATATATCTGAATATATCATATGATATCTACTAGGTAATATATACAATGGCGCATAGATAACAAACCCTTTTCAGATGGCTGAGGTACTCATCAAACCTTCTGTCCCTTTCAGGAGACAGTGCCTATGCAGTGCGCACCTACATGATGACGCCCTACCTCAATCCCACCACACCGGCAGAACGGAGATACAATGCAGCACACAGGGCAACCCGCAACGTGGTGGAGTGCACATTTGGCCTCCTAAAGAGTCGCTTCCGTTGTCTCCACAAGAGTGGAGGGGCACTACAGTACAGTCCAGAAACCACATGTAGAATAGTGGCTACTTGTGCAATCTTGCACAATATAGCTACAACCAGGGCATTCCTATAGAAATCAGTGACACTGAATCAGATGAAGATGACGATACCATACCACCTCTACAGCCAGCAGACAGGACCAGTGCAGCAGAGGGACGGCAAAGGTGTGCTGACATCACACACAACCATTTCAGACGTGTACCTGTAGTGATAGAAATATTTATTACCTTACGTCAGGTTATTAATTGTGATGAAAGAAGTAAAAAGGTGAATGATAAAAACGAAAATCAACACATGAACTGAGTCCCACACTATTACTTCATAGTGGGGACACCAGAGTCAATGCGGCAAGAGTCACTTCCTCCTCCCTCGCACACCACTGGGGTGCCCAGTTGACTCACTGGCACCCTGAATGTCAGCCTCAGTGGCAGTGCTGTGCCTGGCACTGCACCGTCTGTGGTCTGAAGCAGGTACGTGCACACTACTGAGGCTCGAAGTGTCCTCCGTGTCCCCCACGGCAACCTCACTGGGAGTGGCCGACCTCTGTCCCATTACTAGTTCTATCACATTGGTGATTTGGACAAGGCCCTGGACCACATCCCTGCTGGTGTGTGCAGCCTCCACCTGGTCCGCCACAGCACGACGGGCGATGAGGGCGGTGGAGTTGGCCATACGATTTGAGGACCTGCAGTAGTTTGCAAACATGGTGCAAAAACGGTGCTCATGTCTGCTCATGTCTGCGTCGACTCACTCTTTCATGTCTCAGCTCCTCACACAGGTCACGCACTGCACTGGTCAGCTCCCTAGTGTCCTGGGAGGCCTGCACCTGTCCCTCACGCAGCTGGTTGATATTTTCGTTCAGGGTGTCAAGTCTCCGATGCAGGCCAACCATATTTCTGTTGTGGACTCTAAGGTTCCTGTCCAGACTCAGTATTCTTCTGTTTTGCAGGCGCTGTTGCTGCAACATAGCAGCCTCAAGTCCACCAAACAGTGATGTACCCTCAGCTGCCTCCTGCAGTTGCTGTTGGGACACTGAGGCACTTCTACGATGCGCCGGATGACCCCTGTCCTCTGGTACCTGGCTGCGCCTCCCGGGTGCAGATGGTGTCCCTGGCCCCTCCTGCTGCACATCGGAGTCACCACTGAGGTCTGGAAGTGGCAATGACTTAGGCCTGCGGCGCACAGTTGAGACATTGATGGACCCACTGGTGTTGGTGTCAGAGGGCAGCTGTGTGTCCGTCTCCCCTACACACGCAATTTCTGTGGCTGCTGTGCCAGGCCCACCTGCAACAACAATATGCAGCATGTCAGTTCTGTATGTTACATTCTCTGTCCAGAAATGGCAATAAAGCTATAGGTACTGCTCTACATGGTGTAGTGTGTGTTGTGTTACCTTGGGTGTCACTATGCTTGCTTACATTATGATGCCACTGTCTGTACTAGTTTGTGGACCACGACTCCCATAATGCATTATTGTGCTGCTACTAAGATGTGGAGTGGACTACTTCACACACTACTTCACATTACATGCTAATTCCTAAGGGGCTTTTATGCATGCACATATTGGGTTCACACGACAACATTGCACTTACCTTGGCTGGTACTTGGTTGAGCGGAGGTGTCTATATCTGTGACCCCTGTCACTGCTTCCGGTAGGAGTGTTGATTCCACCAGGTCCTCCAGTGGTGTGGCAGGTGGCTCGTTTGGTGGTCCTCCTCCTGTGCTCCTGGCCTCTGCAAGTCGCCTTGCCACCCTCTCCTTTGCCCGGGACCGCAGGTCATACCAGCGTTTCTTGATTTCTTCAATGGAGCGCTGTGCCACTCCAATTGCGCAGATTTTACTTTGGATCTCCAGCCACAGTCTTCTCTTCTCACTCTCTGGCACCTGGAGGAATGATTTGCCAAACAGGCGGTCATGACTCCTCACCACCTCTTCTGTTAAGACCTCCAGCTCCTGCTCACTGAACTTCAATTTGCGCTTCCTCTCCTGCTTCTCAGATCCTGGACCTTGGGGCTCCATTGTGGCTCAGGTGATGCTGCTCCTTCACAGTGCTGCTCACAGTGGCTGGGCTGCTCTCACTCAGGATGCTGGTTTGGGTGTGGCACCTGTAACTGCCTGGGATGACTCATTTCCTGCTGGTGATGTCATCAGGCTCCTCCAGGTGTGCATTCTCGAACTTTCTCGCATTTTGCGATTTTTTACCGAATCGCAAAAAAATCGCAAATTGCGAGAATGCAAATTACGATTCGGTAAATGGGCCTCGCAAACCACAAATAGCGATTTTGTTACATGGCCAATTGCGATTCGCAGACCCCAGTTTTCATACATCTGGCCCATGGTGCCTTTCTTCTGTCTCCTTGTGCTGGTGCACTTGTGGCAGCACGGCACTTATGCATAAACCCTTGCGCTACGGTGAAAGGGGGCCTGTGTTATGAGCACCATTGCTTTTGTGCCAGAAGGGACACCTTCCAGCACAAAACCAATCCTTTGAAGCATTTTCCTCTTTCTATGTGTGCTACAGACTGCAGCACAAATAGACAAATGAAGTAATAAGAACAAATAAAGTTATTGCTTCTTGTTTCGCCTCAGTCAGGGAGGGGCAGCATTTTGGCACAAACCCAGGTTTACTGACTTTAGTAAATTTGGGATTATGTCAAAAACCATGGGTGGGTGCGTAGAAATGCCCACACTCCACATATGGAACATCTCCCTACTGTGAGGTAACGAAAAGAAGCCTTATGTGCTGCAATCCATTACTTTGGGTTTACTAAACCACGCAGAGCCACTCAAGATGACTATACCTGGCTTAGTAAATACCATTTAAGGACTTGTGTTGCCTTGCAATGACTTCTGTCATGCAAAGGCAATGCAAGCCCTTGGTAAATATCACCCGGTTTCCTACATAAGGGTACTTTGCAGCAGTATTTAAAATATATCAAAGCAAGCAACATTAGAATATGGATGTTGAAGTTACAACTAGGTCAAGTTCTTGCTTTTATAGAATGTAGATTAAATAGCACAAGGAATGAGAAAGTGGCCTCCGTTGTGTATATTTATCCCTATAATCATTTACCTTTGTCAGTCACTTTGTCACTCATTTGTATTTTGCACCGTTTTTGTACATGCAAGAAGGTGAATATTATTACCTGCTTTTATAGAGCTCCAGATACGACACTTACAGGACTTAGGGCCTGATTTAGATATCGGCGGACAGATTACTCTGTCACAGCGGTGACAGATATCCCGTCCGCCAAATATAAATCCCACAGAAAATAAGTGGATTTATATTTCAGCGGACAGGATGTCTTTTGCCATTGTGATGAAGTAACCCCTCTGCAAAACTCTAAACAAGGCCCTATGTCATTATAAAATATTATTTGTGCATACTTGCTTTTACTGTAAAGAATGCATATGTCCACTTCATTACCGAATAATTTACTGCACTGACTTTTTAAAAAAAGGAGATTGTTACCGCTTTTTTTCCTCAGGTCACCAGATGTTTAAAGGCCCCGATAACAACTGTAATGGGATGCATTAATATCAGTTCTGAAGCAGTAATGAATAGTTGGTTTATGTGGAAGAACTGAAGAACCAGAACCTTAGGGGCCTGGCGGCGCAGGGTACGCCTGAAATCTCCTTGGATTCACCTGCCTCAACTAACAGAGACACGGGACACTCTGTCAGGCGTAAAAGATCAGATTTATTAGCTGCAGCTAGTACAGTTGTCCAAGAAGTACACAAGGTATGTTCTCAGGAGACTGCCACTTTACTTTGTGGCGCACAATCTTATATACCGTATAAAAACATTTATTAACTACATACACTCCCAGAACACATAGAAAGGAGCCAGTAAGAATGATGTAAAGATAGAACAGAGTCAATAGAAATGTCGGAAAACAAGACAGAACAAAGTATCAAGTGACTTAAGGTTGCCTCCCCTCCAGCTGTGTTTGTCACCCCTCCCTTGAACTTAATTCATTAACCGATCCACAACGAAGTTTGCATGTGGTGCGATAAGTTTGTGTGCGTTTGGAAGACAGTTGTGAAATGAGAGAATACTAGCAAAGGACAGCGAAGGCCAGACGATAAGATAAGATCGGCGGAGAATAGTGTGAGCCTACAGATAGTTGAAACAAGGATTAGAAAACCAGACAGGGATTAGTGTACTCGGTCAGACCTTAATACCAGCCTTGTAAAGATAGAGGCAGAAAGCTGTTTTGAACACCATGTTGCAGAATAAGCAGAAAAGGCAGAATGGACTTCGTTCGCTGTGCTGCCTGAGTGAAGGCAACATAAAATGGCGGCGGGCCACAAAATGGCGGGTCGATACGATCGTATTAAAAAATCGAATTTCCTCAGACCCTCCTTTTGCCAGAACTCAGGCAAGATACACAAACTCATGTTAGTCTGAGTCGATGTCTATGGCCATGAGGTCATCAAGCTGTTGCTGTACCATCATTTTGATATTCTCTGCTCTTTGTGACTTGGGTTTGGGAATACATGCAGTAGTACATAGGTTGCAGATGGCAAGACCGCAGTGCATACAAAGACAACAAGAGAATATAAATGCTAAAATTACTCCAAAGAATGTCAATACCTTCCAACCCCATTTGGACAGTAATCCCCAAAACCACTCTGAAAAGGACCAATCTCCTTCGTCCTGATGAATCGACTCGGAGATTATGTGTAACTTAGAGATAGCTTGGTATACTGTCGGAGCGTCATTAGGTATGAAAATACAGCAACTTGATCCGATCAATTTGCATACTCCACCACGGTCCGCAAGAACAAAGTCTAAGGCAACACGGTTCTGCAAGGTCATAAGACGATCAGCCTGTAGTTCAGCTGTAATGTTACTTAAAGCTCCTACAGTGATGTCTATGGTGGTTTCTACGACACAAACCAATTGCCTTATATTTCTGCTGTTGGCCATTGGACCCCAGAAGGGAAGAAATCCTTTGAGGAAATCTCCTCCCTCTTGTCCTGCTGTGTCTTTCGAATCCACAATCCCTCTGCCATATCTATTTTTATGATGGTTCGCAGGAGCGGTGTATGTAGGGGGAAGAAGAAAGGCTATATAACAAGTACCAGAAAAATCAGCTGGCAACCATGTATAAGCCCTATCGTGGCAAACGAAGTATGTACCTTGAGATGGTACTAACGGCGGTGAATTCAGGGCTGAATAAACATATGTATGGGAACATAAACTTTCTCTTTGTCTGGTGTTTGGAGTTCTTCCATTTATTTGCAGACAGAAATTTCCTTGTTGGGGTATGACCCGTATCGCAGGAGATTTTCCTTGCTCAATCTTATCATTGAGGCTGGAAATGTAATTAGTTATGTTCCAATTGGTATATGCTTTTCTTTCATTTATGGAAGCTTCACTTTTTTCCATGATTTTAGCCATAGCTACCATTCCCTTTATCAATAAACTATGACTGAAATCTGAACCAACACTACGTATGTGAACTGACAGGTTGTTTAATTTTACTTTGATATGCATTATTGAAAATGACAAAATAAGCCCAAGCGGAACCTTCATAGGAGAATGGAAGAACTAAATATGGCATTCCATTTTCTACTGTATGTGGTATGAGTCCACACACCCAACAGTCAGTTGTATTGATCACTAACTGATGTTGATGTAACAACTGGACGAAGGAATTGTTGAAGTATTCAGTTCTTCTGATGAGTTCATGCTGGGGAAGAGTGTGAAATAGGTGCGGAGAGATAGTAGAAGAAGATGTAGAGGTAGGAGAAGAGACAACTTTTTGCTGCAGAGTAATAATGATCCAGTTTACAGATGCCAAAAGAATACACGACAATATAATGACGCATAGAGCAATACTACAACGACTACATATTTCTTTACAATTATTCTTTACATTTTTACTTTCTCTTTTATTTAATGTAGCCTCCATCTTTCTAAGTGGATGCTCACGGCAATCTTCCTCAATCACTGTAGTCACGATTATCTACCGTCCTATGACACTGTGAGGTCCTGCAGGCCTATTGCCACTTACTCAGGTCGTGACTAAGACTCCTACCGTGACCCTGCAACCGGGATAGAGTACTACATAGGAGAGAAAGTTACAAGTTCTTTGGTCTTGGTCTCAAATTATAGCGTTCCTGTCCAGAGGCAGTCTGGTTTTGAAACAATGTTCCTGGATTTGTCGTGTTCAAGCGTCGATGCGATGGTATTGCTTCTTGAAGGATGTCGTCGTCCTCTTTCTCAGAAAGTGTTCCAATTAGACGCGCATCACTGAATGGTACAAATTGCGGAACTTTCTCACTTTCAGAGTCACTGATGCCTCTACGGACCCACTGATCGAAAGGCAAAGGCAAAGGCACTTTCTTGCAGTGCACGGCATGCACCCAGTTTTTCTTTCCTTCGACTTTAACTGCTGTTCTTGTGGTCAAAAGAACCAGGCGTGGCTCTCTCCATCTGGGCTCCAAATTTCTCTGTCGTTGGAAAATTTTCGTGCAGACCCAGTCACCTGGTCGGATGGAATGACCTGGGTCTGTGGAAGCCTCTGGTAGAGCACTCTGAACCTGTTGATGAAGAACACGCAATTTAGTTGTAAGGTCATGCAAGTAGTCAATCAACATCGGGTATGGCAAGTCTGAGTATTTCTTAGGGCGAGGAACTCCCCATACATTAGCTGGGCGACCAAATATCACTTCGTAAGGGCTAAGCCCCAAACGAGAGTGTACGGCTGTTCTGATGGACAGAAGAGCCAATGGTAAAGCATCAGGCCAATTAAGTCCTGTGCTAGCTTGCACCTTAGCAATTTTAGTATTATCTAGCACTACTCCAGCAGACTGTCGGATAGAAATTGCTGCTGCCGCTGTCGCCTTAAGACAACTAGGCAATGCTTTAGCTACTGGATCTAACGTAGCTGAGAAATATGCGCATGGTCGCTGTTGATCTCCAAAACGCTGCGTTTAAGACTGACAATGCACAACCCTCTCTTTCGTGGACATAGAGCGTAAAGGACTTACTGTAATCAGGAGTACCCAATACAGGAGCAGAACACAAAGCAATACGCAAATCAGTAAAACTCTTCTGACACTCGTCAGTCCACGGAAGAGGCTGAGGCGTATCTTTTAAAGTTAGCGCCAACAGCGGTTTAGCCAATAAAGAGAAACTCGGAATCCACTGTCTACAATAAGAAGTAATGCCCAAAAAGGCACGTACCTCTCTTTGTGTGGATGGCACTGACATTTGTGCAATTGCCTGAATTCGTTCGGGGGTCAATCGTCGTCCCTCCTTTGACAAGAGATGACCCAAATAAGTCACCTCGCGACAGACATATTGTAATTTAGAAGGAGAAACCTTGTGATTCAGATCAAACAAATGACGCAACAGTGCAACGGTCACGTTTTTGCAAATCTCCTCTGAATCAGCGGCAACTAATAAGTCATCCATGTACTGAATGAGAGCGGCACCGGACGGTAAGGAAAAGGCATCAAGATGACATTTTAGAGCTTGACTGTAAATAGAGGGACTTTCACAATAACCTTGAGGTGCGCGTTTAAACCGGAAGCTTCGGCCTCCGAGGGAAAAACCAAAAATATCTCTACTCTCTTCGGCGATGGGAATACTAAAGAAAGCATTCTTTAAATCAATAACTGAAAACCAAGTCGCTGTAGAAGGTATCATCGTCAACAGAGCAGTGATATCTGGGACTACAGGAAACTGCGGTACGACAATCTTGTTTACCTCCCGAAGATCAATTACAAAACGATAAACAGGAGGCTGAGAAGGATCAGTGCGTTTAAGAACCGGAAGAACAGGACTGTTACATGTATTTCCTCTCGTTTCCTCAACCACACCCTTCTGAATCAAATCATGGACAATTTCCAGAAGTGCTTTCTCACCTTCAGTAGAGATTCTGTATTGCGGAATACGTGGCATTTCAGCATTGGGTTTAAGAGTAACAACATAAGGTGGGATCTCAAGACAACCAACGTCATTCGGACCCGTAGCCCAAAGCGTTTCGGGAAGAGAAAGCAATTCAGGTGGGAATTGATCTTTTGATAAGTACATTGGACTAGTCATTTTCTGTCCTAGAGTGAGGTATACACCAGAAGGTGAACAATATATCGTAGCATGCATTCTTTTTAATAGATCTAAACCCAACAGATTTTCACCACAACCATTCGTCAGAAGAAGCGGAGCTTCTAAATCATAAGGGCCTATTGAAACAGGTAAAGGGCAAGAAACTGGATTGCGAACAGGGGCGCCAGAAAATCCTACAGATACATTCGTTAAGCCAGACAAAGGTGCGCCAGGGAGTTTAGAATGAATGATAGAGCTTCTCATGGCACCAGTATCTAAAAGAAATGGCTCTGAAACACCCATTGTAGTGACATTAACATAAGGTCCATTCTGATCCACTGGGATTGACGTAACCCCCTTACTTTGTCCATGGCTGTCCTATTCAAAATGAAGACTTTCATTCCCTCCTTCAATATACTGATCCTCACTGTAATACTGTGTAGACCTAACATTTTGCTGGTCAAAGTAATTTCCGGAATTTGGAGGAACAAAAGAACGCTGCTCTTGGGTTAACACACCTCGACCTCTACCTCTATTTGCTGACTGAAGACCACCACGACCTCGTGAAGCAGATGTTGCTCCATTACGCTGCAACAATGCCGGACAATTGTTCTTAAAATGACCTTCCTCCCTACAATAAGCACATTGATTGGGACCTAGCAAAGGTCTTGGAATGAATGGTTCAGGCTTTTGATACAACCTCTGAAACTGCGGAGGCTGTTGAAACTGAGGCTGAACATAACGAGGAGGATAAGCCTGTTGCAAGAGAACTTTAGTTTTTAATTCTTTCGTCTTTTTCTCTTGTTTTTCCCTTTCTTCTTTGTCTCTATTTTCATAATATTGTGCAGTAGCCAATATCTGGGCGGAAGAAGAAACTGCCCATGAACTCTCGGAGTCTTTTAGCTTGTGTGATAGTTCAGGAAGCAAGTTATATACGAACTTATCCACAAATAATCGCTGTCCCCCTTCTGTAGCCATATCTTGACCACTGTGATCAATGAATGTCTCCTCAAATCGGGTAAAGAAATCGGAAACACTTTCATCTTTCTTTTGTTTACATGCTGCTAGCTTATCCCAATTAACTCTCAAAGCAGGCATCATTGTTTTCATTAATGTAATAATCCTACCAGGGAGTTCTGAGATCAAAGCGTCGGGCTTTGCACCACCTACTTGACCTCTATCTGCGGCAATAATAGCGTTCCAATCGCCGCCTAATTCTTGAGCGTGATCCTCTCTACGAATTTTAGCCCATATTGTCTGTGGAACTACATTTCCCATCAACATGTCAATATCTGCTAAATTCATAGTACATGCATCAACTGTTTGCGACAACTCTTTATAGTAACCAGCAGGATTTTTGCGTGGATCTGGTAGTGACTGTTTAAGTGCTAAAACTTCAGACCTTTTCCAGGGGACATGTATCCATATGCGCTGAAAATGCGCAGGAATAGCTGGATTAGCACCTGCTGCTGCAACTTCTTCCTTCCATATTGGAGAAACCTCTCTCATGGGATAGTTTTTCAGTGCTGTCCTAACTGAAGGATCAGAATCAGGAAAAGTCTGTGAGAACAATAGGGATCTGAAAGAAATAAGTGTTCTGACAGAGTTTTCAACCTTAGGACCCACAATAAGTCCTTTGTCAAAGTCAGCCTGAACATCTAACAGATCCTGTGGGACCGAACCCAAATTCATATCCTCCCATTCTTTAGCGAGAGTATCGCACATAACTTTAAAAACATATCTCTGCGTAGGTGCATTCCATTGCAGAAAGGTGGACATAATATCAGACGTACTATATTGGGGACCCTTCTTGATCCATCTACAAGCAAGTGAGTCCAATTTTTCTCGCTCTTCGGAGTCTGGGAATTGACTACGAGACTGTCTTCGAGAAAAAGCTGGAGACACATTTAAAGCTTCAAAGAAAGGTGATAAGAGACCAGAGACAGTATCGGTAAATCGCTTACGCGTAGATGGAGAATTTGACATAAGGATAGGGGACAAGGTATTAGGTGAATTAACTAAAGGAGCATTAGGAATTGCCAAAGGAACAGAAGGCAAAGGAGTTAAAGGCAAAGCTGGCATAGGCAATACTTGAGGAGGCAAATGTGGAAAAGCTGGAGCAGGCGGAAGCACAACTGGCGGCTGAACAGGCTGTAACATCGGGGGTGCATTAGCACCTTGTACATAGGGCGGAGGCAATTTCAATAAGTGGGACATTAAGGCATCTTCCTCAAAATCTTTTCTCTTATCAAGGGAAGAGATAGGCAACGTCGGATAGCATTTATCTATTGCCATTCGATGCTGTCTGTCTGAAATTTCCATTGCATTATCTATTTCATCATCTTTGAATTGCTGAGCAGCCTGTATAATCGTCATTCCCTGTGTTTTCCTATCTCGTTTCGCTTGTTTAATTTCTCTCTGTTTGGCTTCCTTACGCCAAAGGCGAAAAGAGTCAAACATTGCCGGCCGGGCTTTTCTTTTAAATAACGTTGCTTCTAAATTATCTAGCACATCAGTTTCGAAACTACCATTTTCTGGCCATTTTAAAACACCATCTTTCTTTGTATATCGGGTCCATGTCTTATTAAAGGCAATAGGACCAACACCATGTTTAGAATAGAGCTCATATGTGGGAGTTCCAACCGAAGGAATCGGACAGGAGTCCTCAAGCTGGGAGTCCCTATTACAACCAAAGCAACAAAGTTTTCCAAACTTAGTCAGACCAGACATCTCACGATTTTTACTGGCTGTTCACAAACATCAAGGGGGTAAAACTTTCAGTTTACACAGCACAAATGCACTTACCCCTCGGCTTTGGCCACTGCAATGGCCAAATCTAAGAACCTAAGGACAAAACAAAGACCAAAATTTGTGGGCGCGACCCACCAAATACTTAACTAAGGATGTCTTCTTACACCAACAGAGGCCCGTCTATCGTCTCGCTTTACCATACATCATCAAAGAAAGGGCCAAGGCAGGGCGGCAGTCAGGGCAGCAGTCGTCAGTAGCCGTCAGGAAGGAGTAACCGCGCTGAAAAAGACCTTCGGACCACTTCGACATACAGGGGTCGCTTGACGTGGCTCGCGATTCCTCCAGAATTTTCTTGCGGGGTTCCTCACGACCTTCAGGCAGAACCGGTACCGCTGAAGCCGCCCCACGTTGGGCGCCAGTTGAAGAACCAGAACCTTATGGGCCTGGCGGCGCAGGGTACGCCTGAAATCTCCTTGGATTCACCTGCCTCAACTAACAGAGACACGGGACACTCTGTCAGGCGTAAAAGATCAGATTTATTAGCTGCAGCTAGTACAGTTGTCCAAGAAGTACACAAGGTATGTTCTCAGGAGACTGCCACTTTACTTTGTGGCGCACAATCTTATATACCGTATAAAAACATTTATTAACTACATACACTCCCAGAACACATAGAAAGGAGCCAGTAAGAATGATGTAAAGATAGAACAGAGTCAATAGAAATGTCGGAAAACAAGACAGAACAAAGTATCAAGTGACTTAAGGTTGCCTCCCCTCCAGCTGTGTTTGTCACCCCTCCCTTGAACTTAATTCATTAACCGATCCACAACGAAGTTTGCATGTGGTGCGATAAGTTTGTGTGCGTTTGGAAGACAGTTGTGAAATGAGAGAATACTAGCAAAGGACAGCGAAGGCCAGACGATAAGATAAGATCGGCGGAGAATAGTGTGAGCCTACAGATAGTTGAAACAAGGATTAGAAAACCAGACAGGGATTAGTGTACTCGGTCAGACCTTAATACCAGCCTTGTAAAGATAGAGGCAGAAAGCTTTTTTGAACACCATGTTGCAGAATAAGCAGAAAAGGCAGAATGGACTTCGTTCGCTGTGCTGCCTGAGTGAAGGCAACATAAAATGGCGGCGGGCCACAAAATGGCGGGTCGATACGATCGTATTAAAAAATCGAATTTCCTCAGAACCATTAGGCAACGGACAATTTATGAAAACGATGCTAAATGAACATGCTGCTAAATGTGCACCTAGGACTTTATGTTAATATTTCTCAGTAGTAAGAGGTGTGTTGTTGGTGACGAAAGCCCTAAGGTTAAAGTTAGGGTTATGGATATTGTTCTTAAAATAACACATAATGTTAGTGTATTAGCTCTTGCATTTTTTTCAAATTCAAGAGTTTTGCCTTGCGATCAGGATAATGAGTGTATAAAGAAGTTGCTGTATCTCTTGAATGTTGGACAGTTTTAGTCTTGCAAATAACTAGAATCGTGATTTCCCAAATCTTTTGGAATGTACAATGTTTTTTTTATTTGAAATGCTTCTCTTCCCTCCTAGCCTCTCACGAGAAACTTGTGGTTGGTTTTCATGGTGCCTTGATATGTTTTACTTTATTAGCAAACTGGAGAGTTGCTAATTATACATCAGCCTTGATCAATGGGAAGAGCGTCCTAATAATTTTACTTGCATATTTCCTCTTTGAGAGGTATATTAGTCCATAATTGTTTCGTACGTTTCTGTATATGATTAAGAGCCTGTGTTAGTAAATGGTTCGAGTTAGATGTTATGGGTAAGGCAAAGTATCCGTTTTTTTTAACTGTGCTTTACGTGTTTGTGTCATTGTTGCGTGTCTTTTTCACCTTATATCAAACAATGAACTAAACTTGAACTTGAATTCAAGAACACATCAGACCTCGGTAGGGCAACAGCCAAATAAAAATGCTAATCACAATTGTAACAAACAAGATGTGGGTACATCTGAAGCATTCCTAATAGGTGAGACTGCGCATTCGCGCTCTTGAAGATGTGAGTCCTTTTGAAAAACTGTTTTGATGATAAACAGTGGTAGTACAGGAGAGATTTTTCTGAACTATTTTTTATCATAATAATAATCCCCATGTAGTGTTTAACTACAGAACCCTGGGACACTGGAGGACAATATGCCCTTGCTTCGATACCACTGACTCATAATAGTGGTCCAACAGCATGCCACTGATCAGCAATAAGGTTCTATCAATACAATAAGCATGAGACTTTCTATATTTGTGTCTCACTGTATTGTTTTGTGTGCTGTGATTCACTGCAGCATACTCACAAGAGTACATGTGCAGTGTTGTCACGAAGTGTGCCGCAGAAGGCTATGTCTCACTTGTTATGAAATGTTTTCAAGACATAATTGTTGGACCTGGTGATTTTAGCAGGATCTCCCCCAGATTTTTGCCTTCTGTTTCTAAACCACTTTTTGTCAGCGTCTTGTTTGACAGTTCACATTTTTCCTGGTAACTAGTGGTAAAGTGCTTTTTCTCTGTTCCTAAAAGTGGTACAAATGCCACATACTTGATTGGTACATTTTAATTTACTAGTAAGTCTCTAGTATATGGCACTAAATATACCCATGACCTGTAAATTAAATGCTACCAGTGGGTCTGCAGCACTCATTGTGTCACCCACTAAAGCAGCCTTTTAAAACATATCTCACGCCTGCCACAGCAGTCTGTAATGTAGTTTCAAACTACTTTTTTGACCTGAAAGAAATAAACCTTTGCCAGGCCTACGCCTTCGTTTTTAATAATTGTAAGTCACCCCTAAGGTAGGCCCTAAAAGCTCAAAGGGCAGGGTTCATTGTATTTAAAATGTAGGGCATGTAAACTGCTATTTTCGCCTGGAAAAAAGAAACCTTTTGCCAGGCTTATGTCTTCATTTTTAATACTTGTAAGTCACCCCTAAGGTAGGCCCCAAAGGCTCATAGGGCAGGGTGCATTGTATTTAAAATGTAGGGCATGTGTGCTTACATTTTATATGTCATAGCAGTGAAAAACTCCTAAAGTCAATTTTCACTCTTGTAAGGTCTATAGGTTACCTTATTACATCTAATATGTGTAAACTTTGGATTGGGTGCAGATAGAGATTTTGGGCCAAAATCACAAACTTAAACCTAGACTTTTGGTCTAAACTTAGAAGTTGAAGTTTACGCCTTTCAATATTCACAATGCGCATTTACCAGCAGTATCTTTATGTCAGCACTCGGGGCAAAGTGTCCACACTCAGGACAGACTCTTCACATTTGGGATGGAGTCTCAGCACTCGGGGCAGAATCTCCACAGTCAGGGTGGAATCTTCGCACTCGTGCAGAGTAAGTCTAATTGCATACACCTGCAGACAATACACACCACCTGCAACCCCAGCACTACAGGCCACATAGAAGCAGCACACAAACAAGGCCCTAGTTTATCCACACTGACTTTTCAGTTGTCTGCCCTGCGCCTTCCCTCCACCATGAGGAGAACAAAGAATTATACTGAGGAGGAGACCACTAGATACTCCAATCCATAGTGAGGCACTACAAAAGACTGCATGGTCCACAACCCTGAAGCAGCAGTGCCACACAGAAAGTTGCCCTATAGCAGATAGCAACTGCAGCCACTGTACAGGGGGAGCACATCTGTACAGTCACAGATATTAAGAAGAAGTGGCAGGATGAGAAGAAGTGGGTGAAGGTGAAGTACAGCTGGTTAAATGTGACCAGTGGCATGTGGATAAACTGGACCCTGCCTCCAACTCACCCCACTTGAGAGGGAAGTCCTTTCCACCATGGACCCCCACCTGCTCCATAGGCTGTCTGTGAGTGATGACCTCAATGTGGTGCGAGATAATATGTGATGACCCTGACAGTAAGGCCTTCATTACAACATTGGCGGTCCAGCTCCACCACGCTAGAGGTGGGGGTAACACCGCTGACAGCGTGGTGGTGCTGGACTGCCAGATTGTGACCACAGCAGTAAACAGGCTGCAAAGTAGCCAGTTCGCCACCTGTACCACCAGGGAGGTCGGACCACCGGAGCAAAGGTGGACATCTTCAACCCAGCGGTCCTCCATAGACCGCCAACGGTATTTGGAGCCTCTTTTCTGCCAGGGATTCCCCGGCGGCAACACCGACGGAAAGGATTCTGGCAACAAGAATCCACATTCCTGTCAGCAGTATGCGACTCTCCCCTGCCCCCCAACACACACTGCCACAGTACCCCCTCAGTCTCTATAGAGCCCCCACCTCCACCCCATCCAAACATGCACGCACCACACACACACACACATGCAATCATGCATTCACACACTTATACAAACACACACATACACTTGCACACACCCCCACCACCCGTGCATCCATTCATGCACTCACACACTCACAATCACACACATACATGAACACAAACCCCACCCCTCTCCAATCACACAAACGCACACCCCATGCACACACACACCACTCATCACCCTTCTCCCCTATCAGACAGGCACTTACATTTACACAGTGGATGTCCGGGATGGGACGGGATCCTTGGGGCTTGTTCCACCAGCCCCATTGCCACAACACCACCATGCCTATTACCAACTCTTAATAGGCGTGGCGGTGTTGTGATGACGTGGCGGTGCAAGCTGAGCAGCCGCCACTGTATCGCCGACCGCCAGTATGGCTGTTAGCGGCTCTCTGCTAAAATTCTGGCAGAGAGCCACCAGCAGTCATAATATGGGAGTCAGGTGACTGCCATCCATGGTGGTCTTGTGGCTGGCAGGACTTCGGCAGTCTAGGTTTTAGACCGCCGAAGTCATAATGAGGGCCTCACTGATCAGTGATTGTGATACACTACAAATGTGACTATGGATGTTGTTCCAAGTATGTGCAAATTGCATGGTGAGTCAGACCCTCATTTGTCTCATTTAGTCCATTGCACTACAAGTCCCAGATTCCTTTGTGATGGAAATTACAACTTCTAATTTCTCAGATACAAACAGTGGCCCATCACTACTGCTTCAGTAACGTAACACCGGTAATGAATGGGTGTGACATCTTGTCAGGCACCAAATACTAGGCGGATGCAGGACCCTGGTAAGTATACCAAAAATGACTTTACCAAATGCTCATGCTCCTAAACTGTGGAATAAATGTCAGCAGTATGTGGAGTGTGTCTAATATCACTGTCGTCACCCATCTCCATATGCTCACATATAGCTAATAATAGTATACCATTTCATACCATTTTGGCTAATTAAAGGTTAACTCAAAATGTATGTGTGCAGTAAGCACATAAATGCTCATATGGTCTCTCATATATGTGGAATTAGCAAAGGGAAGCGCAGCAAGTCTTTATGTTACAAGTCATTACACCTCACCTCAGGAGGTGTAAGGTTTTGGCGCATCCCTAGGTTTACCTGGTTTTGTAAATCTGGGAAGTGTCAAAATCTGTGGGTTTTGTGTGGTAACATTCCCCGCAATGCCCATGCAACGCCACCTGAGTGCGGAGTCAGGCAACACAGTGATTTGCTCAGCCTTTCCTTACTCTAGACCTATGAGGCCATTCAAAGCTATGCAAAGTGGGTTTGGATGGCCTCATAGATATAAATTTGTAGTTTGTGCTGCTGGAGCTGCACAAAAAGTGATGGGCCGGTTGATCAAGGGGCTCATAAATATACCCCCAAGTCTCTTTTTGAGAGGAGTTGCCACAACTGTTTTGAAAGTCCATTACATGGATACCCGCTGACAAAATCCCAGGGCCCAAAAGTTATAGTACTTGATATGGATCAGGGCTGCACTGAAGCCCGCTGGGTTGCGGTTGAGGAGGGGGTTGGGGCTGATAAGGTGGGTGTAGAAGAAGAGAAGCATTTACATCTGATGGCTGAATTGCACCACGTGAAAACTAGTAAAGGTGGGGATCATCTTTGTGATCCTAGCCAAATGTTAATTTTCACTTTGCCTCCTCTTTCTCCATAATTATGTATCAGCAAGCCTTGAAATACAAAACTACAGGATGTGTGCTACACAAAACCTTATCCAATACCAGGCAAAATAGACAATGATGTTCATGTATAGGGGAACACTACCACCAAAAGAATGCACAACAGAATTGATTGACTTCCCAATCCATAAGTGGCAACCAGAAGAATGAAAAACATTCATTCTTCTACCAGATGGGGGGCAGAAGAATGAATGTTACTCAAATCTTGGTCAATAATTCTGCATATCAAACTTGCACTCTACAATGCTCTGACAAGATCTGATGTGCAAAGGTGAAACATGGCTGCATATTGTGGAAAAGTCCTTTAGTAATTTGAAGGGACTGCATCATACTTATGAGGCATGTTGTCTCTAAAATGAAGGTGTGTACAAAGTTGGGTGGTGCAGGACACCCTTGTTACTTCCTTCCTCTAACTGTCAGTAAGCTTCAAATAGATGTTTGCCTGTAAATGTGATAACTGGTTGATGTCAGGGCAGTGTTGAATTAACAGCTGCCCAGTGCTGCCTTTGACCAAGGTGCCAGATTTAAAGATTGTGAGGTTCACATGTGCCCCCCCACCCATGACATATACCTGTAGAATCATTACCATCATCCTTTGCACTTAAATATGGACATGTATGTCACACTGCAGCTGCTGGCAGGACTTTCTCATTGATACAGTTTACATCATGCAGGGGTTTGGGAGACATCATAGCTGCAGCAGTAAAACCCACTATCATCTGTCCACCAGGTAATCATGCCATATAGTGTTGTGGAGTGTTGATTCCCTACTCATGCACATTAACCAAATCCTTGTGGAAGGGTTTTATTAGATATAGCCACTTTTGTATTACATCTGAAGTTGGTGTGTAAAATGTCTCCAACATAATCAATGATGTGTGTGTCAAGTGTGCATGTTCACAAATAATTTGTGCAGAACATTAAGTATACTGCTGGTTCGAGGACCGCATCTCCTGCTACACACTCAAGGAGCCAGGTTCAGCAGCTGACATCAAGGGAGATCTCATTACCACTCACAGCTGTGGTTGGAACTGGTGATTTTACTTTTGTATTGTACATCTGCATTGAACACCTCAAAGCTACATTGTGAGCTGTCATATGCAGGTGTGCACAAACCAGGTCACATGTGGAACATCTGTTGATGCAAAGACCATTGGATTCAAGCCTTGCGTTGTACCACATGATGTTCTAAGGCAAATACTTAGCCGGTTGAAAAGTCTGTCTTTCAGGTGCTGAGGACGATGAGTCATTTCAGGAAGAAGGACCATTCACCAGTGGCGGGGGATGGGCAGTCCAACGGGAGATCCCACTCCTCTTCCAAGCAGCCTTTTCAGCTGCCATAAAAGCACAGGAGGAGGAGGAGGAAGTAGAGGTAGATGAAGCAGATCTGGTGCTGTTTGCAGGACGAAGAAGCTGATACTCTGCCCACCGTTGTTGGCCCACTGGGCAAAACATCCAAGGCCACTCCTGCTCTGGTCAAGATAGTGCCTCCCACTCTATCCCCAAGGATTACACATCCCCAGCAGTCAGCCAACAAGCCACAGCATTCACATACCATAACATATCCATCAACCCTTTACAGCCCTCACATCCAGGTCAGACGTGTTCATTCCACCCATAATAGTGCCTTCCGGTGCTTCGCTCAACCATCTGAGGGAATTGCCACCCCTGATGAGGAGCAGGTAGTCCCTAGACACCAATATCCTCGCCACAACCTCCCACCTGCTGCCCCCTCCATTTTTGGTGGACCTGACAGTCACCTTTAAGGTCATCCTATGTGGAGGGGGCTGGCAGATGGTTATGGTGGATATTGGAAGGAGGACTTTTTCCAACATCAGAGTTAAGTGAGGCAGGACATTCGTGATATAGAAGCTACTCTGTTTAACATTTGAGACTCACTGCAGGACATGCGCCAACTCTCACAGATGGTCCAGAGAGTAGTCCAGGTATTGGACAGGATACATACTTCTTGGCAAGACATGTCAAGGAAGATAAATGACATCATAACTATCCTGAGAGAAGAGAGTGCAAAAAAACATGGCTTGGTGATGAAAATGATGGAGGTCATAATGAAACTGATCCAAAGTCTACCTTTACAGTCAACACATGGAGGGGAACCAATACATCTACCTGCACCATATCAACTCCTGCCACTTGTACCACAACCTGCACGGGCATCCCCCCAACCTTTACAGGTACCAACCCTTTTCACATACCCCCCTGCCCAGTCATGTCTCTTTCCTGCCCAGTCACATCCCCCACCTGTGCAACCACCATCACTCCCTGCCCAGGCATCTTCCCCACCTGGACAGCCACTGTCGCTTCCTGTCCAGGCACCTCCCCTACCTGTACAGGCACCCTCATCCCATGTCCAGGCATCCCTCCCAACCGGTATAGGCACCCTCGCCCCTGACCAGGCACCTCCCCTACCTGTACAGGAAGATGCACCACACCCACCGCACCTCAGAACCCCAGTAAACTCACTTACTCACAGCAATTCTCCCCACCACAATTGAGAAGTCGTAAGAGAGTTCCCGGATGATTACTGTATATTATGTTACCCACAATAGATGTCATTTAAAAGATATTAATTACAAGTCAATACTGAGTTGTGTAATATGTGATGATGGTCGATTGACTACCCGGCCTTTAGGCCATAGATGTGACAATCAATGTGTGTGAGTGAGACATTTAGATTTGTGGGTCCACATGTGGAACAAGGTATCATGTTCAAAGCATAGCTAAACCACTCCAGATATATACTTCAATACTTTGAATTCAGCCTATTCAATGAACTTCACAAGACAGAGAAGTTGGGTCCAATAATTACTTTTTACATTAATTTGTAAATATTAATGCAAGTAAATAACCATCCACTGAAAAGGGAGAAAGGAAATCAAATAATGGTCTTCATACAGAGTGGGCAAGTGGACCTGAAGGGGGTTCGAAAGGGGAATCAGTCCATATACAAGGGAGAAACAAATTGTCCACTGTCCAAACATGGTCTAATCACTGGTCATCCTTATCATCCTCCTTTTCTACAAAGAGGAGATCCTCCACCTCTGTGGCCACCTTCTGGTTGGCTGGTGTAGGACCAGACACCCCACAGGAGTGTGAAACATGAGGAGTACAAGGAGTATGAGGGGTATGAGAAGAAACCATGTGGGTAGACATATTGGAGATACATGGATGGTGGTATGGGAGGGATACTGTGCCACAGGAGCCAACATGGCTGCACTCAAGGAAGTGATGTTAGCATTGAGGGTGGCCATGCCTCTAGCATTTCCTTCTCTGAACCTCTGCAGTTCATCATAGATCAGTAGTAGGATCCAAGAGGACATGTCTGGCTTCCCCTTAGATGCTACCATCACTTACTGGGATGCATTCACAGGAGTGGCAATACAGGGAGGAGTTTGGGTTACATATAAGGGCGGTGTGGTGCTGGGTCAGAGCTTTCCCTCATTTTTTCTGGCAGTCTCTTAGAGGGCAACTAGTGGCAGGGGTGCAGCAGGAGGCCTTGATTAAATAGTTGCCTCAAGAGGAAGGGAGGGGTTGGTGGCAGGCTTAGGTTGTGATAGGGCCTGCTCTGGGAACATATCAACTGTGTCCAGTTCTTATGTGCCAGTGGGAGAGTCAAATTCACCATCCCAGCCAGAGGTGTACATATCTGTGTCCCCCTACAGTGCCTTCAGCCTCCACCCAGTGTGTTGTAGTTGTTCTAGGCTCTATCCCAGTGAGCGTACTACCCCTGCCTGATAATGTTCCATCTCCCTCATCCTCTTCCTCCTCAATGGAGACCTGCTCTGCCCTTGGTTCTGTTCCTGGTATTCCTGGCCAGCTGGTTCCACTGAAATAGAAGTCAAAACATTATGTAGTTGGTGTACAAATCATAGCAAAGCACATAAGTACAACTTTGTTCTCCTTTGAACTCACTAACCAATTACATGGGTCTTGGAGCCAAAATGTATGTGTAGTATCACTATGATGTCCTGAAATAACTCGAACATTGACGTCTGTCACACTTTTCGGAAGTATGAGCAACCCTCACCTTCAGCATTATAACAATCAGTGTTTCCTGACCTTGCTACATAGTCATCTTCCAATATAAGTCTACAAGTGGAGATGGGACACAGTCTGCATGGATATTATCGAGACGGGCCACTCATCTGAAAAACAGGATGTCTGCAGGGGCGATGGTATGCCCCCTGACCTCCTGGAACACCTCTCGGCACTTCGTGGTGGACGCAGAAACCCCAGCAGGTGTCCCAAAAGGAAAGGGGGAGTGGAAGAGAAAGAGACAAAACACTGCCACGTCTTGACGGTCCAGACAGGCACCCTGTATCTTCGGGGGGGGGCAGGTCGTCATTGACAGAGTGATAGTAGAGTTAGTACACTCAACTTCCTTGAAACTGAATCTCTGTTTCTGATATGGGCACAGGAGCGGTAGAAGAACATCAAGATGCTCTAGCACTTTCCTTGGATAATAATAACTCTTAGCACAATTACTAACACTACATTACCAAAAACACAAACCGAGTACCATAACAATAAGTACTGCAACACTAGGGCTGGCTTCACAAAGATTCATTGTTGCACACCTCAATTAGAACTGTGGTTGCACTTATCATGCACAAGAAAGTCAAACAAGGGCATTAATCATATCACATATAACTTTCCTGCATGCATAGGGTTAAACTAAAAGGAACAAAAACAATCCAAGAAACACAAATGTCCACTCTCGGTTTAAACAGTTAGGGTGGCACAGTTTGGTTTGATTTCACTGTGTGTGTGTGAAAAACCCTTCAAAAGCAAATTCCTCAAACCTGAAACACAGGCATGAATGACACAATTTAAATCCAAGAGTTTATGCTATTAGAGAAAGAAAAGTCACATAAAAGCTCTTTTAAAATTGCACTGTCACTTTTTGTAGTACTTGAGCTCAAGCAGATTTTCTGAAGCACATTTAGACAAGTAACTACAATAATAATGTGGAATGTTCAGAAATGCATTTGTCTCTTCAAGATAAGCACTCTGCCAAAATACGAGGTCTGAAATACACCAACTGTTTTAGGAAAGTGCTCGCTCAAAGAACAAACTCCCTAGAGAATACTTATCACTTAGCTGCAGTCTTTTTCTGGAGTGCTGGAGGAATGCCTGGTGTCAGCTAGTACAGGAATGAAGAAAAGAATTGCCTCAAAAGTCCTGAATATCAGGATGACAGCAGGGGATGGACTGCCAAGTCAGATGCTGAGATCAGGAAGCAAAACAAAGCCGAGCAGGGAGGCATGCTTCACTCTGCTATTTATAGCCAATAAGGAAAGCAGTTGAGGTTCCACAAGTGGATGAGTCACCACACCCAATTTGAAGCACATGTCTACACCACACCCAATTAGAAGCACAGCTACCTGTTTAACCTGGTCAAATTAGCAAACAAACATTGGTAAAACAAGCATTGATAAAACCAATTGTGTAACACAGCACATTATGTTTACTTAGAAACATGAAGGTTTAACCAAGAACAGAGATACGATTTAACCCTAATCCCTGGGGATGCTGACATATAATGCAGGAGGCACCTTGGGGGCCCCTGACAGATATGTCCACACCTAAGCATGAATATATAATCATCCCGTAATGTGCAGTCTTAAAAGTATTACACTTACTATCAAATGGTATCTGAAGTGTAGCATTGTCTGACACAACACAAATGCTGTATTGGGTGTATATGTACAAACAAGGTCTTGGAGAGCACCTTTGCTAAGATGTGAATCTAAGTACTGGAATATCTGACAACATCAGACACTCTACATGGCAAGTGCCACAGTTAGCATGTGGAGACTGCTTTTTGGTGCTGTACACTGGTTGGAACATAGGCATAGTTAGTACATCCAGCTTGGCATTAAATATGACATACCAGCTACTGTTGGGAACATGTATGCAGTTGGTCCCCCTTGGAAATGCTGGTACCATTTTGAGTACAACACATATCCCAAAGTCAGCCTTTACTTCAAGACACATGATATAACATTTTACCCTGATAAAAAACACACAAAAGGCATGCACGATACAGCATCCAACACCAAAAGGCTTCTCATCCTCATAATGGACATAGGCTGTAATTATGAACATTGGCGGTTTGGACCGCCGTGCCTGCGGTGGCAGAAATTACCGCCCCGGGCAATCACTCGGATTACGTGAACAGTGACATGAGACACATGCTGGTACAGCTCTATCACCACTCACATTATACTACCAGACACATAATGCAGGCCATGCATTTACCAGGCCTTTGCTGCTCATACTTTTCCAGCTGGGCATGGAGGCTGCCCTCAGGACCCTCCTATTCAGGGGTGTAAGGTGGGGCCCGTGCAAGTAGGGCTAAGAGTGTTGGCTCAATAATTCTTGAGCCTGGATACAGGCCCTGCATCTCAGGTCCTCTCAGCACTTACTACTTGTTCTAGCCTGCCTGTAGTACATGCCCACTGCACTGCAGCACTCTGCAATGATGATGAGTCTGAAGCGTGCTGCATTGTTCAGCTGGTCCTCTGGACCTTATAAAACTGAGGGCACCTATCAAGCACCCCCCAGCGAATATGCTTAATTCACCTTCAATGAAGGGTGGTGCCTTCTTATCAGGTCCCTCAGCCATGTTGGGGGCAGTTTGGATGAACAGAGCAGCAGGTTGGCAGAAGATCTTATTTGGAGGTGAGGATGACTCAGAATGACCATTAAATGTCTGCCTGTAACTTCCTGTCATGAACTGCCTGCCTCTTATTTCTGTTTTTTTATTTCCTGTATGAAAACATTTGGTTCCAGTCTGTTTTTGGAGTTTCCGCACCTGGGGTCTACTCTTCGCACCTGAGACATAGACTCCACAATCGGGCTGAGACTCCGGACTTAGGATGGAAAATAAGATTTACTAGGTAGAAAATATGAAGAAGGGCTGGAAGTTCAATTCAGGAAAGAGGAGGGTTTAGATACACACTACATCACTTCCCACTACAGTTTGCCCCTTTGCATTATAGTACATCAAGTCCACAATTGTCAGGGTCTTAAATGGCAAAGTACAGAGTCGAAGATGTTTCACGCAGTCCGGGCATATTCACTTCTCGGGCTATATCTGACACTCGTAGTGTTTCCAGTGCGCAGTGAGACTACGAACTTCAAGATCTTTTCTGGAACACCCAATTCTATCAGGAATTACCATAGTGCAGAATGATCAACACTGTCAAATGCTGTTTGGAGATAAACAAATACCAGAAACAGTGGAGATTTTTTAAACTGACATATTTGAAACAAATTCAATTTATCTTAAAAAATTGGTCTATACTGCGCTGGCCCTTCCTAAAATCAGCTGGGAATGCTTATATTGGGTCACCTTCTCCTATCCACTGATCTAAGCGAAATAGTTTCAATTTAGCAAAGATTTTTACAACACTATCAAGCAATGAGATTGGCCTGTAATTATATACTATATCCCTAGGTCCTTTTTTGTGCATGGGCAAAATTATTGATTTTCTCCATGATTTCTTCAGAGGACCAAATGCTATTACAGAAACGGGTTAACATTGGTAGCCATAGTGCTAAATGGTTACGATAGACATCTGACGGGAATCCATCTGGGCCTGCTGCTTTGTGTGATTTTTTGGGGGGAGAGGATGGCTTCGGCAACCTCCTTTTCACAAAATTCCTGTAGTAGCCTCATAGGGCAGGGCATACAGGGCTGATCAGCTGTTTTATGTACGGTCTCCTTGTGCCGCTGGGCCATAATGGCACAGTTCTTCACTGATAATATTATCTTACTTGAGTTGCAATTTCCCCCCTTCAGCACCTGGTACTGACCTGGTGAATCGTTGGAACCTTTCATTACGGTCTTGCCTTCTTCTTAGTACAAAGTAATAAAATGGTTGACCCAGAGTTGTGGGCTAATGTTCAATTCCAGGTTTTTTGGAGGACCTCCACAGCCCTATTTGATTATTTCCCAGAATTTATTTGGATTTCCCAAGGAAATTGTGTCTAGAAGGTTTCCCCAAAGCTTGTGCGGATAGAGCTTCTTTTTATACCTCAACAGTCTTTTTCATTGCTGCCTGCAATCAATAAATATTTGCTCATTAATAATACTCAGTTGTCAATTCTTTAGAGCCAGTGACGGTACCTGTTTCAGCTTTAGCCATTCCTCATCAAACCAACCTTGATTGTCATGTGGTGGGGTTTAGAGGAATTGCAGATACTCCTTTTTCTTTCCATTGATGTTTGTACTAGCAGTTCATTGAACTATTGCAGCAGCTGGGGCTCGTTGTTTCTAGGTAAAACCAAGATTGTGGTATATAATGCCATCCAGTTTGACTACAGGTGTGAATGTGTGAATCACACTTATCAACCATTTTAATGTTTTTCCTATTTGATCTTAGGGCAATTGTTGAATGATTTCTTTTATTGGAGGAAGGGGGTATAGGTGAGCCTCTGTTTGGTTGGCCTATCTCCAATAGAAGTGGATCGCGGTCACTTTCTATCCTATCCAAAACGCTGCCTGCCTTAGGGGTTACAAATGTTATAAATTGGGAGTTTAAGGCTTGGCAAGGAAATTTAATGACAGGTAAACATAACAGTGTAATGCTGTATTCAGGGATCATTGGGAGGCCTGGGACATTTTTTGAGGTGCTGCTTAAGTAGGCGGCACAATATGTGCAGCAAGTCCACTGATAGCATTTCATTTCTACACCCTGGATACATGGTATACCACTCTACAAGTGACTTATAAGTACATTAAATGTGCTAATCAGATCTAAGGCAATGTAACCATGTTTAGGGAAGGGAACACAAACAATTTAGCATTGGTTAGCAGTGGTAAAGTGCACAGAGTCCTAAGGCCAACAAAAACGAATTCAGAAAAGAAGTGGAAAGTAAAGGCAAAATATGTTGTGATAACCCTGCAGAGGTGGCCAGGTTCAACAGGCATTTAAATATATATTGAGTTAATCATCTCATGCTTAATAGCATAACTTTGATCATATGTCTAACAAATGGGTTCTGCCCATCTAGTCCCTCTGGAATATATTTTCTTTTAACAAGACAGTTCTGGACCTTTACTGTTAGTGAGTTTCACCATCTGAGTCTCAATGTAATTTCTGTGGAATAGACTGACAGGGTTAACTGTCGGTGACTGCCTTTTGAGATAAGGATGATGCTGTGCAGCTAGGTAGGAAGCTATAAGCTCGTTACACGCAAACATATGTGCACACACATTAGCACATGTACTTGCTGCATGTATGAGACTACTATCTTTTGCAGCCCAGTATATGTGTACATGTAGTCCGCCACAGAATGAACCTTCAAGGATTGGTGTGGGCCTTGAATACTGATTATAATGTAAGTAGGCATTCAACAAATAGATGTGTCATATGTAGTAAAAATCTATGGTGCTTATCTGAATTACACGTAATAGGAGAAATCTGCATAAAAAAACAGTTTCTCCCTACTTATGCCTATAAGGTCCAATGACGTATTATTCTTAGAGTAGAAGTGCATCCAGAATGTGGATTCACAGTCATTTTCATCATATCTGCAATCTCAACAGCACTTCTCTTTCCTTAGCACAGTCATAATCACATGCTGGAGCTTTGTCTCACAGACAGGGCCAAGATAATTACTTTGCTGGCCAGCAGGTAGATCAAATGCCTTCCCACACCATTAAAAGTGGTACACCGAATTCCTAAGAAAGGATAAGATGAAGAAGAAATCTGCATCTGACAGCTAAATTCTCACATTGCACATTGGCTAAGAAAGCAACACAGAAAAGAAGGAGGAGAGACACAACTCTTTAGTCAAGCACAGGAGGCACTCTCCTTTGAAGTTAAGATGGGAAGTGACCAGCAGCTGAGTCAGTTGGGGACAGAGCTGAGGCTACGAGGGATGGAATTCCCGTTTGAAGTAGCAATCTTAAAATGTCCCAAAATGCTGTGCTGAAGGAGTGGGGCAGGGAAGATGAAATGATATGGCACACAAGCAGGGGCCAGGTGTGACTGGCTTCTAAAAATGTCCACCCACACTTAAAACACCTGGACAAGGAAGAGACTGTTGAGAAAACACTGGACATACAAGCAACAACAATGAAACAATGCCCAACTGAAAGTAGAAGCCATCTGATCCCACTGCAGGGCTGGACAGAAGGACTTTATATCTAGCTGTTGCTCAAGACTAGGCTAGGTCTTTCCCGACCCA